>NW_022630995.1:29186814-29603936 GCF_010015895.1 Lontra canadensis
ATATGTACAATATAGTGACTTAACAATTCTATACATCATTACTCAGTGCCCAGCATAAGTATGCTCTTCATCCCCTTCACCTGTTTCACCCATCCCCCACCCAACTCCCCTCTAAAATGCTGTATTTTCAATGAGTACCCTCTGTTAAATTATTGGGCTAACGTTTGAAGGATGAGTGGGAGTTTCTCAAACAGATGAGATGGGGCAAAAATCCTAGCCTAAAAGGATCAATTGTGCATAACATCAAGGGATGAAAGCACGTAGTGTGTTCAGTGACAGTGAGCTGTTTCAGTGTCAGTGTAGACACAATAGATAGAATTATAGTTTGAGACCTAAAGAGAACAGCCTTGTATGCCATGCTAATACAGTGTACCTTTATCTTATGGGCTATTGCAACCCATTTTAGTATTCTGAAAGCATAAATATGTAAAACTTTTAGAACAATGCCTACCATTTAATACTTGCAATATAACATTAGCTATTCTCATTATCAATGCACAAAAATCAGTTTGATTTTCAGCACCAGCAATGAATAACTCAAGAGAAAATTAAGAAAATGATTCTATTTACAATGGCATCCAAAAGAATAAAATACCTAGGATAAATCTAACCAAGTATGCATAAGACTTGTCCATGGAACACTACTAGACTTTGCTGAGAGAAATTAAAGATTACCTAATTAAATACCTAATTAAAAACCTAATTAAATGGGAAAGACATCCCATGTTCATGGATTAGAAAACAGTACTCTTAAAATGAGAACAATCCCTGAAGTGATCTATAGATTCAATTCGATATGTTAAAAAAAAAGACTCTTATTTTGCAGAAATGGAAAAAGCCAATCCTCAAATTCATATAGAATTACAAGAGGCTCCAAATAGCCAAAACAATGTTGATAAAGAAAAACAAAGTTGGTTACTTCACACTTCCCAGTTTCAAAACTTAGTTCAAAGAAAGTTACATTAATCAAACAGTGTAGTAATGTCGTAAGGATAGACGTAAAGATCAATAGGATAAAATCAGGATAGAAACAAACTCAAGGGATGTCTGGGTGGCTCAGTCAGTTAACCATCTGCCGTTAGCTCAGGTCATGATCCCAGGGTCTTGGGATCGAGTCCCACATTGGGCTTCCTGCTCAGCTGGGGGTTTGCTTCTCCCTCTGCCTGACGCTCCCCCTGCTTGTGCTCTCTATCTCCCTCTGTCTCACAAATTACCAAAAAAGAAAAAGAGAAAGAAACACAATCAAGTATTCATGGTGAATTGATTTTCAATGAGTGCATTAAGAATATTCTGTGGGATTTTCAGCAAGGATACCAGTAGCTCGATGACCCTCACATGCAAAGGGATGAAGTTGGACACCTACTTCACTTCAGATACAGCACTGGACACAAATGGATACAAAACCTCAATATAAAATCTAAAACTTGAAAGTTGTGAGAAGAAAACATATGAGAAATCTTTACCATCTTAGATCTAGCAGTGGATTCTTAGATTTGACACCAAAAGCACAAGTAACAATAAAAAAATAAATTGGATTTCATTAAAATTGAAAACTTTTGTGCCTCAAGGACCATTATCAAAAGCGTGAAGACAACTTATATATGGGAGAAAATATTTGCAAATCGTATATTTGATAAGGATTTAATATCTTGACTAAATAAAGAATTCTTAAAATTCAAAAACAAAAAGAAACAAAACAAAAGCTAGATTTAAAAAATGGGCAAAGAACTTGAATAGGCTTTCATTTTTTTTATGAAGAAAGTATACAAATGGCAAACAAGCACATAAAATGATATGAAATAATATTGGACATTAAAGAAACACAAATACCGCAATAAAATACTTCTCACACACAATAGGATGGCAATAATAATAATAATAAAAATTAAACAAAAGACAAGAAATAAGTGTTGGTGAGGATGCAGAGAAATAAAAACCCTTAAATATTGCTGGTGGAAATGAAAAATGATGCAACCTCTGTGGACAGCAGTATGGCTGTTCCTTGAAAAGTTAAACATAGAATTTCCATACAACCCGCCAATTCCACCTTAAGGTATATATCCAAGATTAGTGAAAACATATGTTCACAAGGAAACTGGTGCACAAATGTTTGTAACAGCGTTATTCTTTGTAGTAGAAACAACCTAGATTTCCTCCAATGGATAAGTGGATAACTAAAATGTGCTTTATACATTCAATAGGATATTATTCACCCATAAAAGTGATTAAGTACTAATAGCATGCCACAATGTGGATGAACTTTAGAAACATTGTGTTAAGTGAAAGTGGTGGACACAAAAGGTCATATATTGTATGGTTCCTTTCATAAGAATTATTCAGAACAGGTACATCATAGAGACAGACAACAGTTTAGTGGTTGCTAGTAGATGGAGGCAGGGGAAATGGGGAGTTATTACTTAGTAAGAATAGGATGTTCTTCTAGGGTGATGAAAGAATTTGAAACTAGAGAGAGATGATGGTTGGCACAGCTTCATGAATGCATAAATGCCACTGAATTGTACACTTTAAAATGGTTAATTGTGTATTTATGAATTTCACCTCAGTGAAATAATTCTAAAAAGTCATGAGTTGGGAAAAAAAAAAAAAAAAAGCAAGGAATGAGTGCATCAAAGCTTTCCCAGGATTTAGATTCAGAAGTATCTTTTCAGATATCCACTCAAAAATTGCAAATTTTTAAATCAAAAACAGCACCAAAAAAATGTGGCCAGAAATAAGAGGAAATTTCCATTCAGATGGTTTAAAGAATAAAATTGCATGATTTTCAGAGCACAAATAATACAGAAGAAAAGTTTTAAGTTAAGAAGAAATTACATAATTGATGTTATATATTTACATATAAATTTAGATCATTCTGGAATATTGATTCAACAAGTCAGATGAAATAAAATAATGAAGTATTTGTTTAACAAAGGTGGTGAAGAAAATTTAAACTATTGAGGCAAATAAAGACAGCTATTTCATAGCATAAGTTACATAGATGCATATGTTAAAAGAGGCCAATAGTAAATATTGGCCTCTCCTCAAATACAGAGGAGAGATTAATAAATGAAGAAATATTTAACTTTGAATGAATAAAATGTGTTAGTGTCAGGGATGTTAAATTGGACAATAACAAATATAAAAAAAATTAAGGATTGGTTATGAAAATAACATATATAAAATTAAAAATCCAGGCTATATTTGAATGTATAAATTTCATATGAATTATTTACAATACAGGTGTAGGGATCCAAAAGTCAGATTTTCATATTGATTGAAACCAGTAGGTAAGAGCATTTTTAGTATTATACTCTACAAGTTTTTCAGCATAAAATTTGTAATAAATAAAATTCCATGTAAGTGTACGTGTGTGCAAGTAAAAGATTAACAAAAATCTTATGTCTTGCCTGGAATGGTCCTTGAAAGCTGCCTGGCCATCGTACTCCATACCCTCATCCCCTCTTTCGCTGTTTCCTGTCTGTTTTTGATTGGAACATTATCTGACTGATAACACAGCAGTTACCTAAGCCAAATTTCTACCCTCTTCAAATTTCTCTCTCTGAATTCATAGTTAGGTTTGCAATCTAGTGAGCGATCATTAAATCATTTGCCCTCCTCATTCTTGTAAGGCTTTCTGCGGTGGATAACCCACCCAGGAAAAAAATGACTACAGTTAAGAAATTAATATGCTCCAAGAGACAGACATCAAATGTTTCAACCTTTGAGATCTGGTTTCACACTGTGAACAGAATAAGAAAGCAGAGCAAACAAGACGGTAGGCATGGGAGTTGAAATTCTAATGCACATTCCTTATATCAGAAGACTTTGTTCCATGATATAGGGTTTTACTATTCAGTTTTTTGTATTTTGTGTTTATTTGTGGCTGGGGAAACAGCTTGATTTTTTTTTTCCCCCAAAGATCTTTTTTTTGAAGGGATTGCCTGTGTATCTTATGATAGAAACCTCCTTTGACTTTCTCTGGGTATTCATGCCCCATTCAAAATACTTACTGAGCATCTATTTATCAACACTGTTGTAGAGAGATGTCTTGGTAAGTCATTGAATAAAACTGAACAGCTTTGTCTTCCTGATGAGGTAACTTCCCTCTGTTATTAGTAGTGTAAGAAAGCACTTGGGAAACTTTTATTCTTATACTTCGGGTTTTTGTGCTTCCAAATTTCCTGTAAGCAGATGGGATGCATTTTCAATATACCAGCTTCATTTTGTGTTTGTATAAACATATACATTCCCTCATTTTGTGAAATTGTGGCCCTGGTTCTTTTAGTTGATTAACACCCTACAGCACTTCATATAAATGAGATATAGTCATAAGGAATTTGATGATTATTATCTCCATATTTGAATCCAAATCATTTTTCAAATTTATGGATAAGTTTATGAATATATGACTAAGTTTATATATGAACATGTGAATGTATGAAAAGCTTATATATAAGAAGTATGTGTTGATATTTTCATTTAATATATTCAGCATGGAATAGAGAATTTTAGCTGTTAAAAACGAAAATCAGAGGTATCTAGGTGGCTCAGTCAGTTAAGCCTCTGCCTTTGGTCATGATCTTGGGGTCCTGGGATGGAGCCCTGCATCAGGCTCCCTGCCAGTGGGGAGCCCACTTCTTCCTCTCCCTCTGCCTCCCCCACCTGCTGTGTTCTCTTCCACTCTCTCTCAAATGAATAAAGAAAATCCTTTTAAAAAAATAAAATCAGGGTGCCTGGGTGGCTCAATTGGTTAAGTGGCTGCCTTCGGCTCAGGTCATGATCCTGGGGTCCTGTGATCGGGCCCTGCATTGGGCTCTCTGCTCTGTGGGGAGCCTCCTTCTCTCTCTACCTCTGCCTGCCTCTCTGCCTTCTTGTGTGTTCTCTTTCTCTCTCTCTCTGTCAAATAAATAAATAAAATCTTATAAATAAATAAAATAAAATAATAAATAGCTGTTAGGGTTTAGGTTTGTCAGGTAAAGGAGTACAGGGAGTTCATATGTTTTTTTATTTCATGCATCATTCATGGCATATTCAAGGGCCTTAGCTATTTATCTTACATGAATTTTGGAATAAGTAAAACTCCAAAAGGGAGGTGTTTGGATTGCTTATTTTTCTTCTTAGTTCTATATATTTCCACTATTCAGTTTGACTGTTTATATCAGGGAACCCCAAATAGAGTGGCTTGAATATATGAAGGTTTGTTCTATGTAAATTAAATCTACAAGTAGGTGGTCCAAGAATAGTGTGGCAACACTGTGGGTATCAGGGACTCAGTCTCTTTCTGCCTTTCTCCTTTGATATCCTTAGGATGGAGTTTTGCTTCATAGGCCAAAAAGGCTGTTGGTGCTCCAGCAATTACATTCATATCCAGGAAATAGAAATGACTAAGCAAAAAGGACAAAAGATGTCTTTCAGCTCTCTGTTTGCCATTAATAAGCTTTTCCACAAGTCCCTCCCAATAATTTCTATTTATGTATCATTAGCCCAACTTGGTCTCTTAACTCAGACTCTAAGAAATTGCCATCTGGAATAAATTCAGTATTCTAATATTACAGACTGACTAGATATTGGATTGGTAGTTCTGCTACCATAAGAAAAAAATAGTTGTTTGCTATAAAGGCCATAAAATTTAAAGCACACATTTTGGAACCGCAGTATCTTGGTTCAAAATCTGGCTCTGCCATTAATAAATTGGGTCACTTTTGGCACTTTTTTTTTTAACCTCTTTGTACCTCTATAAAACTGGAATTATAATATCTCCCTCATGAGGTAATTTATGGAATAAACACACACACACACACACACACACACACACGGAACACTTCGAGTAATTATGGCAGATAGTTAAGTACGATGTAATTATTTGCTATTATATTACTGCTTGTCACCTACTACTTAATTCTTTCCTTCTTGTCAAGATATACATTAAGGCCGGTCAGATCTTGTTTTAGTTTGAGTTGCAGTAATCACTTCCTAAGGTGGCATATTTCAAGAATCTTGAACTCTATAAACCCCTGAGTAAGACAGATCTGGGCAGGAATCCAGCTTCTTTGACATATTAGTGTTTGGTTTGTTTGAAGGGAATTTCAGAATCTTTCATATTCCTTTATTGAAGTGTAATACACCAGTGTATGTTCAGTTTAGTCAAGGCTCCTTTAATTATAGTGAAACGAAGCCCAAGTTCATTTGTGCCTACTTGTTAACTTCATTCTCAATTAACCATGACCTTGTATAGGTGTAGACAAGAAACACATCTTAGATGTGCATCCCATCTAAAAGCCCCATAATTGAGTCTTATTGGTTAGACAGGTTCACATTCTCATCCCTGATGCACTTTTTATAGCTACGCACACAATTATTAGCAAGGCCACTCCTTGGGCCAGTGGGTATTGTCAGATCCACTGCACAAATGGCGAAGGAGTAGTTCCGAAAGGAAAGAAGAATTGCAGGCTTTTGTCAGAAGTAATTCCTCACACATTCTCACTCTGCTCTTTGTATCTCATTTATATCTCACTTAGCTCTATGATGATGATCTTGATTTCTACTTCATTGAGAAAACCGAAGCAACTAGAGAGAATCTCCCTAGAATCCCATAGCCTCATCTATCCAAGCGTCTACATGCACAGACGCTGCTTAACTACATCTCTCTATGATGCTGACCCTTCCACCTGTGCACTAGGAGATATCCCATCTCAGCTGCTTTAAGGACATCATTCCAGCAATCCTCTCCATTCTCTCTAACGTCAGCAATGTCTGCGATCCGTAATCATCCTAACAGAAGTACAGAGTTACGGTGTTATTTATCCAATCCTCAAATCAGATTCCCACGACTCTACTAAACCACTTGCTTCCAGCTGATTTGGTTGCTCTCCTTTTTAGTAGTTTTACTTGGAAGAGTTGTGTTTATTTACTGTCCTCAATTTTTCTTCTTCTCTGATCTCTCAAACCCACTCAAATTAAGCTTTTGTCTCCAAAATGACACCTGTCGAGGTCCTCATCATTGCTAATCCAGTGGCCGATTCTCAGATCAGTTTACTTGATCTAATAGTAGCCTTTGACAGGGTAGTTTCCTCCCACTAAATGAGAGGACATTTCTTGGAAAGAATTTCTTTATTTGGTTTCCAAGGTAGTCACATACTCTTGATGTATCCCTTCCTAGTCTCCTTTGCATGTCCATACTCTTTCTCAGACCACTTAAATATCAGAGGGCTCTAGGCTCAATATTCAGCCACTCTTTTCTCTGTATTTTCTACTTTGGTGACCCCATCATGGCATAGTATAATTTTCATTATACTATGAAACCAATATATAAATTTGGTAATAAACCAAATTTATAGCTTCTGTCCAGACCCCTTCCCTTTAGACATCTCCATCCAGTGGTCTTCCTTACATCTCCACTTGGATTTCCGATAGGCTCAAACTCATTATGCACACAATTGAACTTTCAGTCCTCCTCTCCTCAAAACTTATGACCGTGCTTATACCCTGGCTGAAACACCATCATTTCTCTCCTTGATCACTGAATGTCTTATTCTGTGTGGGATGCCATAATATAATACCACAGACTTGGTGGCTTAAACAACAGAAATTTATTTTCTCACAGTTCTAAAGGTTAAAGATCTATGATCAAGGCCCAGCAGTGTTGGTTTCTGGTGAGAGCTTTCTTCCTGGCTTATCAATGGCTACATTCTCGTTATGTCCTCACTTGGCCTTCTTTGGTGTGTGCACATGGGGTTGAGGGAGGGGAGAGAAAAAGAGGGAGAAAGCCCTCTGCTGTGTCTTATTATGAGAACACTAATCCTACTTAATCCTACTGAATCAGGACCCCATCCTTAAAACCTCAGTTAATTTTAATTACTTCCTTAGAGACTCCATCTCCAAATATAGCCACACTAAAGAGTAAGGCTTCAATATATGAATTTGGGAGGGATGTAAACATTCAATCCATAATGATGTACTAGGTTTTTTACTGTTTCTTTCTGTCACTCTTGTGGGACTTTGTTTCCAACGTGGTAGTCATTGGGATACTTTCAAAATGGAAGACAGATCATGTCGTACCTGTTCTCTAAACCCATTGGCTCACCAGTATCCTCAGAGTAAAAATGAAAGGCCCTTCAGAGGTCAGTAAGTTCTAATGCAGTGTGACCTCCCTCCACTTCCAACCTCTAGTTCTGCTACCCTTCCTGTCTCTTACCCTTCCTGTAACATCCACACTGGCCTCTTCCTTGTGGACATGGCAGTCATTCACTTATGAGCTTTGTCCCTTCTCTCTGCCTGGAACTCTTTTTTTCTCCAGATACCTGTGTGGATCATTCCTTCTATTTCCTTAGAGAATTTCTAAACTCTCATTTTTTTTTTTTTTTTGAAGAAGACTATCTAACAGTCTAACTTAAAATTGTTAACTGCTTCCCAATCCTGTTTCTGTTCTCCAGCCTACTCTAATTTTGTCTTCATTGCACATACCATCTTTGAATATGTTATAGAAAAATATTTTTACATAATTTGTCTCCCCCTCTGGAATTCAAATTCAGGAGTGCAGTTATTTTAGCCTCTCTTTAAAGTGATAGAAAATAAGTAAGTTAAACTGAGACAATAAGTAATTGCAAAATATTTTAAATAGATAAATGATAGATAAATAGGTAGATAAGCACATACGTTTGTGTGTTCAAAAGAGGTAAATTTCATATAAACTAGAAGGTAGTTCCTTAATTGTTTAAATTTGGAAGTTAGAGGACTATTTGCAAAAGAAGGTTGAATGAGTATTGGGAGAAAATAAATAAATGAAAATTATCCATTGCAATTGGTTAGCCAACTGTGTTTAGAAGGAACACAGTACAGAGGGCTGCAATCATTCTGATATTAATTATAAGATCGGGGGTTCCCAAAACTACCCTCAGGTTTAATAATTCACTGGAACTTAGAGAATATACTGAAAGGCATTACACTCATAGTTGTGGTTTATTACGGGGAATAGATATAGACTAAAATCAGCCAGGGGAAGAAGCACATAGACTGCGGGCCAAGTTCAGAAGCAGCTCTTATATTGTCCTGTTCACACAGAGCGATGGACAACATTACTTTCCTGGCATAGATGTGTGAGGATACACACAGAGCATTGCTCACCAGGAAGGGTTACCAGCACCTTGGTGTCCAGAGTCTTTGCTAGGCCTCTGTCACAGGGGGCCTGATTGACTGGTCTTGTGGCTGATCTCAGTTTCCAGCTGCTTATGAGGATAAGTTGATGTGGCCTGCTTAAAAAAATAACAACAAACACAAACAAACAAAAAAAGCAAAACATTCTAAATCCAACTGTTACTAGCTGGCTGGCCCATAGCCCCCAGGCAAACTAGGTCACTCCTCTCAGGTATATATCCTTCCAAGGCCTAGAGATTACCTCCCAGAAGCTGAGGGCTCCTCTCTCAGGGTAAGGGTGATTTTCTTTTTTAATTAAACGTACAATATACATTATGAAATCAAATTTTAGATATCTAATTATTAAATAATCATTTTGAGTTATCAGTACATCTGCTAACTTTGTGCCTTTATCAATATTGTCTCTCATTTTCTCCCTCCCTTCCCACATTTTTACCTCCCCTTTATTCTGTTTCCTTTATCATTGTCTAACTTTCTCAACATTTAGTCCTACTGTGCCGCATTCCTTTCCCCTCGCCAGCCTGTTCGGCAAGTCATTTAGAATTAGAAACATCTTGTTTACAACGGAATTGGTGGTGAAAACAAGCTTATTTATTTAGTTCTAGAAAGCTATACACAGAATGGGTTCTGTGCACCTGGTATATGAAACACAGCTACATACTGAAGGGGTCATAAAATCGGTACATAAGACAAACATTCCACTAAAACTTTGAGAGACCAGTCATCTCTCTGGCAGAAAATTCCTTAATAATAAGTGGGCTGCCTATTAATAAAGAGAATCGTGATCTGAAGTAGACTAGATCTGAATATAGACTTTTTTTCCTCTTAATAATAAAGCAATTAACACTACTGAGTGCTTACTACGTGTTTGGAAAACACTGCTTCAGGAACAAAGAGAGCTTCTGTCCGGTCCTGTCTCCACTTCTAGATTAAGCAAGTTTGTAGCCTTTCTAAACAGGATTTTCTCCACTGTATGTAATGCATGTAAATGTAATGCATGTAAAACGTGTGCCAGCTACCACATCAAGGTGCTGAGAGGACCCATGAAACAGCATGTGCACAAGGCTAATGAAGTCTTGAGTAAACATAGACTTTCACCGTATACTTTGTATATTCTACAAATAGCAGGTCTGAGAACCAAAGATACTGGAAGATATTCTCTCAATCCAAGTGGTGTATGTGTGTGTTTCTCTCTTGAATTTAAATTCCTTTAGCCAGAGTTTATGATCTCCAGTTCGACCAAGTTTCAACTACTTCCCGTATGTGTATACAAAACAATTTTGTCTGAACTTTGTCTGAACCAGCTGCTGAATACCGTCGGGTTACATAGGATGAAAGAGGATAGATTTTGCATATAGAATCTCTTTTATTGTCTTCATATGTGTATATATAATGGTGGGCACACATTTATATGTATAGATGCTGATAGTTTTCATTGTCTGAAAAAATCAGAAAATTTGGTAAAACAGGAACTCATATTCTTGTGGGACAATACACAAGTGGAACTGAGTAGTGGCAGCCACTTTGGACAGTCAGTCTCTAGTCTACCACAGCCCCTGCCCCTCCCTGTTGCCCACCCAACCTGTGTATTTTCCCCGCCTAGTCCCTGTGGACACTGGAATTTGCAGTCTATGATCAAGGCATGGAGAGATAAGAAAGAGCATTCCACAAGGACTGGACAAAACATCAAAAGCAAAGCAAGAGAAACTTGAACTCAGAGAAACAGAGAGTAGGATCCTGGCTGCCAGGGGCTGGCAGGTGAGGGGAATTGGAAGAAGCTGGTGAAAGGGCATAAACTTTAAGTTATAAGATGAATAAGGAATGAAGAGCTAACGTGTGTCACGGCAATTGTGGTTGATACTACTGTATTGTATTGGAAATCTGCTGAGTGACTAGAATTCAAGTGTTTTCACCCAAAAAGGGGGAAAAAGGTAAATATGGGAGGTGATGGTGTATTAATTAACTCTCTGTCAGGAATTCTTTCACCATGTATATCAATTTGTCACATGGTCTACTTTAGATATGTTACAAGTTTGTCAATTTATACCTCAGTAAAGCTGGGGAAAAAAAACACCCTAAAATAAATAAATAAATAAGAGACAGGAAATCAGAAAGTCTCTCGGGCCAGCCTTAGAAGGAGACATAGATGGCTTTAACTGGTAAGTAGCGAGATGGTGACATCGGGAGTAGAACACCTGGGTGGTAACAGGACATGAAACCAAGGAACAGAAAGCGGGTGCGGGGCACACACAGTCTCCGCAAAACGTACTCCAGATCCCTGCCTTTGCTGAGGCTTGGGCTGCAGAGTGCTAACAGGAGGCACACCTGGCATCCCAGAATTGACTTTGGCACAAGGCAGCACATGCTAATAAGCAAGCTGCCAGCCCACCGGCCGCCCTCCTTCCCACTGTCAGAGACACATCCCAGTCAGCCACTGCCAGTTAGGAAAGTGACTGAAGCAAAATACATTAATAAACCATAGCAAGGAAAATTAGAAAGCCTTGCTAGTTCTACTCTAGAGGCAGATTTAGAAGTTGTTTCGGGAATATAGGTGGCCTGGTTAAGCTTGATTGATGAAAATGAATTATTAGTGAGGGTAGGGAAAAAGAATTAAAAGTATATGCTAGTGTTTTGTCTGTTTTTTTTTTTTTAATTTTTAGATTTTGTCCAAGATGTGCAAGTATCACTTCAGTACAGTTATAACCATTCAAGTCACTAGGACAGGTTATCCAGTCCTATTTTCTGCACTGAAATCTCATAAAAATGAGAAAAAAATAATTATATAATAACGTTTACTGAGCACCGTCTGTTGGTCATATGCTTTCGGGCACTTCAGATTTACTCATTATTTAATTCTGAAAATAAAACAAAACAAAACTCCAGTTAGGAAAGTTAATTATGCCCTCTTTTCAGACAAGAACATTGGAACCCGAAGGTATAAGCAACTATTTCATTATCAGACAGCAGGTCAGTAACAAAGAAAGAATTTCACCTTGCACCAATCCAATGGGTGTTCTACTGCACTGTTGTGTTGTCAGACAACTTCCCTCTTCTTTTCCCATCTTCTTTTAGAGCCTGAAGTCAGAACTATGCCTGATGATTGCTTCTCACAAGGGTAATTTCTGTTTGAGAGGCTTACTAAACATAGATCAGAACTTGAGGTGAACTTTCAGATTTGAATTTGCTAGTTCACTGTTAGAATCAACAGCTGCTTATTGAGGTATTCCTTGAGCTTATTGAGGCAAGATTCCTTGCCCTGAAGTTGATGAAATCCGATTATGGTACAGCAACTAATACATTAAATGACTTTTCAAAGTTCAGTCCTTCCAGGTGTCATATTCTGAATTTTTAAGCAAAATTAACCTGGTTAATCCAGGTCTTTAAAAAGTAGAGCTTCTTAAAATAGCATCACCTTAGTCACTAGAAACTCTTGTTTAATCTTAAGTGAAGAATTTGATTATTTCTTTTGACTGAAGTCTATAAAACTATTTCTCTTCAATTTACTTTGTCTTAGAACTCGCCTATGAAAGTTTGATAACCTGATAACATGTATGAGAGAGAATCCATGTGTTTCAAGAGGAGGGTTTCATTTTTTGTTGTTTTGTTTTAATTTTCTTGTAAATATAATTTTTTCTTCCCTTAAGCTTTGAAATAACAAAATGGAAAATAATGGCTTTTCCACTCTGATTATTTTACTTTTCATACAGGTTTGGGTCATTAAATATTTAGTTTCACTATAGCAAAATTTTTAGTGCATATTTATCCTTAGGTTTTAAACTCTCAAAAAATTAAAGCTATTATTTATTTTCAAATATCCTAAACTTTCAAGGAAATGATTTCCATTTGGGTGACTTTTTTTGTGATAAAATATTTTTATTAATGCATTATTCATCACAATAACATACTATCTCCCCTGTTAAATCACCTCAGGGAGCTATAAGAAATCACCAAGACTATTAACATTTGAACAGCCACCCTGCACTTTATGGCAATACAATTACAAGACTGAAATAGTAAAAGGATTTGATAACAATGGAGAGTTTATACAGGATAGTGTTTTATGTAGTCTTCTATTCTTTTATTGTCTTATTGTCATCATACTGAATATATTATTTTCTTTTAAATTCATGAAATCAGAATATTACTGTTTTAGTTCAAGCTGCTTCAACAAAGTACATAGACTGGGTGGCTTATAGACAACAGAAATTTATTTCACACGGTTTTGGAGGCTGGAAGTCTGAGATCAGAATGCCAGCATGGTGGGGTTTTGGTGAGGGCCCTCTTCTCAGTTGTAGATGGCCAGCCTCTCACTGTGTGAGAGAGTTAGCTCTTTGGCCTCTTATTTATTTATTTATTTGACAGACAGAGATCACAAGTAGGCAGAGAGGCAGGCAGAGACAGAGAGGGGGGAAGCAGGCTCCGCCCTGAGCGGAACCCTGATCTGGGGCTTGATCCCAGGAGCCTGGGATCATGACCTGAGCAGAAGGCAGAGGCTTTAACCCACTGAGCCACCCAAGTGCCCTTGGCCTCTTCTTATAAGGGCACTAATCCCATTCAAAAGGACTCCACCTTTATGACCAAATCATCTCCTAAAGGCTCTACCTTCATCACACTGGGGACCAGATTTCAACATAAGAATTTGAGGGGAACACCGACATGCAGTTCGTAATAACTACCGTGACATTTAGCAGTGGCACCAGACTGGAATTTCTTGGTAATGGAGTAGAATTACAGGGATCCTAGAGAGATACTCCTGGCAGATTGTTTTCAGTTATTTTTAATATCCAGCCTTACATTAATCCAGAACTTCCATCTCACTCCTGACATTATTTGAGTTTGGATGTGAACCATGCTAGACTTCTTGGAAGTCACTTCTCAAATATAATAGATGATGATTGATGGATAGTTCTTACAAGAGATTGGTCTTAAGTCATAATGACATTACCGCATTGATTTGATAGCAAAAGTCTATCAAAGGAGCTCAAACATATCCTTTTAGAAATCTAGAAGCAGGATAGTTCAGTCATGAAGATGATGAGTTTAACAAGACCAGAAATATGAGGATCCACAACGAAAAGACTCGGGCTTTCTTGGAACAGTGGAAGGATGGAGGGGAATCCAGTTCCTAAAGCTTTCCTTTTTCTTCTCTTGTAAGCCGCATTGGGCTATTTCTCAAGGTAGGAATGAATAACTAAAATAGCCCAAGGCTTTTTAGGCATCCATTTAAGCAGTGTAATCCGTGTGTCTTTTGATTTTACTTAAACCACCACTAGATGGGACTCTTGCATCCTTGGTTTGGATTCTTAGCTTCTCTATACACACTTTGGGGGCCTAATAAACTCAGCAATAACAGGGAAGCTATGTTTGTTATTGGACAGATTCTAAATGGGACATTTGCATATATCATTTAACATTCTAGCATATAAAATACATATTATAATTCCCATTTTAGAGATAAAGTCACTGAGGCTGGGAGAAAGAAAGAGATAGAGGGAAGGGGGAATGTAGTATTTGTTGAGCAATTCTGTGCTGGGCATATATACTTGTACCATCCTCCCGAACATCTATAAAAACTATCATTTCCATTTGGCAGATGGGGGAGGTACCAAAACTTAGAAAAGTCACCTAACTGTTGAGGCAGAAGCAGAATCCAAACCTTTGCCTGACTGTAGTGCACATTTTTCTGTGTATAGCCACTTTTCAAGGAATCTAAATACTTTAATGCATGATATAACTTTAATGTTTATTAAGATCATAAGGGCTTCAGCAGTAGAATGCAAGAGTTGGATTCATGATACTGAAAAGTACATGGTATGGACATACAACTGACTGTTTATAGATCAGTCTAGTAGTATGGGCTTTTGAGACAGACTGCTAGGTTTGTATCCCACTTCTCCTACTTGATAACAGTATGATCTTCAGTAAGGTGCTCAACTCACTTGACCTCAGTTTTCTCAACTGCAAATGAGGATGACAATAATAACTATAGTAGACACTTCTCAGTGACACTTTTTATTATCCAATCTACGGTAATATAAGAATGTTAAGACTTATGTGCAAAAGATTTATGCTATCTTTACATTTATATTATAATTTTCTGATTAAACCTCTGTTTTATTTTAAAGCTTACTAGATTCTGAACTTGTATAGTCTTTCCTATAGAACTATAAATATGGTCCACCATTGTTACTGTTCAATTTTTAAAATTAGTTTTTTCAATCAGTGAATCAACAGATAATGAGTATACACTATTGCCAGAATCTGAGTTCGGCGGCAGTATTTTATTTATTTATTTTTTTTTAATATTTTATTTATTTATTTGACACAGAGAGAGAGAGAGTGAGGAAGCGTACAAGCAGGGGGAGAGGTGGAGGGAGAGGAACAAGCAGACTTCCTACCGAATAGGGAGCCTGATGCAGGGCTCAATCCCAGAACCCCAGGATCACAACCTGAACCAAAGCAGACATTTAACTGACTGAGCCACCCAGGTGCCCCTCAGCAGCAGCATTTGAAAGGATACAATGAGCCACATGCCCACAAGCCACTCAGAGTGTGGAGGAGTGGCACTGGTGTGTAAATAAGTAGGTGAAGTAAAAGATTATGGATGCCAAGAGAGAAATGTATTAAAATAAGGAAAGAGCAAAAAGAAGAAACAATTACATCCGAGGAAGGAGCCTTCAGAGAAGCCCACAGGGAAGAAGAATCAAGTCAAGTCTTGCAAATTAGCATTATGGAAAAGGACATATTCTAAGCATAAGGTACATAATTATCAAAAGCAACATGAAGCATATGGAGAACAACCAGTTATTAACCAGTATATCTTAAGTGTGGGATTCATTTATTTATAACGATGTTAGATGGAAACCAGTTCATGTACTGCTTTACATCCCATGCTAAAGCCATGGAAGCTGCTTGAAAGGTATTTTAACAAAGGAGTAAGATTGACATACTTGAGCTTAGGTTAGAAGATTATGAGGAATATTGGGTAAATAGATTTGGATGATATTAACGATACAGGGTGATTGTTAAGAGATCATTGGCATCATCTGGGTGAGAAATAATAAAGGAATAAAAATAGGACAATAAATATTGGTGAAGGAGAGAGTTAATAGATTTGAGAGATATTAAGGAAGGAAAATATGCAGGGCACAGTGAATCTGAAGAGGTGAGAAATGTAGTCATTGCAGAACATGCCTAGATTTCTGATTGAGTGGCTAAATAAATGTAATGTTATTCCCTAAGTAATAGAGAATTATAGAAGACACAATAGGTTTTGGTTCAGTTGTGAATGTTTAAAATTTGAGGTTTCTGTTTCTGCGGGCCTCATCTCTGTCGGATTACAAAAAAAAGTCTTCTCTGGTCTCCCTGTCCTTAGTCTTACCTTCTCCATTCCATTCTACACAGTGCAACAAAAGTGATCTTTCTAAACTCAATTTAGTATATAACCCTCTCCTGAATGAAATCTTTCTGTGACTCTACATTGTACTCACTGCTAAAACTGTTACAGGATTGTAAGGTCTTTGTGAGACTTCCCAAGCCTAACCCACTGCGAGCCCACCTTTTTCTATATTGATTGATATACATGAGACCTAGAAACATGTTTTTTCTTCATTAGCATATTCCTCAGACTCTTCAAATCTCCTTTTATGCATTATTTCTTCCAGGAAGCCTTCTTTTACTCCAAAATCTTGATAGGTATCCTTAGGGAGTCTTAGAGCACCCCATACCTTCTCCATCACTTGTTATACTCTCTGTAAAACATGCCTACCAATTATCTCCATTGTTTAGTAGGCTCTATTCTCCTTGAGCATTTAATTTATGTTTTTTTTTATACACACATCTAACAAAGTGACAGGTATGTAGTAGACTGAATACATTTTTAATGAAAAAATGAATTGATATAGAAGGTTCAGTAAATTTTTACTGAGTCCATGTGGAGATATTCAAGAGATGGTCAGATATTTGGACTGGGAGCTTATGAGATATATCCTTGATGATCTTCTGGGTATGGGAGAAGGTTAGGAGATGGGAAGAAATGCTACTGCCAAGAGAGAGCAGTAACTAGGATGAGTAGAAGAGCAATGCATTGCTTTGTGGAATAGGAGCAATTCAATGACCAGTGGCGAAGACAGCCTACAAAAAGAATACCGGAAGAGTGGTTAAAAGATGGAATGTCATGGAAAACCAGTAGCTGTGAAATCTCTACCTAGACGGGTATCTGAAAGTGGGGCTGGGGACTGCCTGGAAGCTGCCTTTGCACAGGAAGCACATTGGCATGGCTAGCAAGAGGCCAGTGTCTGCTGATTTGGTTTAGTTTTATTTATCATGTAGTTTGGCATGTTAGAGAGTCAATAAATACAAAATGTTCCTTTCTTCCTTTCCTAAATTTTCATGGGAAAATTTCTGGGTAAGTCACAAGCCTACATCTGTCAGAGATGATTGTCTTTTAGTGAGTCACGGAAGACTAGAAATTTTGATTCTAGTAGGGCACACCAAATCAAGACTACCATTCTTTTCCTCTCTTACTGCTAGATGTAGTCAGATGACTAGTTCTCAAAGACCTGGGAATAGAAATTAGATGTGTAATTTTCCCTTTGTGGGCTTCAGCTCAGAAGCATGCCCCTGAAGTGAAAGGGTGTGGCTCTCCTTTCCCAGTTTGCTGGAATGTAGATCAGGCATTGGCAAGCCCTCTCAAACCTCCAGAATATGGGCAATACCTTATAAATGGCAGAGAAGTAAGAAAGAGGAAGCCTAGGTCTTTGGTACCAGGCTATCATGCCCTTGTATGCCTTATACCAAAATTGTCAAATGAAAATTGGAGGCTTTCTTTGTATTTTATCTGCTTTCTTACCTGCTCACTCCAAAGAATAGTTTTTCCCTGGTGCTCCGCTTAATATCTTTTCCAAGATTCAACTGTAACATTATCTATATGCAATATGATATATATTTACATATATATTTTATTTATACACACTAATTATATTCTATATACTATATATGCACTTCTACATACAATGTTTTGAATAGGGTTATTGAGCGCATAAAATGTTTACATAAAAACACTTGCAATGGTCATACTTTGCTCTAATCTTAAATACTACAAGGTATCCATTTCCCTAGTCATTGAATTCCAGAAAAAAAATAGCTGGCATCAGGCTATTTTTATGTATTTATGTATTTAGCTCCAAACACACACAAATATACCCAGTCATTTCTCCATCTATATCCACACAAATAGGTCTATTTGCTTCTTAAACATTCATTCATTCAGTTTGAAAATATGTGCCAGGCACTGTGCTAGGGCTTTCAGATTCAAAGTGAACAAGAATGATCCTTAACCTCACAGAGGTTGTGGTCTGTTTGAGGAGGTGGGAAGGTAAACAATTGCAAAGATTACAGTATGTAATGTTCTAGGAATATGCAGGGTGCCCTCTGAAAACATGAAAGGGGCACTCAACCTAGATTTGGGATATTAACTGATCCTTATAGCTTGAGGCTCCCGATTCCCCAGAGTTCCTAAATATTCCTATACATTTTCATGTATGTACTTCACATTCATAATGATGGCAAATAAATTTTTGTCTATATCCATGAAAGTTTTTAACCTATTACTAATTTAACAATTAGTGTATATATATATATATATATATATATGTATATGTATATGTTAAATTGAGGTTAGTACCATTACTGTGTGAACTTTCTTCTTACTTTCAATCTTAAAATATAATTTTGATTATGCCTATGGTGAAAGTATTAAATAATTTGGCCAAACTTCATAGGTAATAGTTTTGCCAAACATATAATCAAGCCAGTTTGGCGCGGGGGCGGGGGGGGGGGAAGAAGATTAGGTAAACTGACTGAATAAATCAGGTAAAAAAGATTAAATATTTGGTTGATTTCTTCAGTTTTTCTAGTTTTCACGAGTTGTTTTAAAATGATGTAGATGCAACAGTATTATAGCAATACTCCCATATTATAATTCATTTTGATTCATTTTTATATGCTTTTAAAGCTCTCTTTCTAAGAATCAGCTAGCAGGAACACAGTGGACTGTTAGAGCACCTGTGTTTCAAATTTAATTATGCTGGTCAAATTCAGAGATCTGTGAATTTGTTTTGTTGACTATCAGTCATTTGCTGACATTAGTTCCAGAAGGTTGCCTATATCATATTGATTGTGAAATATTCCCCAGTTTTTCTGATGATCTGTCCAACTCCACTACCCAGAACACAACTAGAAATAAATTCAGAAGTAGAAAAAATAGACATTTGACTAATAAAAAAAAAACTTGTTATGAAAAATCTTGTATTAACATTGAGGCACTGGGCTTCAGGTTTCAGCACTGACATATGAAGAGCTTGCAAGTTGTCACTTTTATCCTTGCAACAAGAGACAGCTGAACAAACTGAAAATTAAAGACTTTTACTGCATTTGTAAGAGAATCGAGGTGACAGGCAAACTGCCATCCCAAATTGTGAAGAGGCAGGCACATTCAGAGAGACATAGCTATTTTTTTTTTTTTAAACCTGGAAGAAGTGTTGCTTAAAGCATCACATACGGGTAGGGGCACTTAAATGCTCATTCTCTTGAATTGCTAGAGACGGGAGTATGGACATCTTCCATGAAACTCATCTTCTGTCTTCCCACCTTGCAGGCTTCTTTCAGTTCCACTTAAATGCCATGTTTCCTCATGTCCCTGGTTTCCTGTGCATGTTCTTTTCCCGGTCGAGTATTATACTCCCTTGCCTTGCAACTGTTTTAACTTTTCCCCTTATTTCCTTAGAGAAGCCTAACTCAGATTCGCAGGCTAGGTAGATCGTGGGATTACAGTTCATCATAGACCTTGCCCTGTTGTGATATTAGGTTTCTTTGCGCTCTTTTAAAAAAATATATTTTTATCTTTTTTGGTTTTGCTCACATTGCGCTCATAGTTCTACCATATACAGCACAAAATGAGGACAAAATGCCTATGGAGGAATTAGGAGGGATTCCATTAGGAGAGAAGGAATAAATTCCTTACAGTTATCCTAATAAGTGAATGCTTATCAATTACAGTTTACTGGAGAGTAGTTCAGTAAATATTTATTAGTTCATTTAAACACTATTTAATGACCTCTTGCTTTCGACTGAGCACCCTTTACCACTGGGTGAGACGATAAACAAGTCTCTACTCCGTATAGTTTGCTGAGGGATATAGTCATGTAAACCAACATAAATTCAAGAAAGACAATTTGATAGAAATATGTGTAAGACCAGGTCACAGATGCCTATAGGGGTGTGAAATCCTGCAGAAGGATAAAACCGTGCTGTATACTGTAGCCTTAGAAGGGTTCAGAAATCTTTGCTCTTTTGTTCATTGGTGTGTTCTGTGTGCCCATAAAATATTTCACATTTAGTAGGCACTCAGTAATTTACTCAGGGAAGAAACAGGCATTAGCTAAGTCAAAAAAGAGGGATGACTAAGAAGGAAAAGATCCGCAGTAGAGGAAACAGTATGTTGCCTAGACTGGCAAATTACCCAAACAAAATATTCACGTCAACTGCAACTTCAACTTCCAATATGCAAATGGTTTTAGATCATAGGGGACTTTCACTGAGAAAAGAACATCAGGAAGAAAAGGATTGAGTAGAGGGATATGGGTTTTTAATTTATTATATCCAGAATACATTCAGGCAAGCAAAAAGAAAAAAAATATATAATCCTTCACAGTATTGTACACACTAAAATACCCTTTCAAACACCCTCTTCTAGATTATAATTGATAGTTTCTAAATTTTCACAAATTTCAAATTAGTGGAGTTTGACTTAATTAGGTTTTATGACAAGATACGTTATCTAGGTTCTAATTTCTGTCTGTAACCTGAACATTCAACGTTTTTATCATTTAGATGTAGCACAGTTATGAGCTAAAATTGCAAACTTAAAAATAAAATAAAATTGTAACCTTTCATAGTGCATTCATACTAGATTTGTAAGTGTTAAATCTAGCACTTGTTTTATCAGAATGTCTGTTTTTTCTGCCACTTCTAGCAGTAACCAGCAGGTGGTATCAAACAATTTTACATTTGTGTTCTATGGCAGTTTTGTGCCTGTTTGGTTTCTGAAACTTCTTCCTAACTTCCACCCGACACCTCAACAGCAAACACTCACACACAAGCATTCGATAGGGATAAAGGTCTAAAGGAAGATTGCATTCCATTTCATTTTATTTCTCTGACATAAATCTGTCTTGACTTTGCTTCCAGGATAATATTTTTTTGCACATGCACTGAGGAATCTTTTTACAATAGAGACACTGCTTTACATGTAGTAACTCATTTGGTCACTATGTGAACACTATAGGAAAACACTATTCCTTTTTTTTTTTTAAGATTTTATTTATTTATTGTAGGAGAAGCAGGGGGAGCACAGATGCATGCATGAATAGGGGGAGAGTCAGAGGGAGAGGGAGAGAGAATCCCAAACCTGATGCAGAACTCAGTCTCATGACCCCGAGATCAAGACCTGAGCCAAAATCATGAGATGGATGGTTAACCAAATGAGCCACCCAGGCGCCCCAGAAAACACTATTCTTAGTCCTCATTTCACCAAGGAGGATACTGTGGAACAAAGGGGCTAGCGAATGTCCCCAAGAGTACAAGATTAAGATTTAGGCATCTGACCATGGAGCTCACAGGTCAGTCTCTGTGCTGCAGTCAGTTTCCCTGATTTGATTTTATTCTGTCAGAGCATATTTGCACCCAACACTTGGCATTCCTTCACTTGGACACAATTTGCTTGGCTACAATGAGTTGAGACATTGGCACCTACACCTTGAAGTAAGAAATATTAACATAGAATAAAACCAGAGTATCAAAGAGCTCTATATGCAATATTGTCTCTGTACGGGGGATAGTCGCATATTTCACATATATGCATGACATTTTAATGCTGAAAGCACTTTAAGATACTTGTCTTCTATTTTACTGAAAAAGAAACTGAAGCCTCCCCGGGAAGCATTGCTTTCTGGCAGTCACACACAGAAGATAAGGAGATAGTCTGTTAAACAAATGTGGGAATATTCACTTTTGGAGACCCTAGTAGGTATAGAAAAATGCCCATTGTTGGGAGGGGGGCAGGCATGTGGAAGGTCTGTGAGCTTTCCGGGTAAACGCACCTCTTTATGTAATGCCCAGTTCTATTGTAATGTGATGGGAACAGGCAAAGCTGAACTAGGAGGCAGAAAAGCTGGAGTATGAGAATCACATCCTTTCAGTGAAAAGAAAAAAAGGGAAAGGAAGAAAAGAAGTAGAAATGTACAGTCAATATTAACAATTTTATTCTCAAATTTATAAAATCGGATGAAAGAAAATAAAATTTAGTTATGGGGAAGATTTGAATATGGTGAAAATTTGCCTCATAGTAGATAGATTCATATTAAAATTGATATAATGTTTTATTGGTTTGAATGACTAGACCCAGTTCTAATTTTAAACCAGCAGTGTAGATTAGAAGCATAACTAAATTTATCATTGCCTAATTTAAACTTGCACTTTTTGATAGATTTTCTTTAAATTAGCATTAATGTATCCATCAGTCATTCCCAGAAATTCACACTTGAATTGCAAATGTTAAATGTAGTCAAGTATCCCTTGTTTAAATTAAAAATTTTGTATTTTTTTTTTTCTTATCACAAAAGGACAGCAAGTTCACTACAGGAAAAAAAGAAAAAATGGATTCTTTCAATGTTAATTGTCCCAAAGATACCAATACTACCATCTTAGATTGTACCCTTACATGTTTTTCTGGTAAAATAACAAAGAAATAAACAATAAAAAATCAGGTATAAGTCCATTTTATATTTCATCTATTCATATCACAAAATACCTTCTCCCCATGGTGATAACTGGAGTCTCATTTGTTATTTTATTTTTTGTTTACTAAGCTCATGCAGGTATATCTCTAATGATACACAAATCTAAATGCATATATTTTCATGAAAACTGAATCATGAAATGTTTTAAGCAGAATGTATTACAGATGTATTTGCAGTCAACGAATAGCCCTGCTTTACTCTTTGTAATACTGTGGTATTACTAGTGTAGGTAATCAACAATTTATTAAACTATTTCCCAATCAATGAATATGCCAGTGTTTCCCACTTTTTTACTTTTACAGGTGTGTTCATGTAAAGAACCTTGTGTGTCATTTATTACTACGTATTTTCCTGCTGTCATTTCAGTAAGATAGATTTGTAATAATAGCAGTAATGATGACAACAAAAACAAGAAGAATTAAAATAGCTAACATTTATTGAGTACTTATAGTGTGCCAGGCTTTGTGCCAAATGCATGGTTAACCTTCACAACACACTTCTGAAGATGTTTCTTGTCAGTTTATAATTCTGTTTTGTGGTTGAGAAAAGTAATGAGAATAGTTGAGGAACTTGCTCAAAGTCACCTTAAATAGCAAGTAGGGGAGCCAGGAGCCAAAACCAGGCAATTCAACTGCAAGCTCATTTGAGGTCATAACAATGCTGTTAATCAGTATCTTATACCACTCTGCCCCATCTAGAAGAATTGCCGGGGCTTAGGGTAGATACCCACAAAAATGGTGGAGTAAGACATTCCAACTAGAAGTCTCTTGGTATTAAAGGGAGGAAAGTGGAGTTCCTTCAGGAAGTATTGTCTTCACTTTAGGGTGTCTTCCTTTAAGACACTCGCAAAAAGCCGGTCTTTGTATATTACCTGACTCAGAATTCCCTAGTGCAAAAGTTGCTACCAGGGAGATGCCACTACAAGAATTTATAGGGAAATGTTTTTGTTACTTCTGCCTTTGCTTCTGTAAAAGCAAACACAACCCTTAGCAAGAAGAAGGGAATTAATATAAATTTGAATAGAGATCAATGAAATAGAGAATAGAAATCATATTAGAGAAAATCAACACACTACCATAAAGATCAACAAAACTGAACAAGACTTCAGCTAGACTGACCAAGAAAAAAAGTGAGAAAACTCAAAAGTTTAAATTTAGGAAGAAGGAACATTACTACTGACCTTATGGAAATAAAAGAGATTCTAAGGGAATCTGTGAACAATTATTTACCCCCCAAATGAAATAACCTAGAATGGACTAATTCCTAGAAAAAACAAATTATCAAAAAAAGATTGAGCAAATATATAGCAAGTAAAGCTATGAAATGAGCAACAATAAAAAATCAATAGAAGTCCAAGGCCAGATTGTCTTGCTGGTGAATTTTACCAAAACACTGAAAAAAGAATTAACACCATTCTTTCTCAAACTCTGAAAATATAAATGAGGGACCTTCTTGACTCATTCTGTAGCACCATTTACCAAGAAAACCAAAAACAGACAAAGAAATAAGTAAAAACAAAACAAAGCAACAACAAAAACCAACTCTACATATCAATATTCCTTAGATATATAGAATGTCTTCAACAAAATACTAGCAAACTGAAACCAGCCACATATAAAAAGGATTATGTATGATGACCAAATAGGATTTATCCTAGGAATGAAAGTTTGGTTCAACAAACAAAAATCAATCAATGTAAACAACGAATTTATGGGGTATGGAAAAAACACACAATCATCACAAAACCCTAAAAAACAAAACACAGTATGCTTTCATGATTAAAAAAAACCAACAAATTGTCATGAGAAAAGAACTTTCTCAACCTGATACACGTGGATGGAAGAAAAACAGCTAACATCATACTTACAGGTGAAGATTAAAAGCTGCTGTGCTGACATCAGGAACAAGATAGGGATGTTTGCCTTCATCATTTCTACTCAACCTCATATTGCCTGTTCTAGCCAGTGCAGTTAGGCAAGAAAAACAAATAAAAGGCATTCAGTTTGGAAAGGAACAAGTAAAACTCTATTTATAGATGACATGATTTTATATATATAAATCTCCTAGTAAACCACATAAAAGCTATTAGAGCTAATACATTCAGCAAAGTTGCAGGGTACAAGGCCAGCACAAAAAATCAGTTGTAGTTCTCTACACTAGCATTGAACAATCTGAAAAGAAAATTAAGACTATATTTCCATTTATATTAACATCCACATTAAATACCTATAAATAAATCTAAATTTATAGGTGAAAGGTTTGTATACTTGTATATTGAAAATTATAAAATGTTGCTAAAAGATATAAAAGAAGCTCTAAATAGATTACATATATATAATATATATGTACATATATATGTATATATGTTGTGCATATATGTATATATACTACACATATATGTACATATATTTATATTTATATATATAATTATAAAGGCTACATAGGTATTCTATTTTCAGGAATTGGAAGACCTAATATAGTTAAGATGGCAATCGTGCCCAAAACAGTAGCTTAAATGCAATGCATATCAAAATTCCAGCAATCTTTTTTGCAGCAATTAGCAAGTTTATTATAAAACCACATGTAAATACAAGGGACCCTGAATAACCAAAACAGAAAAAGACTAAGAAATTTGGAGGATTCAAGTTTCCCAATTTCAACACTTACTCTAAAGCTACAATCATTGAAAGTTTGAAACTTGGATAAGGATCAATGTACAGAGTAATGGAATAGAATTCAAAGTGCAGAAATAAGCCCATATATCTATGGTCTCTTTTCTTTCTTTCTCTCTCTTTCTTTCTTTCTTTCTTTCTTTCTTTCTTTCTTTCTCTCTTTCTTTCGAGAGTCATAGTTTTTTTTTTTTTTTTTTTTTTCTGCCCTAGGCTTACCCTGGAGAATTTTTTTTTATTTTTATGTATTTTTAAAATTTCTTTTCAGTGTTCCAGAATTCGTTTATGCACCACACCCAGTGCTCCATGCAATATGTCCCCTTCATAATACCCACCACCAGCTCACCCAACCTCCCACCCCTCCACCCTTCCAAAACCCTCAGATTGTTTTTCACAGTCCACAGTCTCTCATGGTTCATCTCCCCCACCAATTTCCCCCAACTCCCTTCTCCTCTCCATCTCCCCATGTCCTCTATGTCATTCCTTATGCTCCACAAATAAGCAAAACCATATGATAATTGACTCTCTCTGCTTGACTTATTTCACTCAGCATAATACCTTCCAGTCCTGTCCATGTTGATACAAAAAGTTGGGTATTCATCCTTTCTGATGGAGGCATAATACTCCATGGTATATATGGACCACATCTTCCTTATCCATTCGTCAGTTGAAGGGCATCTTGGTTCTTTCCACAGTTTGGCGACTGTGGCCAATGCTGCTATGAACATTCGGTGCAGTTGGCCCTTCTTTTCACTACATCTGTATCTTTGGGGTAAATACGCAGTAGTGCAATAGTAAGAGTATGTTTCTTGGTTTGCTTCTCTCTTTTTTTCCCCTAAGCTAGTTTTCTTTCTTAAATTCCACATATGAATGAAATCACATGGTATTTCTTTTTCTCTGATTCATTTCACTTAACATAATAATGCTCTATATCTCCACCTTTTTGTTACAAATGGTAAGAATTCATTATTTTTTATTGCTGAATAATATTTCTGTGTGTGTGTGTGTGTGTGTGTGTGTATACTACTTCTTTCCTATACATCCATCAGTTGATGGACACTTGAGCTGTTTCCATAATTTGGCTATTATAGATATTGCTGCTGTATACATCAGTGTGTATGTATCCCTTTGAATTAGTGTTTTTTTTTTATTCTTTGGGTTAATACCTAGTAGTGCAATTCCTGGATCAAAGGATAGTTGTATTTTTAACTTTTTAAGGAATCTCCATACTGTTTTTCACAGTGGTTGCACCAGTTTGCATTCCCAACAACAATGTGGTTCCTCCTCCTCCACGTCCTTGTCAATACCTGATATTTCCTATGTTGTTGATTTTAGCCATTCTGACAGGTGTGAGGTGATATCTCATTATAGTTTTGATTTGTATTTCCTTGATGATCAGTGATGTTGAGCATCTTTTTGTGTGTCTTGTTGCCATCTCTTTGTCTTATTTGGAAAAATATCTATGTCTTCTGCCCATTTTTTAATTGTATTATTCATTTTTGGGTTATTGAGTTGATAAGTTCTTTATATATTTTTGGATATTGACTCTTTATCAGATATGTTGTTTGCAAATAATTTATCCCACTTCATAGGTAGCCTTTTAGTTTTGTTCATTGTTTCCTTCACTGTGGAGAAGTTTTTATTTTGATGAAGTCCCAATAATTTATTATTGATTTGGTTTCCCTTGCCTCAGGAGACATATGTAATAAGAAGTCAATGTGGTGTGGTCTGTTGATTTCAACAACAATCCTAATGCCATTCAATAGGGAAGGAAAAGTCTTTTCAACAAATAACACTGACACAACTGGTTATCCACATGTGAAAGAATGAATTTGGACATCTACCTCACACCTTACATAAAAAGTACTCCAAAATGGACCAAGACCTAAATGTCAGAACTAAAAGTATAAAACTCATAGAAGAAAATGTAGGCTTACATCTTTATGACTTTGGATTAGGTAACAGTCTTAGATATGACATCAATCTGTAATCCCTATTCAGACAGGATGTCTGTTATCCCACTTTCTCCTCAATACTACCATAGTATAAATCTTTTAAAGTTTGCTAACATTTTGCTGACTATATGGTTTTAGAAAGGTATGTCATTATCTCTTTGTTTTTATTTCCTTAACTGCTAGTGAAGTTAGGTGTATTTCCATATATTGACTTGTCATTTGCATTCTATATTATGGGTGTGTGTGTGTGTGTGTGTGTGTGTGAGCACGTGGGCACTCATATAGGGGTTGAAGGAGGATATGATTTTGGTTGTGGGTGTATGTGGTTGTATCTATCATGTCTTCTATTTAATTATTCTACTGTACCGAATTCTCAAAAGAAAACATCCTCACAATCTAAAACCTTTCACTTTGTTGCATGAAAAGGCAATGTGTTTTGTAGATGTGTTTTTTAATATTGACTTAGCAGCAGGTGAGCTTAATTTATTTTTCTGTCTTTTATTGCTACTACTACCATCATATTCCTATATGCATTCACTCATGATTAAATAGAATTATTTGCTGTTTTGAATTACTAACTATTGTAGATGAGAAGAAAAAGCTGCTTTATTTATCCTAAGGGAAAGCAAAAAATACAATACAATAAAACTTTAATATATGAATGAACATTTCTTTAACATTTTAACTCTTTTAATTTAATGTAACCCCTATGTATATGATTAAACTTCTATTAGATCTCTGATAAAACAGGTAATTGCAGACATTTTGACAGCTGATATTGCAACTTACCTCCTGAGTTATTGCTTTCTTTTTACTTAATTATTGCGACTTCCCTGACTACTGGCAGAAAAGCTTTACAATGAAAGGGACTAAATTACTTTTTAAACCAACAGAGGCATAAAATATTCCCTAAAAGTAGTGATTTGCATTTTTATAAAGTTTGAAGTTTAGTTGCTTGTTTTATTTTCTATAGATTCTAAGCTTCATTTTGAAAGAAATTATGTCCTCACAATGCTAAGTGATCCAGAATTAATTTCATATTTAGGTAGCTATACTTGGAATAAAGAACTTCTTAATCATAGTTCCATTGTGATCACTGGTGTGGATGATTGGTCCATTGCTGAGCATGATTTAAATAAATGATGAACAAATTCACGTGAGGTTTTGGATAAGATTTTTAAAAAAATAATGTTAATGCGCAATGGCACAATTTAAAGTAACTGCTTTCCTCATAGGAAATCCTTCTTTCAAAATCAGCCATATTTTTAACCTTAACAATACTAAAAAAGAGAAAAAGGAGAGTCATACAAACAAAAATGAAAACAAGACATTTCAGAGTTATTACTTCAAGAATTAAAATAGCCATTTGTGATAATTAACTTTGCACTGTTCTTCCAGCTTTTGTTGTTGTTGTTTGTTTGTTTGTTTGTTTAGTGGATAGAACTGGCAGCAAAAGTAACTTTGAGAAAAAGAATACTTTCAATTCTGTCTTGCTAGTATCCATTCCTGTTTTTGTTCCTATCTTTCCGCAGGAGTAACAACTGTTCTAACAATGACAACTCTAAGCATCAGTGCTCGGAATTCCCTCCCCAAAGTGGCCTATGCAACTGCCATGGACTGGTTTATTGCTGTTTGTTATGCATTTGTGTTCTCTGCCCTAATTGAATTTGCAACTGTTAACTACTTCACCAAAAGAGGATGGGCTTGGGATGGGAAGAGTGTAGTAAATGACAAGGTAAGTGAGAACTTCCTTCTCACCATGATTAAGAGAATCTCCTAACAGATTTAGCTTGTAACAGATATGTTCCTAAAAACGGACATGAAGAACATGTGAATGTAAATTATCTGTATCTTTATATCTATGTCATAGATATAGATATATATAAATCATACAGATTTCTTTTAAAGTATGCTCTTGCCTGAAATTCTTTAGGAGTGCTTGTGTATTACTTCTGTTCAAACTCCCCAGCATCTGTTGAGCTCTGACTGTGTGTAAGGCATTGGGCTAAGTTTTTGGCATATGTTCTATCATGTAATCTTTAAATTTTGTGATTAAGGTCTCTTTTTAACTCTCAGTTTTCTAATGAAGAAGCTGAGACTTGGTGAAGTTATTTACTTGCCCAAGTTCACACAACTGGTTAATAAGTATACTTAAATGCAGATCTATTTGACCATTAAATTAGTACTCTTAAATACCATACTGCTTTGGCATTAACTTTACCTGTTATAGAATTTCAGACCCTATCAGTGGGTTGAGTTACTCTTCACCTATCCCCCATCTCTGTTGCTTGGATATAAAATTTCAAGAAACATTATTCTTCTCCCATGTTATATGGAATAAGTATAACTAGGTGTGAAATGCCTAGAAATTTTAAGTTGCTCACGTAGTCTATGAGAGTTATTTGTTTTGAAGATTAATTTCTTTGGGAATTATTGGTGTCCATTTTTAGATTGCAAGTACTGAAGCTAGTGGGAGTTTTGACCATTAATATAATAGCTGTTCCACTTATTTTATAGATTATTATTCATCTGCATTAAGAGGAAGCTCTGGATATATCACAATGAGATACATAACATTTTCTTAATAGTTCAGTTCTACTTGGAGGGCTTTTTTTTAACAATATATCTATTAAAATACTTCTTCCATTAAATTTGGAATAACATACTTGATGATCTTACTTCTTTATCAGTTATTTAAATATTTTTTATTTCTAAGATCATATTTCAGTTTAAGCATATAAATGGTTGATGTTATCATTTAAAAGTCTCACTCTTTTTTTTTTTAATTTTATAAACTGTGTCAGTTTTAATAAGTGCTGGTTTATTTCATTTTATAAGTGATGTTTTGCATACTAACAGCCACTGAATGAATGTTAAAGGGAATCTGATTAATTTTCTATGCTTAACTTCAAGGCTATTTCAGAATTTCCATTACATTTTATTGTTGATTTATGTTTTCATTTTCCATATAATGTAATGCTTTTTCATTGCTGTCTATGCAGTTATTTCTTTTTAGTTATATTAGTTAAACATGCACTATCATAGTAACTTTTTTGAAGATTAAATGCTAGTTATATTTCTAAATGCCAGACATATTTATAAATTTGTCACAAAAGAAAAATAGTGGTTTGTGGTATAAATGCTCAGAATAGATATTTATTGATATGTCACTTTTTAATGCTCTGAGGGTGCCAGTCAAATTGACATTGTGATTTGGCGTATCAAATAAAATACCTTCTCCCCGAACTTGAAAAATAGAGGTACTTATAAATGCAAAAAATACATTCCTGATAATGCATTCTAAAAGAAATAACTTGGTACTAATGAATATTGGATTTAAATCAAACCACATACCAAATCACACAGAGTAAAGACAAATCTAGGACAAAATCATTGATGTTCCAACCTAATCTGCAGGAAAATAACTAATAAATTCTATATTATTTCAGTTCTAAGTGGTTCAAGGTCATGGTTAAGTTAAAGGGAATATTACATCCAACCTGTTGCGTGTTCTTAATCACTTTTCCATAGCTAAAAGGGCCAAACACAATGACAGGTACTTGCTAGGCACTTCAGAGATTTTTGTTGAATAAAAGAATAAATGAGTTTCCTTATTAAGTCTGGCAATGCAACAGCAGTGAGACTTCTTCTTTGCCTTTATGGAAAGGATTTTAGAACTTGACAATGGTGAATTTATCAGTGAGTACTCAACCAAATTTCTTGATTCAAATGAATTTTGGGAGGTGCTTCCTAAACTTAGCTTAGAAATATCCAGGTCCTTAAAAATGAAAGGAGATGAAGTAGAGTGCCCCAAACTAGCATATCTGCCTAAAAAAAGATTACAGTATAGTCTACTTTCAGCAACCTCTGCTTTAGTTTTCCTTAGATTTAATTTTTAAGTGGAAAAATGGTAATTTTCTTGAATTACAGAGTTTTTATCCACTGCCCATATCGGCATCCTTCCAGTTTTATCAGACAAGTAGAAGCCCTCTGCTTTTGAAGTTGGTATCATAAGCAAATGCAGTTAAATTATCCATCAATCCAAAGAGCAAATGATAAGTCCTTAAACACTCGTTAACTAGCAAATATTACGTTGCCTCATAAGAATAATATCTCAAAGACACATATCACTAATATAGGTTTGAAAAAAGATAGATGTATTTAACATAAAATTTTTGTGTAGATTGTGCTCTGATGATCTTTAAAGTTAGTTTATGCCAATACATAAATCCACTCAGTCTATATTCAAGCTGCATTTGAGCCCTCTCGTTAAAAGACACAGCCTACCCTGCTCTGTGATCTTGGACAAGATGTTATACCACTTTTAGCCTCAGGTGTGAAACTAGAAAACAAACCTTATCACCCTAAAAATGTGGTGCTGGATCAAATGATCCAAGTCCAGTTTTTGTGCCCTTGCATTTATAAAAGTATCATCTTGTGAAATTCCCCAGTTCTTCTGGAACCTTCCCTGATACCCAGTGTTCTTCCACATGGCCAAGACTAATTTGTCTACTCCAGTTCTTAATCTCTTTCTTTCTTCTTCTTTTCTCAGGCTTGAACCATCAGTATTTTCTTCTCCTTTCTTCAAAGCCATCTTCTCCTTTTTGACCATCTCCTTCCTTTCAGTTAAGGAGTATGTTAATATGCTTAACTTACCAGGAAATGAAACCAAAACTCTCTCCAGATCCTATGTGACCCATCCCCCCACATTCAGATTCTATCCTTTTTCTCCATTCAGGCTTTTTTGAAAGCATTTCTTACAAGGTCTGTGTTCTCATTTTCAATTTAATTCTCAGCCCACTATAATCTGATTTCCTTTTCATTTATTTTCCTGTTAACTGAAGAACACCAATAAAGTCCACACATTCAGATGTGCTAATAACTTCATTTTTCTCAAGGGATCCCCTTGGGCCCCTTGAATACTGCTGTGTTTCAGAACCCCATACGGGCCAAAGTCAGCAGCATTTTCTCTTTCCCTCTTTGAAACAAGCCTCAGAATATCAACCTCTTGCCCTCAAATCGTAGCAGCTGCCTCTGTTCATTCTATTCTGAGAGTCTCTGCCCGAGTTCAGAGAAGATCCAATTTCCCTAGCATCTGCCCTTGTTTATCCCCAAAGACAGGAATTTGTCTTTATTTTATTGCTGTTTTTATCTTTATTAATCACTATGGGATTCTTACTTGAAGTGTCCTACTGACGATATCTGTGGGACTATCTGCAACTCGAAGCACACCGTCTACCCATTTACTGTCCCCAAAGAGACAATCCTTATACATCCTCAGCACCAATGTCCATCTTCAGGAAGTTTCTGAACCCTGCATCCCCTAAATGATTTGATCCAATTGTAAGTGCGTATCGTACCCTGCCCTTTTGCATTAGTTCCTTTATCACAGTTTTTAATTACATATTTATGTCTCCTTCCCTTCATTGATCACTATAAAAGTGACCACATTTATTTCAATAAATCATTTATCCTTGGCCTTTTCACAGTATCCTGTAATATTGGTTGTTCAATAAATATGGGATGAATGAATGAAATAGAACCAAATCAAATCTACAGCTCATGCCTTTATCTCATCTTCCACAGTTATTATCTACAACTGCACCCCTTACCCTCCTTTTAACTTCCAGGATCATATATCAAACCTGTTCCGTAGGCATTTCTACATGAATACAACATCCCAATCTTTGTGTCTTTTTTTTTTTTTTGAAGAAAGAACAAACAAAAATAAAGCCTTCTAAATTGATTTTCTATCTTTTCCCTGCTTACATGTATGTATTTATGTATGTATGTATGTATGTATTTTTCAATCTATGGCAAAACCTAATTTCACATACCAACAACTTGGAAGTATCCCTTACCAGCTAACCTGCCATCAGATGGTGCCTGTTTTACTGTCTCTATGCCCTCACTGTCTCCCATTATTTTAAATCTTTTTATTTATCACAGTTCCTAGTCATATTTCCCTCCAATCCATCCTCCACATTAGAGCTAGGATCGTCTTTCTAAAATGGGTATCTGATCGTTTCATTTTTCAGCTCCTTAAGAAATTGTTGAATTCTTAATGTTAACTGCTGAACTCTTTAATGAGTTCTTCAAGCTGTTCAGCTAATATGGCCCAAGTATGTACCTTTCTCATAAGCTTATTTATATATATGTTGAATTAAGGAAATATTACTGTTAATTTCTGTACACTTACTATTATGTGGCTGGGAATATCTCTGTGTTAGAAATGAGAAATTAAGGATGCCTGGGTGGCTCAGTGGGTTAAACATCTGCCTTCAGCTCAGGTCATGATCCCAGGGTCCTGGGATTGATTCTAACATCTGGCTCCTTGCTCAGCGGGGAGCCTGCTTCTCCCTCTGCCTGCCACTCCTGCTGCTTGAGCCCGCACAGTCTCTCTCTGACAAATAAATAAAAATAAATAAAATCTTTAAAAAATAGTAATGAGGGGGCACCTGGGTGGCTCAGTGGGTTAAGCCTCTGCCTTCAGCTCAGGTCATGATCCCAGGGTCCTGGGATCGAGCCCCACATCGGGCTCTCTGCTCAGCAGGGAACCTGCTTCCCCCCTCTCTCTGCCTGCTGCTCTGACTACTTGTGATCTCTCTCTCTCTCTCTGTCAAATAAATAAATAAAATATTTAAAAAAAATAGTAATGAGAAACTATAGGATTGATCAACATAAAGTTATTTGCTCAGGATCACATCTAATAAGTGGTGCATCCAAGATTGAACACAGAGCTAAATTGCATGCTCATATTCTCCCTCTAGCCATTACAAACATCTCCAAATATCCATGCCCCTACACATCTCTGTGACATTAGAATGTGCTGATCCCTCTTACTAAAATGCCCCCTCCTTCCTTCCCTAACTGATGAACCCCTACTTAGTTTTTAATATCCACCTGATTTTACTTAATATTTCTAAATGAATATAATTGCCACCCCTGATATGTTTCTAAAGTACCCAATACAAATTCCTTTTGTGTAACCTTATTAAGTTATACTTTTACTACAAACATTTTTGTTTCCAACAGTAGGTTACATGATCTAAGAGGATAATAGTTATGTCTTACTCATCATTTTCTCTATTACCTGGCATAACAGTTAGCACATAGTTTATTTGAATTAAATTAAAAATAAATGACTTTAGTCTCTTGAGATTATTTCCATTTCTAAATCTGAGTCAGTGGTTCTACACTGGCCAAAAAAGGCATATTCTATGGAAACACGCTAGATATTAAATTACTTAAAACACAGACTTAGCAACATAATATCCAAACTAACATGAAATGTGCCATTGTTTTGTGATTCACACCATGCAATTCATAGGAGACATCACATTTCAAGTGTTTTATTCATTTGTTTGCATTTTTTTAACATCCAGCCTTGTTCCAAAAGCATTTCAGGCAGTTTACCAAAAGAATGCATGTGCTTAAATTATTATAAAATAAAATATAAGTAGAAGTAGGATATCAGGATGAAGGAAAATAGAATGTAAGTATGTACACCATTTGGGCCAGGACATTAAGCATAATCCATAGCTAGAGAAGTAGAACTTTAAATTCTGAACTTCTTGGCTACTAGAGTAAACCATGGGGTGGTGGGGAGTTACTATCTTTTCTTTTATTTTAATCAAAAAATGGAAGTATAAATTTTCTTATGGAAACTATTTTCCTACACTGAATTACATAAACCGATATCATATGGTTTTATATTAGGGAAAGTTGGGTACTATTGAAAGTAATGTCAGCATTTTCCCAATAAAGGCAGTAATGAATTTCATATTGATGTTTCTTGTAGTCCCCTTCAATAAAAGCTGAAGGCATTACATTAACATACAACTCAGTGAAGGCAATTCTTCAAGGAGCTAAACTAATATGGTCCAAGTATATAGCTTTCTCATGGCCCAATTTAATCCAAGGAAAGACTTTAGAGTACTTAGAGAAGTGGATGGACTGTATAACCTTCAAACAATCTTCTGTAAGTATCACTTTTCTCAGTCAGGATGGTTAGCAGACAGTTAATAGCAGCATTATCGGACCAAGGAGCATGTTGCTGCTTTACAGTTAATGGGCTGGATAGTAGCCACAATAGACTAAAAAAGCAACATGGTGTATATAGTAAGAGCATAGAGTTGCCACTTTTGGCTACCTTGGGTTTTTTCCAGAGTCTGTCTTATTTAGTATTACATTTATGAGAGCTCCATTTCCTGATCCTAAGAACAATCTCTGCTATTCTTTCCAATTCTGAAACCATATGATTATTATTTTTATTTGTATCCCAGGTCACTTTGCTAATAGATGGCTATATTTTAGATAGAACTTTTGCTCAAGTTATTAACACATTATTTTATCTAATACTCTAAGGAAGCTGAGATTAGTTTGCCCCATGGGGCAAAAATCAAGACATTTTGATTTCTATAATCAGGAATTTTCCACACTTGAAATCATAAATACATATTCAGACATTCTAACAAATATCAAACTCAGAATATTCTGAACCCTACAAAACATTGTTTAAAAAATAGAAATTTTAAGTAGTATGCACTATATTTCATTTTCATTCCACTTCAGTAACATCATCAACATATTCTATAGTGGCATATTTTACTCTTTTCCCCCAGTAATGTTTAAAAATATATGTTACCGATTTTGTGTTTAGCCATATTTTCCCCCTTTCCAGTTATATGAGTCTCAATTATAGTAAAACAACTTCCACAGACATGTGGAATAGTAAAATTGAGGACTTTCAAGATAATTACATAGCAGAATTGTAGGACATACTATGGGAATCTAGTTTTTATGAATTTAATAAATGCCTACACTATAAAATACTTTATATTTTATATATTATATATTTTCTAAATATGTATTTTTGATCACACTAATCATTCTTGTGCATGTCATTCCCTGTAAACATTTTTTAAGCCTTTTCTGTGCTAGGAACTATGCTAGGAGCTCTGCATTGCACTGTCTATGCTTTCAAGGAGCTCACGATTAAATAGAAGAAAAAAATAAATGAGAAAAGTATACGCTCCATTATTGAGACAAACACTAGTGTGCTATGAAAAACACATGGAAGGCGTACTTACTGCAATAAGAAACGATTTTGAGCTGAGTCTGAGTCGGTATAAAATGGATCTGTCTAGGGGATCAGTGTGTGTTGGTTATCATTTCCTGGCTCAACTGTGGTATCATTCACAAGTTAGGGGATATAGGGAGGTATACAGAATTAGGTTGGGAGTAAAAGTAACCCCAGTTCATTTCTGAATATTTTATGTTTTAATTACCCATGGAATATATGATAGAGAAGCCTAGTGAAATATAACAGGTAAGAATTCTGGTGAGAGATATTATGTCAATCATCCATGTATTGGTTACAAAAGCCTTAGCAGTTACTTAAAATTAATAGAAATTTGCAGTGTCCACTTGCCTTCATTTCCCCCATTCTCCTTCTGTTTGGTTTCATTCTTCACATTTAACATTGATTTCTTTACTTATATTTTCAGGCATACATGGCCTTATTCTTATATGAAGTGGCCTACCTAAGAGACTTAAAGCAGAAATACAGATTGACCAAATTAGACTATGAGAAATTAGGTAGTGTGAACTATTGGAACCTGCCTAATTCTCGAAAGAAAAAAAAAAAAAAACTTTATATACGGACATGAACCTTAAAAAAATTACCCTGTGGCAGTTAGTACTGGTTTGAACAGTTAACACAATGATAGTCTTCATTGCATTATTTCTCTTCAAGGCTCTGACGGTCTGAGTGTAGGCCAAGGGTCATATTGAATAAAGTAAAATTAGTCTCAAAGGGGCAAAATCATTGTCCCCAGGACTCAACCTGCTGACGGTCTGCCTTGATCAGAGGCTTGTATGACACTCGAAGAGGATTTATAACATAATATATCAGTTTGGTTCTTTTTAATAGAAGTTAATAATGAATAGGGTGAGGTAGTATCTTCTAGTAATGGCCTAGAGTACAAATATGTTTTAATACTATCACCAGCAGATCTCTGTCTTAGAAAGAACAGTAATAGAATATATTATGTGGACTTAATCTGTGTACTCTGGTTTAGCAGATCTAAGAACTGTAAGTCATCTATGAATTCAACAGCATTTTTTCTCTATATACATGATATTAACAATCTTAAATAGATAAGAACAATTTGTTTTACTGCAAATTTCTGACAATTACTTTCAAATGGACTGAAGGGAGTTATTTTATCCTTTAAAACAAGACTTTGTAAGATTTGAGCCAGAAAGACTTTACTGGACTGTGGCTAGGAATTACGTAGGTTTAGGACCGTGAGGGTGTCCTGGGCTTCATTTAATTCACTGGTTAGAAATTATAGGTGTCCACCACTGGGTTTTGACTAAAGATAGTACTCATGACTGTTGCACTTTTGCTTGCTGTTGGTTCTGAAAATAATCAAGTTTCCAAGTTCCAAGAGAGCATTGTGAAGTCAAACCATCATCTTGTCAGGTACTGAGCTTGTCTCTCAACTTTATACTTACATTCAGAGATTGAAGCCATACTTTGAGCGATGAAAAAGAAATATGATGAAATTTTGTTCTCTGTAGTTAAGTCAATAAAAGTTACACACATACATTAAAATTATTTTTAACACTGCTTATTATAGTATCTTCAGTATTGGGGTTAAACACACACACATACACACACACACACCCCAGCATACAAACATGCAGGGGTGATATTTGCCGGTACATCCTGGTACAGCCCTCTGGGTATTTACAGCAGATATTCATCCCGATTAGTTAGAGGACCTGTTCTGATTTGTTAGTGTGTCTGCTTCAGAGTTTGCTAAATAATTTTAGCACCAACTGTGGGTTTATATAAGATTGAAGGTTATTTGCATTGGGCAGGAAGGGGGTTGGTAAGTGTCAGTACAGAGTTTCTAACCATAGGCTCCTCTTGCAACAAAGGACGTTTGCATTTATGTTTCTTTGTCAAAATGTCTAAGCCTTGCACCATAAATCTTGACCTAACTTAAATGTCCCTCTTCCAAGACACCTTTTTTGAGGTCCTGCTTGCAATGTTTATGTATATTGTCTATACATTTTATAAGCCAATAATCTTGTTTAGCTTGTAATAGAGTTATAACTGTTACTACTCTCCACTAAGAGGCTGTGCTTTTGTATGTGGTTTGAATATTCGTTTATTCATTTAATTCTCATAACAGTTCATTATGGCCTTGGTATAATTATCCCGTTTTTTTTTTTCAAACTAGAAGGTGAAGCAGGGAGAGGTGAAGGAACATCCCCAAAGTCCGAATTCTAAGGGCAGTTTCATATTATTTTAAAGGATATTTAGGTAGAATTGATATAATGATAACATAAACACTATATGTTACATACTTGATGGTTTAAAGAGTCTTTTTAGAAGATTGACCTGGTGATACAAACTTCAATTGGAAAAGTTTAGGAAAAAGCATACTCCCAGGTTTCAAATAGCTTCCTCAAAGAGAAAGTCACACAGTAAGATGCTTAAAGTAGAACTTTAGAAGTCACACGCACTTGAGTTTGTGTGATCATTCAGCCACTTAATAGACAGGAGACCTGGTTATGTCAGGAAACCTCTTTAGCCTCTACTTTGGAATTTGTAACATAGGAATTGGCATAGAACTTACCTCCTATCCAGTAGTGAAGTTTTTCACAAATGACACCCTCAATGGTGACTAACGTAACACATGAAAAGCATGATGGAGGGAGAGCCTTCCAGTCTAGGAAGCAGCATGGCCATAGGCATCAAACAAGAAAGTGTTCTTGAAAACTGAAGTTATTTCATGAGACTAGTGTATAATTAATGAAGTAAAGAAGCCATGGTAAGAACTACTGATTTTATTCTAAGTTCCTTGAGATAGTATTCAAGAGATTTAAGCTGAGGAGTGACATGATCCCATTGATGTCTTAAAGAAAAAAAAAAAAGCCCTGTGGCTAGAGTGTGTCTATGATTGGACAAGGTCAAGTGAAAGCTGGGAGAGTGCAAAGCATGTTGTTTGGTCCAGGCAGGAGATAACTGTGAGTCATATTCAAGTAGATGGGGATTATGAAGGGAAGCAGGTTGTGGATGAGCTAGGCAAAAAACAAAGTTTGTATTTTATCTTTGTCCCAGATTTTTAGTATTTATTTCACTGCCAACTGTATATGGTTAGCTTCTCATCATATTAGTAAAACGTTCGACATGAAAATGAGAAACCCTGTTATCTAGTTAAAGAAGTTAAATTTCTTTATTCAGAAAATGTGGTCATTGTAGATGATCGTTCCTCTGGTTAAAATATTTCTACATTTCATTTATTCATTCTCTCATCCATTTAACAAATATCTGAATAACTTACAAGAGTCAAAATGTCATATCATTTATCAAATGTGTGGTTTTGATTGTTTGTTTTCCATGTAAACAACAACAAAATATGGTTCTCCGGGAAGATGGTATCACTGATTTTACTCTGAGCTTTCCTCATGGTTTCAGGACGCCTTTTATTTATTTTCCTAAATTTCATCTTTCTAATGGATGATGATGTTTATCAAAATACTTTTCTTCAGAATTTGAACTGGAGTTTGGAAAATGTTAAATGGCAGGCTCAACCCACATTGTGTTAATTCTTGTATTTTTCAATAGAAAAAAGAAAAAGCCTCTGTCATGATACAGAACAATGCTTATGCGGTGGCTGTTGCCAATTATGCCCCGAATCTTTCAAAAGACCCAGTTCTCTCCACCATCTCCAAGAGTGCAACCACGCCAGAACCCAATAAGAAGCCGGAGAACAAGCCAGCGGAAGCCAAGAAAACCTTCAACAGCGTTAGCAAAATTGACAGAATGTCTAGAATAGTTTTCCCAGTTTTGTTTGGTACATTTAATTTAGTTTACTGGGCTACGTATTTAAACAGAGAACCTGTATTAGGGGTCAGTCCTTGAATCTGGACACAGGTTATCTTTGGGATGTATAGCAACATAGAACTTTGTTTTGCTATGTACAATCTGACTAATAACTGCTAATTTGTGAACCAATATGTACAGTATGTATATAGCTATATGGCTTACCAGTAGACCTCTAACGGAGACACGCATTTGCTAACTTGTGGAATTGCAGGCAGAAAGCACCCCATACCCAAAGAGCCATTGCCTTTTTTTAAAGATTTACCCTTGGAACTCGTTTAAAGTGGCTTTCTCATGGCCTGGTTTATTCCCTACTAGTGATGAAAATGAGGCTCCTATACCATACTTGATGAACTCTTTTGATTTAGATCTTAAATATTAGGACTATTTTCTACTGTAGCCTAACTATAACGTAAGATAACACTGTGGTTCCAAGATGAATTCTTCTAAATCACAGAACCTCGTATCTGCCACATCTGTTCCCTTCATGAGTGCTCAGAAACCCTGCTAGTGTAATTGGAAGCTTAGCACACATCAGAAGAAAAAACTAGAGATCTGAAATCAGCTTTTAATTACTCTGTATAGCATCTATAGCAACCTATTACCGCATGACAAGCTCAAATAATTATGAGTCACTCCTGACAGGATGTTAATTATGCCTAGACTTTAGTAATATCAGAATGTCAAAGTCATTACATTTTATCCTCAGAGTTTACTTGAGAGTAATAATTGAAATCCTACAGATTATTTTAATCATTGGAAACTACCTTAAATTAAAAAAAAAAAAAGACAAATGTGTCTTACTCTTTCCAGGTATGTGTTGTATTGAAATTGATCAGCTAAATTTTCTTGGTGCTGGCAACTGGAAAAAGCATCCCACTTGGCTGCAGTAAAGCAACATTCATGTCGATTAGAAAATTGTGCCAAAAACTCCCGCCAATGAGAATTCATAGGTGTCCCAGAATTTAGATGAGCACTTACACGATTCTCTTCTTTCCTGTTTACTGCAAATTCTGCCTTAAGGCTTCTCGTCACCAGGACTCAGAAGCCACTAATTACAAAGGAAAGGGCAGTTAATTGGCACATTTTTCTGTCTTGAAGCAGCGCTTTCAGATCAGAATTAATGTAAATCAGCTTTTGTAAATTGCAACTTTAAATTTCAGTGACTCAAATTTACAACAGCTTTGTATACCAGAAGAGGTTTTGGTAAGAGTTGAACATTTTTAAACAGAAACTTTAAAGCATCACCAACAGATCGTGGATTAGTTCACACGCACACACGTAAATGAGCATGTGCGTGTGCACGCGTGCGCACGTGTGCGCGCACACACACACTGATTAAATTAGAACACACACAAATAACTAAATTAGAGACCACAGTTTTCAATTTTATATAATTACTAATTATTAATGGATAAAATTCATTTTTCTTTTAATATTTTAAAATATACTCTCTGTGCCCCTGAAATGTGTTAATAGAAGTTAACAATTGTGTCTCATGCCTAGATTTAACATTTTTGGAAAACCTGAAAACTTTTTGACTCACATCTACATTAGCAGTTATTAGTTGACTTTTACTAATAGATACACCTTTATGATGGTGTTTTTGTAGAAACATAAGTAGTCAAATAGTGGCATTTCTTGCAGTTTTGTACAGTATTTCAGTATAGTGCATAAGTAAGTATGTTCATAAAATCAAATAAAAGGAGTATCTTATGGAAATAAGCAAAATCACAGCAAAACTTGTTATTCCTTTGCCTCGTTTAAGTTTTTTTTCATTTTCTTTGTTTTAGTGTGATTCTATTATGTGCTTTGCATGACTGTATTAATACCAAGGTCACAAATGCATCTTATTAACAGAATTTGCCGTGGAGACAGCTTTGACGTTAAAAATTCCCTCACAAAAGGTAATCCGTAATCCTTAATAAAATAAAATTTTTACATGAGCTAATAAATGTATTTCTTTAATTCCCTTCCAATTATAGCTTCTTTGTCATCTAAATAGTTTTAACATACGAGATCCTATTTCCTACACATTTAAATATAACCTGGATCTTTGGTAGAGTTTTAAATTGTGCGAGAGTCAAAGAGAGTGCATCGTGTTTGAGGCCAAGCAATAAAAATGCTTTTTATGGTATACATTATTAGGCACTTTAAAAATGTTGTTGTTAAGTTCTGCATTTCCCCCTTCATGTCTGACCATAAGTTATAAATTTATAAATATGTACATATGTAAAAAATAGTTGTAAATAGCAGTTTCTGTGTGACAACAGAAAAGACTCATCTTTACCTTTGACAAAGGGCTGCACCTACATTGATGGCACCAGTTTTTTGTTTGTTTGGGTTTTTTTGTTTTGTTTTGTTTTGACATTTATGGTAGATGGGCCAGAAAAGTTATTCTTATTGTCACCCTTGTTTTTAGTTTTAATGGCCAAAATCTTATTTGAGCTTAATAACATCCTGACAGTTCAGATTTTCTGAGAACATAGATCAGGATTTTCTATTATTTCTCCACTTTGCTGTATTTTTTTATGCACTTCTTAATCTTTTGAAGTTTAGATAAATCAAAGGGAGCTTTTGGTCTTGCAGGATAGTGTATGGATGCTTCATTTAAAATGATTTAAAATTATAGAACGCGAGTGTTTATAATCATTCTTCTTTCCATAAACCATTTTAAAGATGCAAAATAGAAGTGACATGAATTTATTAAAATGAGACCAATTTTTCAGGAAATACATTTTTAATATACTAACAGAGGTCTCTTTGGCCCATAATATGATGCTCTTTTAGGCAGTTGTACATTGACGTAAAGGATCACAGTATGTACAAAATGTAGATAAGAACATGTGCATATACAGAGATATAGTCTCGTTATTGTATAGCTGCTACTCTGATTCATCTAATATTTATTCAACAAATATTTTTATACCTCCCACTATGTGCCATACCATGGGGATGGTGTTAATAACACTCATATCACACCCACAGAATTTAGTTGAAAGATAAAGTGCACCTTCTTCTAAAAACTTAAGAGCAAAGGCTAAATGGAACACATGAATTAATATAGCACTGAGAGTTGTTCTAACGAACTATAAGATCATGAGTGTGCTTAAGATAGTAGCTGTCTTGTTTTTTTCTTCCTATTCATGTTGCTATTTTTTAATACAAAAATGGAATAAATATAACTATTTAGTAATGATTTTAAACGTCAGTGATTTTTGAAATGCCAGTGTTACTGTTTAGCAATCTTCAGGGATCTCTCTCGAATTTATCTCAGGTTTGGATAAGTGATCCCCTTGAGTGAAGTTTCCAATTTTTTTTCTTAAATATTTCATAATTTATTTAAAAAGAACACAGATTCCATTATTTCATTCGTATTTTTCTTTGATAGATATATGTGTGTATACATATACATATATCTGTACATATATATACATATGTATATATATGATGTAATCAGTATTTAATTACGATTGGTTCTTTCTATATTCCTGGCTAAGGGAACTGAATTCTACCATGGTATCATAGATACTAGAGGAGCACCAAAACTCTGTGGATTCTGTCACTACCATACTTTGGCACGACCTGTCATCATTTCAATGGGAGGGCAAGGGAAGTAAGTCAAGTCACCTTCTTCAAAGTCATGGTTCTTCAACATTTATTAAGACTGTTTTCAAATGCTCCATTCTTGATGTCTCAGACAATAACTGTGAAACAGGGAACAATTTATTATTTAACTTGAAATCTGAGATCATATTAATAGATTTGTTAATAATAAATTTACCAAACACCAAACTGTATAGGTTGTCCCTGTTGTTAGTTTTCTGACATTCTTACATGCATTTGCATATTTTTGAAGCAATTTGCAGATTTTTTTTCATATAAAAAGATTCAGAATTTCAAGGGAATCAAGTTGACCCATTGCTACCCTGTAGTGCATTTATTTACTATTTTGAAAAAATTTGAATTCAATTAATTAATAGTGTATTATTAGTTTCAGAGGTAGAGTTCGGTGATTTGTCAGTTGCATATAATACCCAGTGCTCATTCATCTCATGCCCTCCTTAATGTCCATCACCCAGTTACTCCATTGCCCCCCCAACTCCCCTCCCCTCCAGCAACACTGTTTGTTTCCTATGATTGAGAATCTCCTATGGTTTGTCTCCCTCTCTGATTTCCTCTTGTTTTATATTTCCCTCTCTTCCCTTATGCCCCTCTGTTTTGTTTCTTAAATTCTACATATGAGTGAAATCATATGATAATTGTCTTTCTCTGATTGACTCATTTTGCTTAGCATAATACTCTTTAGTTCCATCCAGTTGTTACAAATGACAAGATTTGTATAAAAAATTTCAGAATTTCAAGGGAATCAAGCTGACCCATCGCTACCTTGTAGTGAATTCATTTTCCTTTTAATTGAGGTTTCATGGGCACTGTGGGTTGCCCTCTTATTAATTCAGAGTGTAGAGAAGCATACCATTTAAACTGAGAAGGGCTGTGGTTATTTTTAATATCCATGCTTGGAATACAGAGACACTGTATCAAAATTACTCATAATAGTGTGGACAAGACAAAGTATAATCGTTTTTCTTCATTGAATTCATGCTTTAAAAGATGAAATCCAGTATTTAATGAAATTTTAACATCCATAATCTTTTGTAACAAGCATTTGTATAAAAGATACTAATATTTTCCATTAGTATAATCACTCATATTTTCATCATATTCAAAAACAAATTTAGGACCTCAAAAACAGGAAAAGGAATATCAAAAAGAAAAACCCACTAGAAAAAATGAGGATGTTGCTAATTAAACCTAGTAAAGGATTTTCCCTTTTTAACTCCCAAGAAAAGGGAGAAATTAAATATGCATAAATATATACACAAATGTTTAACAGTTATGATTCCATCACGATAAGCATCATGATTAAAATACTAAAATAGATGAAATTCATGTGAAGGCATGTGGGAAAAGTAATCAAAAAATATTCAAAATCTATTATAAGGATTTTGTATCATGTTCTTGGAAATTCTTAATCACTCAGACATATAAATATTAGACATATTTATACCACTGTTTTCAACTTTCTTTAGTTGAAATATTCTATTTGTCTGTATACATGAAAAACAATTTCTCATATTATAATTATAACACCACTTTAAATCACTTTCTCTATGCTGTAGTTAATATGTAATATCAGTTAATATGACCAGTAGGGAAGAACAACCAATAGATGTTTCAATTTATAGTTCCCAAAGAATCCTTAATAAGTTCTTACCTTTGATTAGAAATGCGTGTGTGTGTGTGTATGTGTGTGTGTGTGTGTGTGTGTGTATTTCCAGGTATGAAAGAACATTTTGAGAAATTCAGATGATTTTATGAAATCTAAACAATTTATTTTATTAATGGGTCCAATCTCGAATTATATCTTATTAACTAGCCATTAACTTAGTTAATAGAATAGTTTTTTTTCAATAGATCCATAACAGACTTATTAGTTGGAATTTAGTCTTGAGCCATATATATGGTTGGAGATATCCTTCCTATAAAGTTGTAAACATCTTTCTGATGTATTTCTACTTGGTTCAAATTGATTTCACAATTTCGCTTGTAAGACAGGATAGAAAAATCTTTGAATTCCAAGTTTGTAAATGGAGGTTTGCGAAAGATTTCATTAAATTAAATATGTGGTTGATTGTAGTCAAATGCCTAGTTATCTATATTCATTACTGGTCAGTTTCATACCTTTTTGAATTGAAATGGCTTGCGGAGAGCTCATCCCATCATAGTCAGTATTCTAAGCCCTTCACATAGAATACCTCATTCAGTCCTCACAACAACCGGAAATCACTGTGTGATTCTTGAAGTTCTGGAAGTTTAGAATTTCTATATAGCACACAGACATGCTGGTCTAACACGTATTTTAGAAAAAGTAAAAAAAAAAAAAAAGCTGTATTTTTCTTTGCTTTAATTCAGATTTATATTCATACCTTTTGGGGGGCATCAATCCATTGAAAAGTCCACCATCTGCTTTACTATATGACAAAACCAAGGGAACACTGAACTATAAAGCAACCAAGAACCCATTTTTGTGAAACTATTTATTCACAAACATTGGTTACAATTTAGTTTCTAGGAGTATGTTACATTTTTCTTTTTTGAACCATATGTAATGATAATGTATAAAAATGCTTAAAATTAAGCACACTATTTTGTTTTTTCTTTCTTTCTTTCTTTCTTTCTTTCTTTCTTTCTTTTTCTCTTTTCTTTTTGCCAGTTTTGTTAGGTGTTGGAGAGGTTTTGTTTTATTTGCCACATGGTTGGTTTCATGACATTTAAACTCATTGGACTTAAAGAATTATGTATTGACTTCATCTGTTTGTTGCAAGTTACTATTTATAGAAACAAGTCTAAACAGACCCCAAATACATTCTAGAGTTGGGATTGTTAGTGTTGAAATAGCTCGGTTGGTGTGAGAATTACAGTTTTTCATGCTTCGTTTTAGAAGACTTACTTTACCATAACATGCTGTCAAATTCCAGCCTAGATTATTGTATAAATATGACTACTTCCCACAAAGTTCATTTGTGAGAACAAATGATATTAAGAAAGCAAAACAAAGGATTTAGATACAGAATTACTTTAGAAATAATGGCTGATAGATTCATTCCCATATTTATTTTTAAAATATTCAGCATAGTATTTGAAGTACTTGGTTGTGTTTTGAATTCTGCATAATGTGTGAAGCAGTTTAATGTATGATTAGAATGGCTTAAATGAAACTGAACTTTGAGCCACAGTTTTTATGAATTAAACTTTACCATCCACGGATAAGTCCTCAGTTTTTTATTGATCTTAGGTGCCTGCTCTGTAATTGATTTCAAGTTTGTTGGTATCCAGTTTTCTTTAAGATTCTTCTGAGCAGATACAAATTCATGTTTTGTTGTGCTCTAAAATGAGGAATGTGACCTTCCATGAAATATTCCCTTTAGAGTTGACATGCATGAAAACTTATGAAACCTTCATATTTGTTGCTAAATTTGAAAAAAAAAAACAAAAACAGAAAGGAATGAAATGTTTTCCCCTTGCTACATATTAATAATAAAATTACATGCATAGACAATGCATGATACAGCTCCAACACTAAACTTGGAATATTCACATAAGGTGAAATTTGAAATTTTCTAGGTGACAACATACTTTTTTGGTAGGTTTTCTCATTTGAGAATATCATTCGAGAGCTAATAATATTTGTAATTTGTGACCTTGTTGTAATTGGGAAAAGTCACTATTTTTCACGTATGTAAGATAATTTGGCCTTTATTGAATGTGTCATTATGCTTGCTGTTTAAAAAAAATACTAATCAATCACACACAAATTAATGCAAACATTATGTTTTTGTATTTATTAAAATTAATTTAAATATATTTGATCTGCAAATTGTGTTTTTTGTACTCTGGTGATTCATACATGTTTGCTTACAAGAATTGAATTTATTGTGACTTTTTTACATTGGGCTATAACAGTGATATTTTGTAATAGTGATTTTAAATGTTAATTTCTTAAATTTATTTTTAAAACAAAAAGTTACAAGGTGACAAGGAAATTATAAAGCTACCCTGAAATTTTAGGGGGGGGGGCTTCATGAAGTGCTAACCTTGATTCCTTTAACACGTTAAGAAAGTGGTGATATGGAAAGCAAGTTCACCTGGAAAACTGGCTACTTTCTATCATAAAAAGTTCACATTTACCTGAAAGCATAAAATAAATAAGATTTTTTTTTGTTAGATAGACTCAAGTTTATCATTCTGTTTGTAAATGGGGAATCTTGCAGCTTTCTTATTCTCTTAATTGAATACAATATTATTTAAATGACCTGCTCTTGATTATTATTGCAAATATCACTGAAATGAAATACTTTTAAATGTCAAAAAGATATAATAGCAAAACACTTTTCATAAACATGGTAATTTCCCATGCAATATTTCTCAACTCTACCCACATTTTAAAGTCACCTGAGGAGTTTTGTTTTTGTTTTTGTTTTCATTTTAGAGAGGAGAGGTGGAGAGGGCAGAGGATGAGAGAGAGAGAGAGAGAGAGAGAAAGAAAGAATCTTAAGCAGGTTTTCAACGCAACAGAGAGACAGACCAGGGGCTTGATCTTACAACCCTGAGATCATGACCTGAGCCTAAATCAAGAGTTAGTCCTGAACCACCTCCCAGGAGTCCCTCACCTGAAGAGTTTTCAGAAAAAAATATTGACCTTACTCTGCTTGTCTATAGCTTTTAATTTAGTCTCTATTAGAAAAAAAGAAACAATAAAATGAAATGAATGCTACAAGTTAATTTTTCATATAATATAGTGAATTTAAGTGATGATTTCAAACCTTATATAGCAAAGTATTCATTTTTTTAATATTTTATTTATTTGACAGAAATCACAAGTAGGCAGAGAGATAGGCAGAGAGAAGGGAAGCAGGCTCCCCCTTGAGCAGAGAGCTCCATGTGGGGCTCGATCCCAGGACCCTGAGATCATGATCTGAGCCGAAGGCAGAGGCTTAACCCAATGAGCCACCCAGGTTCCCCCAAAGTATTCATTTTTAAAATTTAATAATGAACTAGAATTACTCTTACTCTTAATTTGTATCCTATAATATGTACCCTGTAGTTAATTATGAACAATATGAGTGTGTGTGTGTGTGTATCAATATATATCATATGTTATTTTCACCCTGTGTTTTTTAATTAAATATTTGAAAAAAGTATTTAGACTAACATGGTTTTGCTACTATTTTCCTAAGGAAACATACACCCTCAATTTAAATATTGAGGTGAGTATTTACAGCCCCAAGGTCACATCTCAGTAAAATTATAGCCTGCAAAATGCTACATTCTTCAATGGCATTCAGCCAGTTTCCCCAGTATCAATTTATAGTCCAGCCTCCATCAGATTCGTGTAGATAAAAACATGCTATAAATGGAAGCATTTGTGTCACCTCTGCTCTGAAGAATTCAGAAAAGAAACAACTGAGCTTCCAAAGGGCTTTCTGTGAAGTTGAAAGTTGTGTCCCACCTTTAAAATGTAAATCCAGGGAAACTGCTGAGAAAGCAATGAGACTCGAATAATAGTAGTCCCTGAAGATTGTTACACTGCCACATGGAAAAAGGTTTATAGTCTCCAGTCTGTGGTCAATACTAACTCTTGAAGTTTTTCCGATTCAGACAGAAAACTAGAAAAGTGGAACCAAAGAAGCAAGCAGTAAAAATAGCACTAAATCCCTCAATTGCCCCTTGAGAAGGTGTTGATTTATATCCAGTGTTCTTGGTTTAAGAAATTAAGGAAATGAATATTTTCTAAAAATTTAACCTTTCTCTAGTGTAGAAGCTTAATTAATTGGTGTCCACTTACCTGGAAAATTCTCTCTTATGGAACACGTTATTCCATGAATGGTTTAAAATCTTATATATTTCCTCCATGAATTAACAAAAATAATAAAAGTAGAGAATTTCTAAATTATGTCTTAACATGTAGAATAATAAAAACATCGAAACTAATAACTGGAAAATAACAGTTTTGATTTGCTTTTACACTTACTGTTTTTTTTTACTTATTTTTTTATAAATTATTTTTATTAACATATCATGTATTATTTGCCCCAGGGTACACTTATTGTTTTAAAGTTATCCTTATTTCCAAACTAAAATGCACATGAAATGTCAGATAAATGTAAAAATGGAAGAATTTATCAGTCTTTGAAAGTCATCAGGCCTGTCCCTTCAGTCAGCTTACAGGGACACCTCACAATGGGTGTGCACAGGGAATCACCACCCCAAGACTTAACTCACACTCCACTTGGTTCCAGACAACGGAGTCTGTACCTGAGCAGAAAATATTTATAATTCGCTAGTTCTTTTCCTTGTTTTAAACTTTACTTCATATTGATCATGACATTCCTCTTTTTGATGTTCTGGTATCCTATCCAGTAATTATATTGCACTTTTTAACTCCTCTAGGTAACTTGAGGTAGTGGTGAAGTCATGGTAGAGTATTTTACTGGAAGTTGTGTCTCCTTACTAAAAGTCAGCATCTTCTCCATGACTCCTTTCACTAAGAGCATGAGCAACTTCCACCTATTGTAGCACAAAAGGAACTCAGCAAAAGGATATGTGACATCTCAGAGTAAGCATTAAAGGCCCTGGAATCAGGGAAGGTAGGAGAGGCTTACAGACTTCACTGATGTGTTAGAGCGAAACCTCAGTACCTGAGTAGCTCAATTCAAATTTTTGAGTAAAATAGTCTAATCAGAGCATTTTGGTTCAGTCAGGTGTATCATCTAAAGTCAAAATGAAGCGTGCCTGGGTGGCTCAGCGGGTTAAGCGTCTGCTGCCTATACCTCAGGGCATGATCCTAGGGTCCTGGAATCCAGCCCCACCTGTCTAAGCTCCCTATTCAGCAGGGAGACTGCTTCTCCCTCATCCTGCTGCTCCCTTTGCTTGTGTGTACCTGCTCTCTCTCCCCAGTGTCTCTGGGTCAAATAAATAAAATCTAAATAAATAAATAAATAAATAAGTTAAAAAGATAAGCACAGCTGTTGGGCCCACCCCTCTGCAGGGAGAGAGGCAGTGCCCACTGAAGAGGGGCAAAGGTCCAGCATACACCTCAAACACTGGCTATTACACTGAATTGAGATTTTTAAAATATATACTTTGGAAAACTCCAAAAATGAAAACAGAATTTTAAAATATGTTTTAAAAAAAGAGGACAATAAAAACACTATTGCTCTCAATGCTTCTATATACCATTGTATTTTCCAATCAATACAAATCAAACTACTTAAGGATGCTAGGATTTATAACTGAGCTGTTAAGATGCATATGCCTGCATCATGTATATAACATAAAAATACAACTAATGAACATGTAGGAGAGTAGAGAACACACGTATCTCATAGATTTTGTCATTGACATCTCCATTGTCAAAGTTACATTGGTATGTAAGTTTACATTGGGCTGAGAAGACCTCTACTTTATGACACTGACAACCACTCCTCACAGCATTGTCCCTCAAGAAGTATGGAGGGGATTGGTGATTCAGGTAAGTGGGTCATGATGCAGATGTGGCGTCCTCCTAGAGGACAAATGTTTTTCATCACCAAAGAAATTTTTTAGAAATTATATTCTGATAGAAAATTTTCTTGTTGTTGGAAAAGTGAAAAAGAATTAAGTTTTCATCACACAACATGGGAGGGAAATATTCCATAGCTGTTCTTTTTTGTTCCAACTTTTTTACTGTGGTAAATATATATGATATTATATGTATTACCCTAACCATTTTAAGTCTACAGTTTAGTGATAGTAAGTTTATTCATATTCTTATGCAACCATTGCCACCATCTATCTCCAGAACTCTTTCCGTCTTACAAAACTGAAACTCTGTACCCATTAAACAATTATTTCCCATGACCCCCTTCTCTTAGCTCTTGGCAACCACCACTCTATTTTTTATCCCCCTTTTCCCACCAAATCCCAGCCTCTAATTAACCCCCATTCTACTCTGCTACTATGAATTTAGTTTTTTAATTAGATTATTTTATTTAGATTATATATATAAGAAGACAAAATTTTTATGTTATCTTTGTTCTAGAGAGAATTCAGAAAGGGAGTAACTGAGGTATCAAAGTGCTTTCTATGGAATTAGAAGTTTTGCCTTCTGTTTCCAGGACTAGATAGAGTCTAAAGCTTAATGTCACACAGAAATTATTCTAGTAAAGAATACTACAGAAAAATTACAAACAACATATTCCAACCTCAGGAATATGTTGTTTGTAATTTTTCAACGTATTTCAACCTCAGGAACAGTGCCAAAACAAGGTTAAGAGATGAGCAGAGTGGAATTTGAACATGTGTTATAAGCGAAGGAAATACAGCCTCTGCTGATGACCAAGAAGGAGCTGGAAAACCTTCCTTGTCTTCATTACCCATTATGCTCATAATTCATGCTGGGTAACACTAACATTACATAAAGTAGACGAAACGACATTTTGAGAAGGGAATGCAATTTTATATTAGTGAGACAGTAGCAGAAGACAGTAACAAAATAATTACTGCTGGAATTTGAGTAAAGGGAAGTGGCAATCAAGATTTGAAAACCTGGTCTTCCCTGTTTTCAAAAACCTGAACTGTCCATTTACCTGATATTAAATTTTACAGTTAAATGTGCACATGATATATTGTTGCTTCTTTATTCAAGCATAATTACTTGGGGTACTTTTTATACCATTTGAGAAATTTTGATACAGGAATAGTGGTCACATCTAACATTTAATATAGATGTAAGTTATTTGATTAGCATATTTCACAGTAGTACAGTACTAATTTCTGAAGGAATGATTTTTATCATTTCACTTTCTGCTCAGAAGAATGAGGTTTTGTTTATACAGGGTGTCACTATTAATGACTTGTTAAAGCATACATCATTATAATTTTTCTAATACTGAAGCCCAGTCAGTACTTTATTTATTTATTTATTAAATTTTTTATTTCTTTTCAGCTAAACAGTATTCATTGTTTTTGCACCACACCCAGTGCTCCATGCAATCCGTGCCCTCTCTAACACCCACCACTTGGCTCCCCCAACCTCCCACCCCCTGCCTCTTCAAAACCCTCAGATTGTTTTTCAGAGTCCATAGTCTCTCCTGGTTCACCTCCCCTTCTAATTTCCCTCAACTCCCTTCTCCTCTCCATCTCCCCTTGTCCTCCATGCTATTTGTTATGCTCCACAAATAAGTGAAACCATATGATAATTGACTCTGCTTGACTTATTTCACTCAGCATAATCTTTTCCAGTCCCGTCCATGTTGCTACAAAAGTTGGGTATTCATCCTTTCTGATGGAGGCATAATACTCCATAGTGTATATGGACCACATCTTCCTTATCCACTCATCCGTTGAAGGGCATCTTGGTTCTTTCCACAGTTTGGCAACCGTGGCCATTGCTGCTATAAACATTGGGGTACAGATGGCCCTTCTTTTCACTACATCTGTATCTTTGGGGTAAATACCCAGTAGTGCAATTGCAGGGTCATAGGGAAGCGCTATTTTTAATTTCTTGAGGAATCTCCACGCTGTTTTCCAAAGTGGCTGCACCAACCTGCATTCCCACCAACAGTGTAAGAGGGTTCCCCTTTCTCCACATCCCTTCCAACACATGCTGTTTCCTGTCTTGCTAATTTTGGCCATTCTAACTGGTGTAAGGTGGTATCTCAATGTGGTTTTAATTTGAATCTCCCTGATGGCTAGTGATGATGAACGCTTTTTCATGTGTCTGATAGCCATTTGCATGTCTTCATTGGAGAAGTGTCTGTTCATATCTTCTGCCCATTTTTTTAATATGATTGTCTGTTTTGTGTGTGTTGAGTTTGAGGATTTCTTTATAGATCCTGGATATCAACCTTTATCTGTACTATCATTTGCAAATATCTTCTCCCATTCCGTGGGTTGCCTCTTTGTTTTGTTGACTGTTTCCTTTGCTGTGCAGAAGCTTTTGATCTTGATGAAGTCCCAAAAGTTCATCTTTGCTTTTGTTTCCTTCTGCCCAGTCAGTACTTTAAATCTGATGGAGTTCTAGCTAATATTTTAACAAAAGGAGATCTGACACACTGGATAATAATTTATAATTTATTATTTTAACAAGACATAGACAAGCTTTTATAACACTTCTTAAATTTACATTGGGCAAAATTAGGGTCTAGATCATTTATTGTTTGTGATTTTCAGGTACTTCACAAATAGACATTGCATTGGAGGGAAGGAGTTCTGTTTTTCTATGGAGCTAGTACTGTTTCCACACCCCTCCCACTGATCTGGACTACTCATGAAACGCAAGTCACATTTGTGGAAAACTTGTGAATGGTTGCATGGCCCCATGCTCATCAGTGGGCTCCTATGTTGCCCACACTTACCAATATTTGTTTTCTTCATTAATCTATAATAATCTTAATGATTAGGGATTGTGCCCATCTTATGTCAAAGTGTGTGACTGAAATTCAGGGAGATTCTTCAAATCTGTGGGTTCTTTTCCCAGTTCTGGAAAATTTTCAGTCATTGTATCCTTAAACATCATTCTTTCTCTTTTCTTCTCTTTCCCATCCCTTTCTGGAATGTTCATTAGATATATGTTAAATCTTATTGTTGTATCCTTCATATTCCTTAATCTCTCTTTTTAGTTTTCCATGTCTTTAACTCCCTGTGCTACATTCTGGATAGTTTCTTTTGAGCTAAGGCCAAATGCCTTGTCTCGAAATACAAAACAAAACAAAACAAAACAAGAAAACTGCATTTTTAATATATTGAATTCCAAATTCCATGGTTTTGCCATTAAGTTACACAGTGATTCTCTAATTTTCTTGTCCTGAAAGGAATTAATATAAATACACAAATACCTTACCTATTTAATAGTATTTCACAAAAATTACATTAGCCCATGGGGAACCTCCAGGCTGAAACTTTGTAATCTGTCGCAGAGCACTAGGGAAGGCACTCTAGGAAACTGACTCAATTGGTTACCCTCAGATCCTAGCCATTAGAGTGTTGTTTGCTTCATTTTCTGTGTATAGTTTCATTCATATGAAACAGCATGGTGGTAAGTGAATGTCACCATTTGAAAATGATGTTCTGTTTATTGTTTTTCTATGCTCTCTTGCAGACTTCAGTTCTTTGTGTATACTAAATGCTCAATAAATGTGAACAGATTTTTTGACTGAATAAGTTTCTAAAAAGAAACTCTGGCAAATGACTTCAGCCAGATTTTACTTGAAAGCTCAAAGGAAAGTGACTTCATCTTAATGATGCCGAAACATTCAATCTTGCATAATTGTCTGTGATAGTTGTGCCATCTATTATTCAATTGAATAACAAAACAGACTCATCTTAATAAAGAGATAAGTGCCTAGAAAACATCTTTAAATTTTATACATCAAGATGCAGCTGGGGCCATCGTGTTAGTATATACTATTAAAAAACAAAAACAAAAACACTTCATTTGTAATTAACTGCTCATGGAAAAACTACAACTCCATAAACACTGAAATATGAAACTACTTAAAAAGTCAGTGCCTGGAGGAGACAATTACTCAAAGCCATGAAATCTAAATGAATTGGTTTTGATTTTAGGTTTGAAGGAATCCAAAATATTGCATATAATTTTAGAAAAAAAATCTATAGGAACATGAAGGGTATGCTTACATGATCTGTGGTCATAGTTTATAGGGTGTATACATAGTTTATTAAAGGTGTATACTTTATAAATAAATATTTTGGGGGGGAATAAACCTATGGCATACATGAACCATATCTCAGTTGTAGAAAACAGTCTTCCTAGGAATTTTAAGCAGGAGCTGACTTATTACAGCGTTTCAAATTGCCTATTGAATTGTTAAGAAAGCTAATAAAACAGAATAGAGGATGAATTTTCAGAAAAAAATTTCAATATCTATACTGGGGAGGACCAGGCCAACAAGGCTGTTATCTATTCTATGATTAAGAAATCACTGATTCAAGATCCTTAACACCAGAGCTAATAGGGAAGCTGGTATGATAGTTCTTGATCCAGAACCACCTTGTGCTACATACAGGTTTTACCAGCTACATTCTCACTGTGTCCTGTCTCCTAACATCTATCCAGTTAGTGACTGGAATGTCTGATATTGCTGCCACCATAAAATCAACCAACGTTATTAATTCTGCTTACCCACAGAAACAGCTGAGAGAGAAGCACGTCTTCATCTTGCGTCAGTCTCCAAATCTCACAGAATTGCATTTGACTGGTCATACATAAATCATCCAGAACTTGGGTTATATAAGATAGAGCTTTCAAACTTCCAAAATATAGGAAGTCACTGTCTATCACTTTACTATATTAACCACAGTGAGGCTATACTATTTTCACAAGCACCCTTCTTCTCATACTTAAATTTACAAAAATAATCTTTATAAGATAGAAATAACAATAAACTCATACAAAACACAACAAATTATCACCAAACAGCAAAAAAATACATTCAAGAACTCTCCAAAAGGAAAAATATATATATTTTTTAAATGATTTTATTTATTTAGGAGCTCCTGGGCGGCTCAGTGGGTTAAAGCCTCTGCTTTCGGCTCAGGTAATGATCCCAGGGTCCTGGGATTGAGCCCCACATGGGGCTCTCTGCTCAGCAGGGAGCCTGCTTTCCCCGCTCTCTCTGTCTGCCTCTCTGCCTACCTGTGATCTCTGTCTGTCAAATAAATAAAATCTTTAAAAAATGATTTTATTTATTTATTTGAGAGAGAGACAGAGAGAGGGTAAGCATGAGCAAGGGGGAGGGGGAGATAAAGAGGAAGAAGGGGACTCCCTGCTGAGCAGGGATCCAGATGCGAGACTCAATTCTAGGACCCTGGGTCTTAACCTGAGCCGAAGGCCGACTCTTAATGGACTGAGCCACTCAGGCACCCCAGGAGAAGAAACACTTCTAGAAGCCTTTGGATTTTTCTTTGGGAAGTGTTCAATCTCAACCTTTCATTAATGCAGTCATAATTCTATGTTGACATTCATAACTATATAAAGCCTATCTCCAAAACCATAGGCTATGTGAAAATGGACAAAAGGAGGAGAGAAACGAAAGAAAGAAAGAAAGAAAGAAAGAAAGAAAGAAAGAAAGAAAGAAAGAAAGAAAGAAAATATATGTATAATGGGGGAAGGTAAATTATGAATATATACTTCTGTTCACTGTTTGCCAACTGATGATGAAGCTATGTTTCATAATCATAACTGTTGTCCTCTTCTGGCCATTTCATGTTTATTTTGTTCTCAGCCACATCAGAGGCATTGCCATCCTGTGCCCCTCTCAACTTATATAGGTCCCAGCAGGAGATATCTGACAATTGCAAATATCACTTTTTCCCAAGGGAATCATGTGTGCTCCAGGACTAAAATTCTTGCATGGAAACTGGGCACTAACTTGCTCTTTCTCTTTAAAACATGGTAAATTGCACTTTAGAGACCTTCAGGTATTTAAAGAAACATTGCCAGTAGATCATTTAGCTTTCAGACTGCAGAACTCTTTCCAAAAGGAGGTTATCCTTGATAATTCAAGGGGGCTTCTTCCTGGAGAGATAACGGACTCATTATTTATATGCACCCTGAGGGCAGTTTATCAGAGTCACCCAATTAGAAATTTGTAGGAAATTTGTTCCTGACTTTACCTGAAGTGATCAATGACACCATCTTGACCCACAAAGACATCCAGTTCACCCTCAACTCCCTGGCTGGGGTTGTTAGGGATGTAAAAATAATCCTAAACTTCCTTCTTGAGGTCAGGGCAGCATATGGGATTGTTAATACATTCTGTTTTACACAGATTAATGCCTCAGGACAAGAGTAAACATTAATACAAAAGCTTATAGAGAAAATTTCCTGGCTTTCTAAGATGGGCCCCAATAATTTACAGGATTTACTTATCTGGTTGAGTTTGAGAACCTGAAAGACCATTGTTGTGGTCAACACTGTGGGTTTACTTCACCCTGTTTCTTAAAGGCATTTTGATAATAGGCTTAGTTAAATGCTATATAAGATAAAGTGAACAGATATGATCCAAGCCTCTATCAGTCAGATTTATCAGAGGAATCAATAAAGGAATATATACTCGTGGAAAAATTCACCAGAAGCCAAGACAGTACAGAAGCAAGGAAAAGATCTTTTTTGAAATAATTGTCCATGGGCTGTTCACATTTCTGCACATTTGAGAAGGCACTGGCTGTCTTTGCCTCAAATTATCTTTTCAAACATGTTTATGTAGTAAACAGCCTTGGAAGATAAAGACAGTTGAGAAGTCCAGTTTGTCATAAGTATAATAAAGGTAATGTCTCTCTCTTCAACAAAAGCCAGGCTCATTCCCCATACAAAAAAAATAGGTTACCTGAACTTTAAATTCCTCTCTTGTAATATAACCCATTGTGTGTACAGTGACTCCTGAATGTCTTTTTGTTGTTCTGTAGGAAATGGGCTTGGGAAATGGATGCTTACATGATGATATGCTGGCTGTTGTCACTGAGTGAAAAACTGAGTTTTGTCTCTGACCCGAGAGTCTCATATCTTCTGCCAGAAAATTCAGAAAACTGTGGCTAATTAACTTGTGAACTTCAGAGTTCCTGAAAAAAAACAACCACCACAACAATAATAGTACAATAACAATGATACTTAAAATAACAGCAACAACAAAAACAAAAACACTCCTACCAGACATCTTTCTAGGCACTTTAAATATTTTATTTAGCTTTATAACAAAGACAAGTTATTATTATTATACAGATGATGAAATTGAGGCCGATAAATTAAATAACTTCATTAATATCATACTGTTCGTATACAGTAGAACTTGATTTCAAATATAGGTCATAGTTTTCCAAAGTCTATTACTTCAACCATATACCACCGCTCAGAATTCAAGTAACCCCTTTACCATTGTATGTATAGACTACCCACAGCCCAACTCATTGTAGTAAGAACACTGTCTTCTTAAAGTTGCACCAGGTTACTTCATCAACTCCAAATTTTTATTTCCTTATCAATCTATGACTTTCAAACACTCTTGCCACCAGTTATTTTACCACTTGGTCTACCATTGCAGACCAAAATAATAAGAATGGATTTCTTATAGGGTATGAGTTGCATAGAGGTCTAGGTTAGGAGAGTCTACCAAAGATGTGCTATAGGACAGCTACCAAGAAAATTAGTTTCTCTTTCATAATCAGGAAGCCACAGTATCCAGTATTATGTCCAGATGCAGAAGAATGCTGTTCTCCACAATCCAGATTAGGGAAAGTTCTGTGCCCTGCTTCTAAGTCCTGTAGAGTTAGAAGAACATTTAGCTAAGGCTAATATTTGTGGAGAAACTTACAAATCTTCTAGACTATGCTTCCCCAGAATAAACAGAAACAAGAAATGCCCTCCATTCTCCGGGCATTCACTTTTCAAATCTTGTGTGAGTTTGTTTGTTTGTTTGGCTGAATCTTGATCAAATCTAGATCTCTAGCTGCAGAGGAGTCTGAAAAATGAACATTCTGTCTAGCCTGGCTCCTTAGAGCACGATGTAAGGGACGTTAACAACTATTCTACCAAATTATTCATAAAACATTGATTTCAAATGTGGTACAAATAAACTCTGCTCTGAAGAAACCACAACATTAAAAAAAAATAATCACAGTTATATGTGAGCAGACTTTTTTTTTTTTTTTAATTGGAAGTTAGGAAACAGCAGGAGAAGAAAGGACTTCACGTAGCTCTCATTTTCTGATGCCTTCCTGCTACTCCTAATGTATGAAGATGGGTTGGGAGAGCTAACTTTTGAGCTCATGACTATAAACTAGTTTGAAAAAGAAAGTGATTTGAGATGATGGATACCAGTTCTTTAAGGCAGGGACAATTCTTTCAGCCATACCGCAAGAAGACTAGGAAATAAGGGATAACTGTGGGAAGTAGAATCTCTTTGATGAGAAAAAAAATTATGTATCAGACATTAAAATACAACATCAGAAGTCAAAAGTATTTCAAATTGGCTTCTTCGTTAGCAGTTATTTAGATGTAGAATAAGAAGATTGAGGAGTCTAGGTCAGAATTTTTTTTTTAAATGTAATTGTCTATATACAAACAACAATTGAATCTCTCTATAAGACTTGAAATCATAGAAAGGTTTAGAGAACTAAATGATGAAATGCTTTAGAAATGTACACTAGGCAAATGTGGCAGAAAAATACCCTAAAATTATAGCATTCCTCAAGCTAAAATGACATCAGCAGTGGAGTGTTGTACTGGATAAATTTCCTGTGCTGTTATGTGATAATTTTGTGGGTAGTGAAGGGAGAAATTAAGAGCATGGTACAATCTGTCCCTCAGAAGATGCTCTGCGAAGTGCTCTCATGAGAATGAAAAGCGAATGATTGAATGCATGAAAAGGGAGCAGTTTGTGAACCAAAATACCAAAGAATAATGATGGGGCAACTCTTGGGAAAGAAACAAGGCCACAGAAGACAGGTGAATTTTAAACTCCCAAGTTCAGTTTCTTACGGAATTATAGGACAGAATGAATGCGAGGCAAGTCTGAAATTATAATTAGAGGGAAATCTATAACACTCACTTTTGCAAATACTTCTAAAAGTGGCAGTGGGAAAGATTTTTAAACAAATAATTTTCAGGCCAATTGAAAAGATAATGAAGTGTGTAGCTCTCCCTTGGCACACACAACAATTCATTCTGTCCAGAAAATTATAGGGCAAGCCATACAGAACACTTGGGCTTCATTAAGAAGAGCAGGGCACTCTGACGCTTGGGAAACAAGTAGCTACTGGAACAGAGAGCCAGGAAAGACATCCACATCTTGCCTATTTGCCACCACATTGTTATAAATGTTCTAAATTATTCTCTCATCTCATTCTCCGTAGAAGAAAAAGAAAGTTCTGTTTTTTGTAATGAATCCAGCTGTTCACACAAGTTAAGAATAATGGGATGAGTGGGTATGCATATTTAAAGATAATATACAAGAAAAGAGAAGTTATTTATGGTATAACAATTGCAGACTGAAAGTCAAGAAAAATGGAATTTGTCTTGCCAAGCTTCCGAGCAAGCAGATCACGGCTGCATGTGTTCTCACTTTTTATGTGGTTCCAATTATCATTCTCAGGCTATTCTAAGAATTACATAGTAAACTCACATATGGCACACTGAATATTTCAGCAGAAAGACATTTTACTAATCAGAGAATTGATTTAATAGTATATTTTAGAATCAGAATTTTTTCTATAACTCAAGAATTTAGGGGCTCAATTAGGTATGTACCCCAACATCTCAAAGTACAGAAAATCAAAGATTTGTATCTGCTCTCTGAGAGTTAAACACAAAAGTCAAAAAAGAAATTTCAAAATCATGTCATGCACATGACAAAACATCTTTTAGGTCTTATGGACTAGAAATATAACCTGATTACAAGTTTCAATATTTCGAAATAGAAAAATTAAAAACCTAAGTGTTCTTAGTTAGCCACAGAAGCCTAATAAACAGAGATCCTTAGGAGCAAACGTCTGCAGTTCCCCTCTGAGCTCTATCAGAGAAAAAAGAGACTTAGCAAACACAACAGAATATCCTGGTCCTTGAATATGGGCAAAATCATTCCTTTTTTTTTTTTTTTTAAGATTTTTATTTATTTGACAGACTGATCACAAGTAGGCAGAGAGGCAGGCAGAGAGAGAGAGGAGGAGGAGGAGGCAGGCTACCTGCTGAGCAGAGAGTCCGAAGTAAGGCTCGATCCCAGGACCCTGGGATCATGACCTGAGCCGAAGGCCTTTAAAGGCTTTAACCACTGAGCCACCCTGGTACCCCTCCTTTTTTTTTTTTTTTTTTTAAAGATTTTATTTATTTGACAGACAGAGATCACAAGTAGGCAGAGACAGAGGGGGAAGCAGGCTCCCTGCTGAGCAGAGAGCCCGATGCAGGGCTCGATCCCAGGACCCTGGGATTATGACCTGAGTCAAAGGCAGAGGCTTTAACCCACTGAGACACCCAGGCGCCCCATGGGCAAAATCATTCCCATTGCCAGATGGTTGCATCAGGCAATCTAAGCTAATATTCAATCTATCATACTCCTTTGTTCTATTACTTATGCACTGAGCTAACTCTTCATTGGTATCTGCCTTCTCGTTTAGCCTACATTGTGATGATGTGTTAAGACACATTGAATAGGAAGGTTTTTGCTTTCGTATTGTTTTGTGTCGTTATTATAGATTAGCATCATGATTCTGATTTTATACATCACGTTCACATTTTTATTACTTTAGAGTCTGTCACCAGGAGGATTTGGCAACTATATGTTGACAGTGTCTTATTTTTGGATCAGATATTAGATAGAGGTAAAATTACCAAGGTCACAAGTGGACTCCTGAGAGTCTTTTTGGCGGAAATCCTGTATCCCCCACCTCTCTATCACGGGATTAGAAAGAAAAAAGTCACCCATTTATTTTTCACCAAGTCATAACTTACTGCTCTTGTTAAGGATAACGGTCACATCCCCGTTATATTTCCTCCATACATTTAATGCTGTTTATATTCATTATCATACACTTCTTGAATTAGATAACATACAATTCCCAGTAAACATAGATTATTCCATCAACGTTAGAAATCATTGGCATTCTTGTGATCATTATTATTATTCTAAATCCAGTCACCTGAAGGCACTGTTACCACAGATCTTCCTCTCCTCACCCAAACAAAACACTTAAGATTTGGGAATTAAGCTTTTCATAGTACAGTGTACAAGTGTCATTTCTGTTTCTCAATTCCCATTCAACTATATGAGAAGCTGTTAATTAAGAGTGAATAGTATTAATATTAATATATTAAATTAGCATTAATTAACTAGTATGTATAGTATATAGTATCACAGGACTTTCTGTTTCAGAGGATATATCAATGGTAGAAGAAAGAATCATCCTGCATCTACTTTTAGGTGGCAGACTTGCCTAAGTGGTCCAAGCTTTGATTTTAAATGAAGTTTCCATCTTTCTTGTAATTAGCGAAAACACCTTATAGAGACTAGCAAGAGGTTAACTCTTAGGCTTTTTAATTGTGATAGTTTGAGTTTTTAAATTTTTACTGTGTATAAATATGTTGATATTTAAATTTAAAAAGTGGAGAAGTGTGTCGGAGTCCACAAATCAGAACAATGTGTAACAGAGGTAATACTTCTACTCCTGAACTTGCTCACAGGGAAATCTCTATTGGTGCATCTCCAGTTCTACTTTGATCCTAGGGTAAAGCTGGCCCAGAATGCTGTGATCCCCACTGAACTTGCCAGATGCATACATTCGGAAGTATTTGGGATTATCTTCCATCATGAGGTGGTTGGTTGTCAACAGATTCTGATTTCCACATTCTGGCTTGGGAATGAATTCCTCAAACAACCTGGCCTTGAGTGAGCTTCTGATTCTGCTCTCAAGTCCCCTTGATGGAAAGATCCTCATTCTTTTTGAAAAATATTTTATTTATTTATTTTAGAGAGAGAGAGAGAGAGAGCAGGGAGAAGAGCAGAGGAAGAGGGACAAGCAGAATCTGAGAGTAGAGCCCGACATGGCGCTCTATACCATGACCCTGAAATCATGACCTGAGCCGAAATCAAGAGTGAGATGCTTAACCAACTGAGATACCCAGGTGCCCCAGTAGGTCTTCATTCTTATCAGCCTCCCCATACAGTCTACCAGAATCCAGATTTACCCATTTTTTTATTTGCTTTTCAAGTTGTCTCATTTCTCTTCCTTTCTGCACAGTTCAGTTCTTATCAATAATACTTAACATTATTGAGCTAGTTTTGCTTCGGTAAGTACTGCACAAATGATTTTTTCATGAATCCACGTACTTAATGACCATAGAAAATACAAGGCACGTTCTAATATTATGCCCATCTTACCAGTGGGATGCCTGAGGCACTGTGGAGCTAAATAACTTACCCAGTGTCATACCATCAGAAAGATGTTAAGGAAGGGACATAATAAGAGCTTTGTTATTACGCAGCATTGGATGACATTATTTCCAGTGGAAATAATGGAAAATCTTGCTTATATACATGTTTGATAACATTTCTGTCTGTTTATAGTCTTTGGGATTGCTCATGAAGTAAATATCTAAAGCCTAGTGAATTATAAATGGGACAAGGGAAAATCGCCCAGGAGGAGGGATATATCAGTTAACTCAGCCACAACTTATTATACTAGATTCTTACAACCTCAAATTGTACTAGATTCTTTTTTGCACAGTTTTTTCTTTTTTTTTTCTTCTTTTTTTTTAAGTAGGTCCCACACACAGCATGGAGTCCAATGTGGGGCTTAAACTCATAACCCTGAGATCAAGAACTGAGCTAGGATCAAGGTCCGATGCTTACAGGACTGAGTCACCCAAGCACCTCTGTTGCATGGTTTTGATATACAAAATACCCTGAATTTTACTGATTTGTACAAATCCTGAGTAAGATAAAGATCTTTACTCCACCTTCCTCTTTAATAAAAATCTGACAAGTTGCTCATGTTCCATGGAGTTAACTCATTTAGCTGTATTTTGAAGCTGTTTTAAAATGTAATGATGCTATTAAAATGATTTTCCTCTTATAAACAGCTTTTTAAGATCACCTGGGTGGCTCAGTTGATTAAGTGTCTGCCTTTCACTCAGGTCATGATCTCAGGGTCCTGGGATCCAGCCCCATGTCGGGCTCCCTGCTCACCCGGGAGCCTGCTTCTCCCTCTCCCTTTGCCCCTCCCACTCATGCTCTCTCTCTCAAATGAATTACTAAAACCTTTTTTAAAAAAATAAATAATTTTTTTAGTAGATGCTCAAATTTTTTTGCATGGTGGTCAAGGAAAACTAGGAACAAATGCAAATATGAGGATTGAATTTTTAGTTTTATATTCATTAATATCATCTTACAGTATAAGGAGAAAAACATTTCCAGTACACAATAAAAAACAATTTTGGTAGCGCATGGGTGGCTCAGTCAGTTAAGCATTGACTTTGACTGAGGTCATGATTTCAGGGTCCTAGGACGAGCCTGGCATTAGCAGGGTGTCTGCTTCTCCCTCGCCTTCTGCCCCCCAATGCCACTCAGCTCTTTCTTTCTCTCTGTCTTTCAAATAAATAAATAAAATCTTTTTAAAAAAATAAAGCAATTTTAAGTCCAGAAACATAATTGCCTATAAAGAAATGACTAATGAAGGCACTTGTAGTTCCCTTGAGGTATATGATGCATTCACATAACATCTTCTCCAGGGATATTTGAGTAACTTTGTAGCACCATTATTTTGGTAATTTCCAGAGCTTGTGTGATGAATGAAGAGCATAACATAAGGAATTAATCTGTGGTTTTATGAAAATGGTGGCAATAATTAATTGCCCTGGCACCCTTATTTCAGGTTGATAAACTTTAATATGGATTATACGAAGCTCCTTATTTACAAATCAACCCCCAAATGCCCATCTCCAAGCAGTCACTAGTAAGTGCCTATTGATAATGTAGGAGAAAGGAGAAACATTTCAGAAGGCTGCTGTTCCTTCATAAAGCTTTGTACCTTGGTAGTCTCTGAAAGATGTGGTCTCTGACTTATATAACCCATTGACAACATTTTGTACACAGGTGAATGCTTTAATATTTTTTGTTAATAAGTAATAGTGGTGGAATTATTGGGATATATTTGTAGTCAACATCTCAGTTTCCCAAAATAGATTCACCTGGGCAACATACAATTGACTGCCAACGTTCTTTATTGAATGTGAAGTGATTTTGTATTTACCTTACCTGCCCAATTATTTTTGTTTTTTGTTTGTTTTTCATTTTGTTTTCTCTGAAAAAAGAAATTTCAAAGAGAGTGGTATCCAAAAGACTTTGTGGAAACCTGTTATTAACACTTTCATGTGTATGAAAATTCTCACAACAACCACAATGTGAATATCTGAGTGGTAGAACTACCTACTCAGAAAGGTATCTTAGGTACTGACCATCTTAGTGACCATCTGGGTCAACAATGACAAAAAATGCTTATAGTCACTGTTATCTCTGTTTTTGTTTCTACTTTCATCTTCAGCCCCTCATCAACTCTTGTGTCCAGTTGAAAAAAATAAATTTTTGCTTCTTTCTCTGAAGCTTCCCTTGAATCCAACCCGCACCCCCCAATTTTTAAAAATCTCAATGCCATGCTTTCTCTTAGCCTCTGTCTCCCTCCCTTGGGCTACTGAATGACTTTCTCACCTTGTTTCTCTCCATTCCTCTTCATCTTCCATCTTCCAAAATTCTTCCAAAATCCAGATCTGATCATGTCAGGATATTGTTTCATAGCTAACCAGTTCAAAAGGATAAAATTCAAACTAAACAGAGAGAATCTTTCATAATATGACCATATCCTAAATTACAGATCCTATTTTTCTTTGTCTTTTCCTTCAAGCACTTTATTCTCTTTCTGCAGTGGGGGGACTTCCTGACCTCCCAGTGGGTAGTATATATTCCTTCTTTGTGACTTTGTATGTATTTCCCTTTTCCGTGGCATGTACCTTATTTTCCTTTCATCTTTGCCTGTTGAAAACCCTTCAGGGCATATTTTACCTGTGAATCATTCTTATTCTTCTCCTTCCATGAATCATTTTTATATTTCCCAGAGTTAGTTTTTGTATTGAAGCCTCATTAGAACTTTAAAGAAATTATTATGTTTAAAGAGTAGGGAATGATGACTATTAAATGAAGTATATTCGTTTTAGTCTGACAGTCTATCTTTTGGACTCTGTTCAATGTGTCTGAGGCTAATAGCCTATGGATGCCTGTGAGTTCCACTGCTCATTTTAAATCATGCCTTCAATTAATTCTCAAAGTCCATAATTCTTCATGATGTATATGTTGTACTGATTTTTTTTTTTCTGATTTCTCTCTTTAGTGGAAATAACAAGGAGGTTAAAGCTTATGTCTGTTTCAAGAATCCTAATTCCACTCAGAATGAAATTAACTCCCACAATCATATATTACAATTTATGATCTTTCTTTGCACATTTTCAAGCGACTGAAATTATGCTCATAACCTATCCAATTTAAATCACTTGGCGATGCTAATGAACTATGCTATTATGCTATCTCTCCCACCTGGGAAACACAAAAGAGATGCAGATACCCATTAATAGCGGCAATCTCGGCCAAGCCTGACCACCTCTGCACATTAAACACCGCTCTTTGAAAATAACTTCTGACATATGCGGCTGTTTGAAATCTTATAAGCCATTTAGCATGAAAAAAATTTCAGAAACATAGATTTTTTAAATGTATATTTTATGTTTTTGTTAAACTTGTCTTTTAAAACATAGCCAAATAAAAAAATCAAAGTAAAATGATTTAAAAACATTTGAGGAAGTAGAAAACTTTTAAGACTGAAGCCAGCAGGATATCACTGAGTAAGTCAGATATATTAAATGGAGATGTAAAGAATAAATGTGAAGAGAAATGATAAAATGTTTTACTGAGGTTTATTAATAAGAGAGCACAAAAATTTTAAATAAAAAACCCATTTAGTTTGAAGATATAAAGAAAATTGTAACATATATACCTAGATGTATTCTCTTACCACAAAAATACATTTGATTTCCTATTTCAAATATCAAGGAGAATAGAGGTAGTAAGAGTTTAGATAGGCAAGGATATAGTTTCCTCCATAAGAATCTACCAAAAAATATAATTCTATTAGGTTTGTCAGTTCACATGAGTTTGAATGATGAGGGATGCCTATATTTTTATTAACACTGTATGTTTATACTAATTTCTAAAATAATTCTTTGTGTAGTAGTGGTTCTATACTTCAAGAAGACCTTGTGTGTAGCCATTGGGAACATGTCTCTTTGAAGATCATTTTATTTATTTTTTTGAAATGTTTAAAACTTTCTCATTAAACAATTTTTATCTTATTTGCAACTACAGAAGACAATTTATCCCAACTTTTTGCCCAGTCCTGTTTTTACCTGGGCAGGGGAAAACAGCTTTTCAGAAAGAGAAGTTAGAAAATCTCAAATTCAATTTCAATCATCTTACTCTCAGACAACAATCTTCAAATTCTCCACAACTCTTCCCAAGTAGCTACAAATTTCTTAAACTTCATTAAGACCTATGGCCTACCAACCTCATCCTTTTCTTCGCTTCTTAATTTTTCTTTTGGATTGATCTAGGTCCTGTGCTTCATTTATGATAATGATACCTGGCAAACACCCTCAAGTTTTTGCCATTCTTTCCATCCTTAATACTTTCCTGATAAAACCTGTATCTGGTTGTTTCCGACAAATTTTCTGTGTAGTATTTTTCATTATTTCATTATATTTAATTTTAAATTTCTTTAAAAATTTATTTTTTTAGCCATAGTTACCAAGAAATAGACTTTTTAAAAATTTCCAAAATAGTGAGGAATTTTTATTTATTTTTTGTTGTTGACTTTCCAACTTAAGTTGAAGAAAGATGTTCTGCCTGATGCAAATTTCTTTTTGATTTGTTCTCACTAGCTTTATAGGTAAGTGTGTGAAAACAATGTTTATTCTTTAAATGTGTGGAGAGTTCTACATACGACTTTTCAAATGAAATTGTTATTTGTATTATTTAAAGCCTTTTCCATGTCTTCCTTTTTATTATATCTTCCTTAACTTTTTATTGAGATATAATTAACATAGAGTGTCATATTAGTTTCAAGTATACAACATAATGATTCAACATTTCTGTACATTACTGAGGTATAGTCACTTTTTTTGACGAAACAACATTACTGCAATCTTGTGGACTATGTATCCTCTGTGGTGTACTTTTCTTCTCCATGACTTACTTATTTTGTAACTGGAAGTTTGTACCTCTTAATCTCCTTTAACTATTTCACCCATCCCCTCACCAACTTCCTCTCTGGCAACCACCAGTTTGTTTTCTATATTTTGAGTCTGTTTTTTTTTTTTTCTCTTTTATTTTTACTTTGTCTGTGTGTTTTGCTTTTTAAATTCCACATATGAGTGAAATCATAAGGTATTTGTCTTTCTCTCTTTGACTTATTTCACTTGGCATTATGTCCTCGAGTTTCATCCATGTTGTTACAAATGGAAGATTGCACAGCTTTTTATGACTGATATTTCATTGTGTGTTTACATACCATGTTTTCGTTATCCACTCATCTGTTGATGAACACTTGGGTTGCTTCCATATCTTGACTATTATAAACAATGCTGTGATAAACATAAGGGTGCATATATCTTTTTAAACTAGTGTTTTGTTTTCTATGGTTAAATACTCAGTAGTGGAATTACTGGATCATATTTTTAATTTTGGGGGATTCTCCACACTGGTTTCCACCCTGGTTGCACCAATTTACATTCCCACCTATAGTGCAGGAGGGTCCCTTTTCCCCACATCCTCACCAATACTTGTTATTTCTTATCTTTTTGATTCTAGCCAGTTTGATAGGTGTGAAGTGATATCTCATTGTGGTTTTGATTTGCATTTTTCTGATGACTAGCGATGTCGAACATCTTTTCATGTGTCTTTTGGCCATCTGTATATCTTCTTTGGAAAAATATCTATTCAGGTCCTCTGTCTTTTTAAATCAGATTACTTATTTATTTATTTTTGATGTTGAGTTGTATAATGTCCTTATACATTCATATAACCCTTATTGGATATATTATTTGCAAATATTTCATCCCATTCAGTAGCTTGCCTTTTCATTTTGTTGATGGTTTCCTTCATTTTTCATAAGCTTTATAAATTATTTTATTTATTATTCAAAATTTAGAAATATTTATAAAAATTCTGCCTTATCTATCAATAACTGAGAAAATTGTGAATGTGCATTTATCATTTTCCTTGTAGTTTTTACCAATTTTCACCTTCTTACAGTTAAGACAATCTTATTAGGGGCATATGCGTTTAGAATTACTATATCTCCTTGGTAAAATAACTATCTTACAATTTTGTAGTGATCTTTTTTATCCCTAATAAAACTTTTTATCTTAACATATGTTATCTGGATTTAATTTTCATTTGTGTGAACATTGTTCCTGATTTAACATTTTCTCATCTTTTGACTTTATACCTTTAACTATCCTTATGTTTTAAATGAGTTAATTTTAAACAGCATATAGCTGGATATTTTTAAACTTCTTTGTCAATTTGTCATTAAATATTAAGTTTAATCTATTTTTGTTTATTTAGCATTTTTAAAACCATATTTGTATTAATTTCTATTTTCATATTTACTTCATTTCTATTTGTCCTTTCCTTTTTATGCTTTCTTTCTCTTTCTCTACCTTCTTCTTTTTTTTTTTTTGCCATACCTGACATTTTATCCTTTAATAGTCTATTTTTTCCTTTAAAAAAATATTTTATGTATTTATTCAAGACAGTGAAAGCAAGAGACATCACAGAGGGAGGGGGAGAAGCAGACTTGCTTCTGAGGGTAGAACCCAGTGCAGGGCTTGATCCCAGGACCCTGAGATCATGACCTGAGCTGAAGACAGACTCGTAACAGACTGAGCCACCCAGGTGCCCCTATTTTTTCCTTCTTATATGTTTAGAGGTTATAATTCAATTTTCTTATGCATTCTATTTTTGTTCTTTTAGTGGATAGCTATCCTGTCTGTAATTGCACATCTTCTCCAAATTCATTTCCTTTTCCCCTCTTTTTCTACATTTTGTAGAAAACACTTTCATATAATTCTATAGGCAATAACTCTTCCCCAAACATGCTCATATCACCATTACTCTACTAGTGTATGCTTGTCCTTTAAAAAAAAATCCTCAAACTTTACATGACCGTTCCTATGTTCTCTGTCTTACACTGTTTCTGGTAAGAAGTCTGATTTCAATATTACTGATTTCTTTTAGGATCATCCCTTTGTGCCTGAAAGTTTTCCAGTTTATTTAAATAAAGTATTCCAGTATATATATATATATATATATATATATATATATATATATATATTTTTTTATCCTGCTTAGAATATCTTGTACTTTCTATGTTTGTGAATTCATATCTCTCACCATTGTGGAGTTTATTCATCTTTTTTTAAAAATTATCAGATTTCTATCATTTTCTCTAATCTCCTTTCAAATAGTCTGATTAAATGTTAGAATATCACACTCTATCTTTTATATCAATTCATTTTTTTTCCTTCATAATTTCCTCTCTTTGCTTCTCTGCTTTGCATTTGGAGTAACTTCCTGATCTTTCAGTGTAATACAACTTTCATCAACTGTATCTAATTTGTTGTTTAACTCATTCATTGACGTTTTTATATCAATATTATGTGTTATGTTTCTAAAATTATTTTGTTTCATTTTTATGTTTCTTAGAATTTTTGATATTCACTGGTTTCCTGTTCTTGATATTAATGCTTATGAGCTCAACATTTTTCACTTTAATATGTGGGAATCCAGAAGGACCCATGCTGAGTATCTTTTATTCTAGAGAAAATTTGTATTTGCTCTCACAGGTCTCCAAATGTTCTACTTTTCTGAGCTGACCTTGTCTCTTGTTAATACAGGATACACAGGTTTAGTGTTATCACTTTAACTAGGATTCAAGGCTGAGGCTCTGAGCTAATATTAATATTCCCTTCAGGCTTCCACACCTTTTAGCTTACTGGTATTTGTTTGTGTTTGCTTTTGGGGGTAGAGGAAATATTCTATAGAGATTTTTTTTCTTCCATGTTGGATTCCCAGACATTCATAATAATGTTTTACATAGGATTTAGTTATATTAAGATTCTCTTCAGATTACCTAGCCTATTATATCCACAGATAACTCTGTCCCAAGGTTTGTAATTGTTTTTTGTTTGTCAATGATTTCCTTTTTCAAGTTCCTTATTTCTACTTGAATAAAGTTTATAGTTTTAGCATCTAGAAATACTTAATGATGGCTTAAATATACTATAGTTTATAGCATATTCTGTAGTATATGTAGTATATATATATCATAAAGAACCTCCAATGTGCAGACCACTGAATGCTGGTTGCTTATTAAATTGTAAACATCAATTTCAAACTAAAATAACACGTGTTCTAAGTGTTCCTTGACAGGAAGAATGACATTTGTATGTTCATATTAGAAAAAATGTTTACCTAATTGGGGGAATTAAATTTAAAATAAAGCTTTCACTTGGGGCACTTGGGTGGCTCAGTCAGTTAAGTGTCTGACTCTTGGTGTCAGCTCAGGTCATGATCTCAGGGTCATGAGATCAAACCCTGCATTAGACTCCACAGTCAGTGCAGAGTCTGGTTGAGAATCTCTTTCCTTCTCGCTTCCGCATCCCTCTACCCTTCAACACACACGCTATCTATATAAAATAAGTAAGTAAATCAATAAATAAATAATCTTTAGAAAATAAATCTTTCATTGAGAAGATACACTCTCAGATTCCTACAATTCATAGTATGCTCCAGTTAATTGTATATTATAGACTAATATAGGTATTGAAATAGTTAATAATTCAGAATGACCAATCATAAGCATGCATGTATAAAGCTCTGCAAAAAAAAAAAAAAGAAAAAGAAAAAAAATGCATTATCTCCTTTAATTTTCACAGCAAATTTGTAGGTTGAATTAATATTGCGATTTCATAGATGTGGACATGGATATGGATATTTCTGCTCAGAAAATTTAAATAATTTGCAAAGCTCAAATACAAGATGAGTCCAAATTAACTTATTTTTCTGTTTCAAGTTGAGTGTGTTACTCACTGGATCCTCAGAAAGCACTACTTTTTGTCCATAAAACATTAGTTTGTCTCAATACAAATCAAAATAGATCATTAACTTTCATCTTCTTGCATTATCTTTATTGCCTGTATTGTTTGGGTCTTTTCTGATTTTGCAGACAAGCTTACATTAAAAAAGAGGATTAGGTGGAGTCACTTTAAGTTATTTCTGACTCAATAATCTGTCAAATGAAGTAAGACTTGGGAGCATTTTTCCTGATTGAAAATTAATCATTTTTTATATTTGTCCATATTTATGTCAACTGGGATTTTATGAAATAATTTAAATTGAGCATGATTTTGGCATATTACTCAAGTGCATTCAATATTAGATCTCAAGATGAGGTGACAAGAATCATTTCTTAATGAAAGTTAATTTTAATTATCACAAAATTGTTTCTATATACTAGACTGCAGCGAGCAATATATTTTTTCTATCTCTGAGGAACAACTGTAATTGGTCTATCTATTGAAGGTAAGAAATGTAATAGTTTTTATTTCCCATTAATTATAATTTATTCAAATGAATGTAAACTTCTTGATAGCTTAGCAAAATTTAAGTGATATAAACATTGTAAGAGTAATTAAGAAAGTGAAGATATATGAAATAATTTAAAGAAGAAAAATGCACAAGAATTTAATCGTATTAAGAAATACATATACGTGTTATGTAGCCATATTTGAAAATATCACATCTCTTTTTTTTCGCCTTTAAAAAAACCCACAGGATGATTTTTACAGCTGTTCCAATTGAAGTAACAGGGATATGATTTGCTCTCACATCTGAAGTTCTCAAAAAAATCAGACAAAATAGATATCCAGCAATGGAGGACAATGATCCCTGAGAAACAGGCAAAAAATGAGGTAAGGCTGATAGCTTTGTGAGACTATAGGAGCTGTAGCATGGGTGGGACAACTAAAGCAGGGCCTGAAGGATTTCATAAGTTGAGGAGCTGAAGCTGGAAAAACTAACCCAGCTATAATTCACAGGAAAGACTACCAGAAGTAAGAGAGCACATAGAGGAAGAGAACTCTGGAGATCTGTAGAGGGTACCCTGAGTGTTCTGAAAAATTACCCATCAGAGCAAATGTGTGAGGCATCAACTTTGGGGAAAGAGAGACAGAGGGAACCTTTCCCTGCTCTCACTGGCTGATACAAATGCCTAGTCTCATGAGCTGGGTTAGAGATGTTCAGAAAAAAAAAAAAAATCAGACAAAATAGATATCCAGCACTTAGCAAGGCAAAACTCATAATGTCTGTCACTCAATCAAATATTACTCAAGGTGGTAATACACAGCTCACAATGGAGAGAATAATCAATCAATAAAAACTGACCTGAACTTTAGAATCAGCAGAAAGACATTATAACATTGTAACAGTACTACATTTGGTCAAATGGTCAAGTAAAGACACAGAAGATACAAATAAGATCTAAATCAAACTTCTAGCAATTAAAACTACAATGACTGAGATGACTGAGATGGAAAATATACTAGATAGGATTAATGACATTAATGGGTAACAGTAGATTAATTAGGCATGGCAAATAAAATCATAGTGAAATTGAAGACATAAGAGTCAAAACTATCCAAAATAAGGAGAGAAAAAGCAATTTAACTGGAAGAATAGAGGTGAGTTGTAGAATAACTTCAAACAGAAAAGGTCAGATATAATTTTGAAGATGTAATGGCTAAAATCTTTCCAAATTTAGTGAAAATTGTAAATTCACTGGCCTCAAATTTCAGGATATACTTCAAAGGTGTAGCCAAGTGGATTTCTGGATAAGCTGGATGTGGAGTTTGAGAGAAATAGAGGTAATAGAGTTAAGTTAATAGAATTAAGTTAAGTTCTTCGTATTTACACAAAGAATTGAAATCAAGATCTTGCAGAGACATGGACATCCCCATGGTTATTGCAACACTATTCATAATAGCCAAGATGTGGAAACAACCTAAATATTCATTTCCAGATGAATGGAAAAAGAAAAGTGGTAGATACATATATGGAATACTATCTGGGCTTTAAAAGGGAAGAAATTCTACAATATGTGACAACATGAATGAACCTTGGGGATATTATGCTAAGTGAAATAAGCTAGTCATAGAAAGCTAAATATTGTATTATTCCAGTTAGATGAGATATGAAGAATAGTTAAATTCACAGTATCAAAGAGTAGATGATGGTTTCTGGGTACTAATAGAAGAAGGAGATGGGAAGTTACTAATCAATGGGTATAAAGTTGATGAATAAGCTTTAAACATCTGCTGCACAATATTATATCTATAGTCAACAATAATATATACACTGAAAAAAATTTGTTGAGAGTAGATGTCATGGTAAGTGTTCCTACCATGATAAGATAAATAAAAAACTTTTAGAAGAGTGATTCAAGTATTATTGTTTTTAATCTAAGCAGATGAAAGATGGAGCTTCTCTCATTTGATATGGGAATTAAGGAGGATAGAAGAGGTGTTTTTCTTTTGTGTATGTGTGTGTGTGTGTGTGTGTGTGTGTGTATTGTAGATATAGTTTGAAAAGACATCAGATGTCTTGGTAGAGATATCAAGCATGAAGTTATGAAGTTATATATGATCTAATGTCTCAGGCATAGGTCTAGTATGGAAATATTAAGTTGAGCGTTGTCAGCATATGGATGATGAAACTGGGTGGCTCTTTGAGGGACAGAATCTAGGTAGAAAAGATAAAAGTTCCAAACTGAAGCCTGGTGTATTCACACATTAAAACACTGATGAGGATAACATACAAAAACAACAAAAAGAATTAGAAGAAATAATGTTGGGAACATAGAAAAATCAAGAATGTGCTGTATCCTGAAAACCAAGTGTATATAGAAAGCAATGGAGAAAAAGGAGTGGTTGTCTCTGTTAAATGCTACAGCCTGCTCTAATAATATGATAACTGGAAATTGACCAAGAATTTAGCCAAGTGAGGGTCATTGGCAATCTGGACAGGAGTAGTTTTGGAAAAGTGGAAAAGTCAAAGCCAGATGAATGAATTTAAGAAAGAAACATTAAGGAAGAAATTGGATACAAGGAGGATGAATGCTCTTCAGAGTTTTATTCAAAAGAAGGACAGATAAATGGGACAGGAAGTAGAAGGAAGTAATAAGAGACAAGAGGGGTATTCTCTAATTGTTTGTGGAACAGTATTTCTTTTTCCTTTGTACATTTCCCTATTTTGGAATTGTCATCTACCAGAGTTCTTAGCAACTTAAAACTTTTTTTTTTTTAGACAGTTCTAGGTTTAAATCTATGTCCCACTTCTGAAGTGTGTAATGTTGAACAAATTACTTCAAATCTATTCTTCAAATTCCTCTTCTATGAAATAGAGTTAATAATAATACCTATCCTCACAGGATTATTGGAAGAATTATATAAGAATTAAATAAGGCAATGTGTGTGTAAAGCATATGCACACTGTCTCAAATACAGCACATGGCAAAAACTCAATTATTGCTTGCTAGTTTATATATTAAATATATTTCTGGTTCTTTACTTATTCACTTTTGATGTAGTTTCATTGTTGTTACTAATCTGAATGACACATTTATAACTTAAAAACTGACCTTTCACACACCACTCATGTTGTGAATATTTTTTGCATTTATTTTGTTTAAAAAAAATTGGGGGTTGCACCTGGGGGGCTTGGTTGTTGGGTGTCTGCCTTCGACTCAGGTCATGATCCCAGCATTCTGGGATGGAGCCCTATATCGGGCTCCCTGCTCAGCAGGAGGCCTGCTTTCCCTCTCCCACTCTCCCTGCTCATCATGTTCCTACTCTCACTGTCTCTCTCTGTCAAATAAATAAATAAAATCTTTAAAGTTTTAAGTTGTATGTGATTAAATCTACTGAGTTTAATTTTATGTCTTCTTTCTGTTTTTATGTTTAGAAAAGATGGTCTTATTAAAGAATAAAATAATATTTCCAGATATGTTTTTTTATTATGTCTGGCTTTCCTTCTGATTTTACAATTTAGTCAGTTTGGGTGTTGTTTTATGATGACAAACATCTATGATGTCTTTAACAACGTGGAAAAAGCCACCCATCTTCAGCTATCTATTACCAGCCATGCTTCTTTTCTTGTATTCAGAAGAAATCACATTAACTTATGTGTTAATTTGTTCACTGAAACATTTTTATTGAACACATCCTAGATGTTGGGTAACATTCCAGGTTGTAGAGATAGAGCAGTGAATGAGTGAAAGGCTGAACCATATTTTCCTTTGTGGGGTTTAACTTCCATAAAGAAAGAAAAACTATAACAGAAAAAAAGTGTTAAAATTGCAATTTAAATGGCATGAAGAAAACAAAAGCTAGAGATAGAAAAGAGGAAAATATAGAAAAGATGGGTGGAGGAAACTGCTTTCTAAAATTTGGCCAGAGGCGCCTGGGGGACTTGGTGGGTTGGGGCCTCTGCCTTCGGCTCAGGCCATGATCCCAGTGTCCTGGGATCGAGGCCGGCGTCAGGCTCTCTGCGGAGGCTGCTTCCTCCCCTCTCTCTCTCTGCCTGCCTCTCTGCCTACTTGTGATCTCTGTCAAATAAATAAATAAAACCTTAAAAAAAGTAAAAATAAAATTTGGCAAAATCATAGTCTATGAGGTGATGTTGAAGAGAAGACAGGAAGGATGAGAAGAAATTTTTCAGTGATAAGCGCTTTTAGAATTGTTGCCATGTGCAAAGTGGAGGAGGGCGTGAGGTTATTCAAGTAAAGGAAAGAAGACACTGTGGTTAGAACAGGGTAGGATGGCAGAAGATGAAGTCATAATCAGGGGGTTAGATCCTTCACGACATGGTAAGAATTGATCATAATTATAGCTCATAATAAAGAATAAATAGATGAACAGTTAGAATATACAATTAAGCTCTTAAAATTTGTATCATGTAACTGAATAGGTTTTATGAATTGTTATTGAAGCTGTAGCTGACCTGTTGAAAATTATTTTTATATTAAATAAGAATAGCCTTTTGATTTTATATCCATTCCACTTGAAGCTAATGTTTCTCAGATGTGCTGCTATTATTGTTATGGTGATAGAAAGTGATTTTCAAATCTAATACCATAATTTTGTACAATAAAAAAAGATTTTGGAGACAGAATCATGCTGATCAAAATATAAAGTTGATGAAATTCTCAAATACTTTTCTGTGGCAATTCACTATTTCTAGAAATAAAAACTACTTAACAGTGAGTTAGACTCATTTGTAATATTGAAGACCCTCTATGAAAGGGATCACTTATGTAATTACTCATTTTTAGCTCAAAAATTTTTTTCCAGAGATAATGGATTTTATTCATTTATGAAATATATTAAATGTTCTAAATTGCTCCTGTTGACAAGAATGGGCTCATCTTAAAAACTACTACCAATACTATTACTACTACTACTAACATTTATTGGATGATTACAATGTACCAGACACTGTTATAGGAACTTTTTTATGTGTATTAACTTATTTAATTATCATAACGATTCTATAAGATACTGCTTTTATCACTTTTTTTTTTTCAATCTAAAACACTAAAATTCAAAGCAAATTAAGCTACTTCCCACATTCATAGTGCTGGAAAATATTGAAGTTGGGATCTAAACCTAAGCAATTTGTCAAAAAGAGCTTAATTTCTCTGCTAAAACCTGTTTATATGTATTTCTCATTTTTCTTCCTTATTTTGGTTTTGGTGATATTAGATTCATTTTAATGAGGCATACAAGAGCACTATAATCTAGTGTGTTAAAAAATGGTGACTCCTATTTATTAATACCACTCTTATGGTAAAACATAATTTAAGTTGCAGAAAGATTTTTTTCACTTCAGTTATTAAATTAACAGTAAATTTAGGCAGTCATTTTATCACTTCTCACTACAATAGCACTACAGGGAAGATTGTGTGTTGCAATTTTCTCGCTGTCTCCTCATCACACTGGTTTTGGAGTCAACAGTGGAGAACAATGTTCAAGAAGGAGCTCCTAGAGGCAGGGACATCTGGACTAAGAATTGAATGATAAAAGTAGGAACTAGGAAGGAACAAGAGGATACTTTAGAATGATAGTGTGTAAAGCATGTGAATTTAAAGGGGAAAAAAAAGGAATACCATGTAGCTGGAATATAAATGAATAAAGTAATGGGATTTTGTGTTGGAGAGATAGGATAGGTCAAGTCATCAAGTCTTGTTACCCAAATTAGGATGTTTAGATTTTATCCTATGTACTCTGGGGAGATAGTGAAGGTTTATGGATGGTATATGTGAAATTTTTCTTTCTAGAATCACTCGGCTATAGTGTAGATAATGGGAAAAGGGGTTGGGGGAAGACTGAATGCAATGACATCACTAAAAAATTTTTGTAGTGGTTTTTGTAGCAAGAAATGGTTTCATCAAGTAGATGTAGGAAATGGGAACATAAATAGATCTGAGATCCAGTTAGGAGGTTGGATAGATCTCAATGACTGGTTAAATCTATTTATTTATTTATTTATTTATTTATTTGACAGACAGAGATCACAAGTAGGCAGAGAGAGAGAGGAGGAAGCAGGCTCCCTGCGGAGCAGAGAGCCCGATTGCAGGGCTCGATCCCAGGACCCTGGGATCATGACCTGAGCTCAAGGCAGAGGCTTTAACCCACTGAGCCACCCAGGCGCCCCTGGTTAAATATATTTAAAGGGAGAAAAGTATCTAAGATTAATTCCCTGTTTCTGTCTTTCAAGAATGGGTGAATAAGAAAAATTGCACTACTTAATAAAATGGAGAGTATAGGTGAATACACATACACTTGGAGTGGGGAGAAAGTTCAAAGGGGAAAATAATTGACTTTGAAGTCCTTGAGGACCTGAAGGAATTTACTGCCATCTGAGCCAGAGTTAAAGATTAGGAATAATCAAAAAATTAGTATTCCCTGGAAGCAATGGATGTGGATGACATAAATAGATTTGAGATCCAATTAGGAAGTTGGATAGATCTCAATGACTGGTTAGATATAGGTTTTAAAGGGAGAAAAATATCTAAGATTAATTCCCTGTTTCTGGCTTTCAAGAATGAGCACAAAATGTGTCTAAGACACGGAAGTTAATTCTTAAGCCCTAGCATGGAGGAACATTGTCATTTACAAAAGAAGCATACATATGAATGCGTCCAAAAAAAAAAGACCAAGAGGATCACTATGTCTTTAACAAATGTACTTTCAATTGCAAAATCTTGAAATATTAAAATTATTCCACTTCATCCACATTCTTGAGTTGACCTTCTCCCCTAGCTAGATGAACTGGTTCTAGACTTATACCATATAAATATGCTAATTTGGTAGCTTCAGAAAGACAGAAAATGGAATTTACATGTTGAGTTCAACCCTAAAGAACTCAGATCTGGAACAATTTTAGGAACAAGAGTCCCATTAGTATGAAATCACAAATTGGTTTGGATCTCTATTACATTAGACACTCAAATTCCTATATTTTGTTATCAGTTGTGTTTCAATCTCAAGATATTTAAAGAACAATTATATTTCCTACTAAATACATCAAGGAAATGATATATTGTAAGGATGTGGTATAGATGTAAAGATTCTTCATTAGTCAAACACTTTAGAAACCTGAGGCATGTCTAGGTGGCTCAGTGGGTTAAGCCTCTGCCTTGGGTTCAGGTTAGGTCATGATCTCAGGGTCCTAGGATAGAGACCCACATCAGGCTCTCTGCTCAAGCAGCAGGGAGCCTGCTTCCCCTTCTCTCTGCCTGCCTCTCTGCCTACTTGTGATCTCTGTCTGTCAAATACATAAATAAAATCTTAAAAAAAAAAAAAAAACCTGAGACCCCAAAACCTATTCCTGCTCTTTTTTTTTTCTCCTTGAGAAATGACATTAGCTATAGTTTTAGAAAATAAAAAAGAAAAATAGTGCCCTGGTTCTGGTTGAAATAAATGAATACTTACAAGAGGTTTTTAGATACAACTTAATATCATTAACCCTCTTTACCCTTAGCATAAGTAATCAACAAATGATTATATATATGAAATTTCTAGCAGTGTATTTTTAAAAGTCAATAGCTTTATCATATAACAATTAAACACCATGCCTCTTGGAATTTTGATCATTCCTTTTGTTCTGTCCAAATTATATATTTTACAATGATTGCAGCTATCGGCAAGGAAAATAATTGGAAGATTAAATGATATTTTCAGTTGCACTTATCTGAAATGAAAGAAGTTTAATCCTTGTGATTACAAGTGTTTGTTTGAATTTTATTTTAATCTAGTCTCATGATGTTTATAAATTTACACACCTGAATTATATCCATCTTTTTGGTTGAGTGTAAAGATAGTTCTTGCTGTGGTAGAGAAACTGTCAGGAATGAAATGTGTCAGGTTTTATTTGTGCAGTAGGTTTCATTCTTTTTAAGATCCCACACTATATGCTTTTCTGTTGTTTTTTTGGGCAGGAGTATAGAATAAATTGTGACATGTTTAGGTGTGATGATTCATCTTGTCTCTCTACCTCTAATCTACTAACACCTTTGAACACTGCTTGTTTCATCCTTGCCAAGTGACTGTAAAGTATTAAAAAAGTCACACTCAGGTATCAAAAGAAAAGGAATAAGTAAGGGAAACATATTTATTGGAGGTTTTGTATATACTTGTTGGAGCATGCCACTAATTGTATCACTGAATCCCTGGAACCATACTTACAAGGTAGGAATAACTGTGCCCATTTAATGGATTAGGAAATTGAAGCCCAGAGGGTTTATATAATAGCTTGAAATTCCTGTTGAAGGAATTTCAAGCTATTATATAGCTTGAATAGCTATATAATAGCTAAGGAATAGCTGTTGAAGAGTGGAGGTAGAAGTCAAAAACCTTCCTTGTTCCAAGACCACATTGCTCTGATTTTCTTTTAGTTTGGAATTTCAAAAATAATGTTTACATATTGTATTTTAGAAGCACTTGGTGATAACTATAATATTAATAATCAGTGCATACATGGTTCTTATTGTGTGCCAGGTGTTGCCTTACATAAATTACCTCACAACAACTCTATGGACTATATCCCATTATTCTTTCCACTCCTTAGGTAAGGAAGATAGTTTAATCACCAAATGTCACCCAGCTGATAGCTAATAAATAATAAAATTGTGATTCTATCCCAGTAGGTTATTTCAGGGTGTCTTTAATAATACATTTACTATAATGTTTTGAAAACCATTCCAGGGATTTCTGGAATTGGAGAGTTTACCAAGAACTAAACACCCATAGGAGTCCATTAATCCTAATATTAGGAGTTTGTTTCAAACTAACTTTAAAGAAAGTAATAAATATACTGATGGTAGAATTTAAACTGTGTTATGAATTTTGTTACTATAAAGGATTGTAAAGACTTAGTGCAATGGAGAAAGAAAGCAAAAAAGAAAGAAAAGCAATTTAAAGCTACAATTGATATAAACAGCCAGAGTGGCATTAATGGAGAATGTTATTTCCTTTTAAGTTAAATATACTTTTGTTTAATCAAAATACTTTGATGGGCCAAATTTGACCTAAAAGAAGAAACAAGTGGGGCCAGAGGTGATGAGAAGAAAAACAGTTTCTTTAAATCTGCCTGCACCTGGCAGGCAGGAATCTGAAGATAAAAGAAGGGTGTTAGATGTCCAAGTGGGTGGATATAGAGATATTAAATTTATATGAATTATAAAAGAAAAGTAATCTCAGCAGGGTGGAATAGTTGGGCCATCTCAACTGACATTTGTGTTTTTATCAAGAACGATAATATGGACCTTCTAATTCAGAGGTAGTGCATCTTGTTGGAAGAACCCATCTGATTGAACATCATTGGCAGGAAGCCAAAGAATATCCTGGATAACATAGAGGGTTTGCCTTATTTCTTGTCACATGTATTTAAGGATTTAACTGTTCAATTTCTCTTTAATCATGATGAATGATCTGGATTCTTTACAATCCCTCAGGGCAAAAGAAACTAATTCTATACATATCATGAATAATACAGGATCTCTGAATAAGATGTCAGAATAAACCTTTTATAGTCAAGCAATTTCTAAGATGAATATCTTGAAGTTTTATAATTATTTATTGAAAGTTTGAAATAGAAGACCATACAATACAACTCTGATTTCCATGGATCAAAATATTGATATGCCAAGATTCATTCCTTCATTTGTAATAGATTTGTTTGCACTGCATGTATTTTAAACTGTACATGAGGTTTTTGATAGTTTTTTAAGGTACTAAAAAATATGTTTTTAACTTTTTTTTTTGAAGACTTTATTTGACAGAGAGAGAGAGAGAGAGATCGCAACTGGGCGGCTGGGATCCTGAGATCACGACCTGAGCTGCAGAGGCTTAACACACTGAGCCACCCAGGCACCCCCAAAATATGTTTTTATCTTTTAAAAAATATTTTAAAAATCACAGCTATCGGGAATAATTAGTTGTCTAATTGTCTAACATGTTCAATATCAAATATGCGTCAAGAATAGGCTGGACAAAATAATTGTATGGTATTATATTTTGTATATATAGTACATACATAGGCATGTACAGATTGGGAATAAGAATGTATAGTAATGGATGGACTGAGAACAAAAAAAATTACATCAATATTATGGATGAATATGTGTGATTTCATTAGTTAAAAAACTGATTAATCCATTATGTTAAAACTACTTACTCTTGTAAGGTTGTAAATTGGAAAGGGGTCTGAGGGAGTTTTCTTGGATTCTGAATAATGTTCTCTTTGACTTGGCCACTAGTTATGTATGTGTTTAATTTGTATCAATTCATTGATTTGCACACTTGTGATATGTGCTTTTCCATATGTGTATTCTACTTCATAAAAAGTTTACATTAAAGAAATATACATACATATGTATTCATTACATATATATTCAACATCATCAGTGTATTGATCTTATTTGAAAAATGGGTCAAAATGATTATTTTGATGTGTTTTGAGAAACATGCTTGCCAATAAGTCAGTAATGAATGTTCATCAAAGTTAAAATCACTGGTAAGCTATTTTATTTTTATAAATATTCTAACACTAATCACTAGTTCATTTTATAAACATGATCACTTCTAGGTCTATTCTTTGTTCTAGAAATGAAAAATTGTGCATGGCTATATTTTTAATTGAAGAGACATTTAGAATTTGTAACAATAGATGTCTCTATTTAATATGTGAGTATTAATGATATTTTAAGATATAGTCAAAGTCTATCACTTTATATTTTTCCAAAGGCTATCTTTTTTAATTACAAGTTAGTTATGGAATTAATAAATCATAGAAATAAAAGGCACAGCATAAGGAATACAGTTGCTAATACTGTAACAGCATAAAATGGGATAGATGGCAGCTACACTTGTGGCGAACATAGCATAATGTATAAATTTGCCAAATCACTAAGTGGCACACATGAAACTAATGCAACATTGTGTGTCAACTGTATGCAAATAAAAAATTTAATGTTATTACACAATATGTTTTTGAAGAGTTATATAGATTAGTCTTGGCATTAAATTAGGTAAAAATAAAATACAGAGTTCTAAAATTACACAGTTACAGTTACAAAATTTTCCTCATTTTTTCTCTAAGGTCCTTAAGGTTTGGAAATTTTCTTCATTTTGGAATACCCTGCTGTATCTAGCATTATACTCTGTCTTAATAAATTTCAATAAGTTATTGACAGTGAATGAACACTCTTGTTCCTTCAATTTGTAAATGTATATCTTGATACAAATTAAGGTTCCACACTCACTGTGACATTCACGCTACACAATGATTAGATGGAAGGAATTGAGTGAAGGCACAAAGGAAATTTAGAAAGAAAGAGCTCTGATCTGAAGAAGTTTATTCACTATTTGGTGCTGAATGAACAACACTATTACCTGGATGTGTATTTCTCCTACTTATGCAGACATGAAAATACTTTCAAATTATTTTCTCTTTTCTCAACATACTTGAGTTTAGCTGAAAAAAATTGTCAAGGGTTTTTATTTCCAATATGATTAATATCTAATTTTGTATCATCAGTGATAGAAATTCGCTTGATTTTGGTTTTGTTTCTAGTCCAGTCCTCTATCAGCAAAAGTCTGTAGCTTGGAGAATACAAGAGAATAAACAAAACAAAAATGAAAAAACAACTAAACATCCAGATAATCCAAGAAAATAAGAAATAAAAATATCCATACATTAATATAGTTTATAATTTTCCAGTATATTTTTGGTCTAAAAAAAATCACCAAAATATTAAAATCCTCTTATTTACTATCCTAATAGGTACTTGATTTTAAAGCCCTTTAAAATATGTAAATTAAGAAAATAATGTACTCTCAGATATTATTATAAGATTGTTATGAGTTGAATTGGGTCTCTCAAAAAGATATGCTGAAGTCTTAATCTTCGGTTCCTCAGCAAGCGACCCTATTTGGGACAAGAGTCCTTGCAGATGTAGTCAGTTAAGATGAGGTCATATTGGACTAGGATGGGCCCTCTGCCCAACAGACTTTTACAAGAAGAGGAAAAAGAAACACCCAAGGAGAATAAGACATGAAGAAGATGGCACAAATAAAAGTCAGCCACGTGAACACTAAGGCAGCTTGAAGTTATGCTGCTATAGGTAGTGAATGCCTGGGTCGACCCACAGCTAGAAGAGGCAAAACATGATCCTCTCCAACAGGCTTCAGAGGGACTGTGGCCCCACCAACATTTTGATTTCAGACTTCTGAACTCCAGAAACTTGAGAGAATTGATTCATGTCACTTTAAGCCATCTCGTTTGTGGTACTTTGTTCCATCAACCCTAGGATACTAATACAAAGGATGTAAAAACCATCATCAACAATCTGACCAAAGCAAGCACTGATAAAACATATCCCAAATGTAACAACGTTTATCTCTAGCCAGGGGGTTTATGGGTGGGCAGTGAGATTTCTGGTTACTGGATCATGGAGGACAGCTGTGTGGTATGTTACTTAAAAGTTCACACTTGGAAATTTTTTCATTTAACTCTGGTCCTGTGGTCTTGGTCAATTGATTTCACCTTTTTTGAGCCTAAGTTTTCTTATTAATAAAAAACTGAATTGCTATTAAAGATTAAATGACTTAAACATGGAAAATTCTTTAAAAGGAGTTTGGTAACCTGAAACTGCTCAACAAGGATACTTACTATCATTTTATTGCATTTCTATGTATTCCCTATCTTGTATGAAGTTTTGCATGTTACTTTGTAATTAAGGGTAAAAAGAATAATAAAGGTTATTTAGAAAGAATGTTTGACATTTACTGGGAGATAGCCATGTGCCAAACATTGTGTTAAATATCATGAACACGTTATATCATTTAAATCTCACATTATTGTATGTATTATTTCTAGTTACTTATTACATATGAAGCTAGCAAAGTTCAAAGATGGGAAATAAAATGGCCAAGTACTCACAGTTCAAAAAGGACAGAATAAATCTAGACAACTCAAACTTCAAAACTTATTTTTTAAGATTTTATTTATTTTCTTGAGAGAGACTGAGAGAGAGTACAGAGGGAGAGGGGGAAGCAGACACCCCGCTGAGAAGAAAGCCTCATGTGGGGCTCAATCCCAGGACCCCAAGACCACAACTGGAGCCAAAGGCAGCCACCTAATTAACTGAGCCACCCAGGCTCCTCTCGAACTTCAAAACTTTTGAAATTACTATGCTATATTACCTTTTAGGTCCCTTATAAGTTTCTTCCTACTACCAAATAATACCGTCTTGTGTGAACTGATTAGGCTCTGTGTGGTATAAATAATCTTGATGTAGCAAAGTTATTTTCAATTCATTTTTATATTCTTTTACATTGTGACATACAAGTCAGAAAAGAATAACCATATCACTTCTCTATATTATCAGAAAGTCGAATTGTTGATTTACAATTTCAGGAGTTTTCTTCGTGAAATCTGAAACTGGCCCTTGTACGGGTAGGGCAAGGAGAGACCAGAGGAGGCAAAACTTTGCAGCTTGGTAAGTGGCAGGTTTAATAAGCAAGAGAATTTACCAATGAGGCTTGTCTTGGACATCCATAAATACAACAGAACTCTGTCCCTCACCACCAGAAACTTAAAAATTTATATAGCGGTCTTACCTAGGTCCAGTCACATATTCAGTCCGGATGATCTCAACAACACCTTACTTTTTCAAGACAGATTTGAAATAGCCGCTGGTGTGGGAATAGTAGGTGAAAGGTATATTCCAAGGACAGGGGAGGGGTGAAGGAACCTCTGATAACACAGGTCCAGCTCACTGGTCAACCAGTGGTCTCATTCTCTCAATGACCAATTCCAACACTAATTTAGAACCTATGGTTTTAGTTTGCCCTTAAACCCTTGCTCTTTTTAATGACATCTTATACCATTTCACTGTCTTTATGTAAGATACCACTTTTTAGATATGACTGTGTATGGACTATAAACTGCGACTAAATTTCAATTTAAAGACCAAATAAGAGGAGCATGTAAAGCCCCCAACCAAATATCATAAACACCCCTTTCAAAGACAACTGTAATACTGTATGCAGTACTTTTATTGAATATTATTAGAGATGCATATGATAATCTTCTCTTACTATCCCAATATGTAAAATTAGGATCTCAAGAGCTTAGAAGTCAGTTAAAAGTAAAACATAATTTTATTAGTTATGTGAACCTATTTCTTACTCAACCAAACAAATGTTATTAATAATTTGTTCAACTTTTTCGTTTCTGAAAATCCAATCTTACCTATTCTTATTAAATCTCCCTGGAAGTCAATGGTCTGGTAATTATAAGAGGACTTTGTAGCTAGTGTGAAAGATTTATTTTTCCTAAAGGAAGACTATCATTAAAGCGTTGCGTGTCTGAACACTTAGATATTTAAGATTCTCTTAGAACTACTTTCTCACTTGTTTACATCACTTTATTTGATACTTCAGGAAGGAACCAACTTTTCCAAAATTTCTTTTCCTGAATCAAAATACAACACTTGTTTTCTTAAGACAACAACAACTGCTAAAATAAGTGTATCAGAAAATGGCTAAGAAACAAGAAAAATGTATTTCTTACTCACGTAAAATTCCTATACGGGTACTCTTGATCAATGGTGGTTCTCCACAAGATAATTTGGGATCCAGGCTTCTTCACCTGGGGCTCCACCATCTCCAATACATCACTTTTAGCTTTGCAGTGCTTATCTTCATCACACTGACAGCTGAGACAACAAGGTGGTCATTTGCACCTGGGAACACTTGTAGTTCAGGAAAAGAGAACTCTTTTGCTTACATTTTGATGACACTGACTAGCAATAGATAAATCCCCAAACCTGTCTGCAATGTGAGATAGGAAATGTAGCCTCGTGGTATGCATGGAAAGAGGAGTAAAATTTGCTTAATAGATTTACCAGTCACTCTCATACTCTTGAACTCGAATCAGTAAATGGTGTAAATAGTGTAAATGGTCAAGGGCAAAGAATTAGAAGAAGATTAACTCATTCTCTTCAACTGTAACCAGAGAAAGAAAACTTATCCATGTGTAACAAGCCAATGAAATGGGAGATGGCCCAAATGAGTCACATAAACAGCATCTATTGCCAATAAAAGCCATTATGGGGGAAAATGCTCTTTTCCTGAGAGGCTCTTGCCTTGGGACAGTGGGAAAATTGTGGAGGGGAGAAAGTCAGTCTGCTGTTACCGTGTTTTTCATCAGCATTTCAATGGATAGTCCTTTGCCTTAGTGCTGTGATATTGAGGGCTTATTTGGAGCCACACCTATGAGTGAATCAGAGAAGCGAGAATGAAGAAATGGCATTCTGTCTCTCTATTCCTCTAGTTATTCTTAAGGCATTCCGGATAAATCCATATTTCTTAAAGAGCTAAATTTAAGATTTAGGACTTGTTAAAGAAATATATTTAGTCCCTAATATGGGAGACAACAATATAATACCTTATATTTAATATCATATTTATTGTATAATCATGGGATACTTAAAGGGAACAAAACAAACTTTTTTTCCTTAAGCCTCTTAAACTATTCACCCACAGATTTAAAGATTATTACTTACTTATTTAGCTATTGGATTTTAAAAATAATGCACTTTGCTTGAAACAAACTATAGGCAAAGCAAAATACCTGACATCTTTAAACCAGTTGTAGCAGCATTAAAGAAACAAAGTCTGGTTCAACGGAATGCATATGGTGGCACTTGATTGAATGGTCCCATCCCTACTGCTCTGTTGGGTCATAGCCAACATGGAGTTCCCCAGAAACTAGTTATCCCTATTAACAGGAAAATGCTCACATAGCTGTTCAGAAACTCAAAGAGAGTTAACCTTTAGGTTTGACCAGTTATACAAGGCTATATGGGATCTGGCTATTGTTTACTGCTTCAATCTCACCTTACACCATTCTCAAGCTCATTTATTACACTGCTCACAGTATCTCTTTCTGCTTGCAATATATTCTTTCCCCTGGTCTTCTCCAGCATCTTTCCTTTTTGTCATACAGGTCTCCTCTCCAATGTCATCACACTAGAGAGGTCTTCCCTGACTACCCTGTGTAATATGTTACCTTTCACCCCAACCTTCAAATTACTGTTTTACTTTCTTCATGGTACTTAAACTACCCAAAATGACCTTATTTATGTATTTATATTTTATTTTTCTCCTTGTATTCTAAGTTGGAGAAGAAAAATACATTTTTCTATTTTGTTCATTACTTATGTGTTTCCAGACCCAAGAACAATGATTGGCCTATGGCAAGGATACAGTCAATATTTGTTGAATGAAAAAGACAGTGGGTGTTGATAAGTGGCTTAGACCAGCTGATACTAGTCATGCTCAGTATATAGGGGGGTTTCTGAGACTAATCAATAAATTGTACATTTCCACTGAAATATCATTGGCAAAAGATTGTGGATCTCTTCATCAAAGCTAAGTGAATATGTAAGACATTTACTGTCTTTTTGTGGTTGCTTAACAAGAAAACTGTCCTCTCACTAATAGTTTTACTCATTGATCTTGGCAGAATTATATTTACATCTCAGACATCTCTGAATTATTTTGTTAATGCTGGGTCAGAGAATTAACTAGTCATGGTAATGTACAAAATAATTCTTTAGAAACATCATTATGTCACAAAGTTTAATTAGACTTTGTGATTATCAAAGATAGCAGTAATGATAATTTATAGTTATCAATAATCTAATTAATAATGAATAGCAATCATTATTCGTTTGACAAAATATGTAAACAAAGTGCCATATTCCTTTTATACATGAAAACACTGGGGTTAGAGAGGTTTAGTCATCTGAAGAAGGTCATAGCTGCAACAATAATGAGGCCAGTTTTTCAAGACAAGTTGTACTGATGCTAATGTTTGTGTACCTTAAACATTTTCCTAATTGCCGTCAGTAGCAAATATTTATTGTCTTGTTATGTGATACAGAACTTGGATATGGACGCAAATAGTTTGGTTTCAGAGACCATGTTTGTATTCCGGATTCTAAGCTATTCCTATCTTGTTTTAAATGTTTACTCAGGTCTTCTTTAGAGACTTGCTATACTTTTAAAAAGTTATTTCATGTTACATGGTGTATTTTTTAAGGATTATCTTGTCAGGAAGTCTCTTAACATGCACTGTGACTGAAAAAAATGAAAAAAGAAAAGAGGAAAGTGAAAAATCATCTATAATTCTCTCCTTACAGAAATAACTACTTTCCAATCTTTGGATTGGAAAACAAAATTTTACATAGTAGTAAGAGAGATGAAGTTTTAGAAAATATTAAATCCTTTAAAACTCTCAGAACCATCAGAAAGCATTCTGATCATCAGAAGAACCATTTAAAACTCTCAGTTCTCACACAGTGTTATAGATAGAAACCACCAAAATGTGCACACACATTGTCGTATAATATGGTCACTTATCCTTTTGGCACCCAGGTCCTCCTTTGAAATACAAAAATAGTAAGCCCTAGCTTATCTATCTCGTGGATGTTTTAAGGATAAAATTAGATTATAAATGTGGCAGCTCTTTAAAATACCTTTCCTTGCTGAGCACTTCCCCACAACTATATTCTATTACTATGGACTCTGACCTTGAGAATCACTATGTCTAAGTCAGGGCTCTTTTCCTCCTTCAACACAGCATGGGAAATCGCTGGACTATATACTCTAGGCTAATTTCTCATTCAGTGCTATGATTTCTGGGAAGACATCAGTGACAAAGTTGCTAGGGGGAGAAAGGCATACAGAAAAATGTTGGAAAATAGTTTCAAGATGGGCCATAGGTCCAACCTGTCCAGGTCCGTGCATCTCCCCTGAGTGGTAAGACAGACTGGTTGCCAAATGATGAAGCATTGATTTATTTTCATACCCCTTGCTTACTTTCTTCATTCCTGGGGCTCTCGTTCAACCATTTCCCATTTTGTCTTATTTTCAAACTCTCTATATTCCTGTATCTTTTCTACCAGTCCTGAAATATCTCATTTCTATCTCATTATTGTCTTAGCTAATATCTTATTTTCACAAATCGTCTCTTCATACTGTTGTCCAAAGGCACTGACTCTACTTACTTCCCTCCTCAGGTATACGTTCTTAAAATCATTTATGAAAGTAATATAAGCAGTAATAAACATTTCAAGTTAAAAGAATTTATAATTATAATCCAGAATCTCAGTCTCACTTCCCAAAGTAATATTTTCAAAGTCAATCTCAGGTTTAGGACCTGAGTCCACCCATTGTCCCTGACCCCTGGGCCTCTCTCAGATCCTCTTAACACTAGAGAGCTGAATTCTTCTAGGTGGGGTGGAGAAGCGCTGGTGCTTTGTGTCTCTTCATACAGGGAATGTCTGCATTTTTTTTTTTTTTAACGGCTCACATTTAGATCAGGTTAGACTCATTTCCCTTTTGGTTAACTCAAAGTCAACCATCTAGACCTTAATTAAATTTGTAAAATCCATTCACCTTAGCTATATTCTATCAGTTATAAACAAATCACAAATTCCACAATCATTTAAAGAGAAAGGAATTGTACAGTCCTGTGGTTTTCAGAAACTGTAAATCTTGGGAGCCATATTAGAATTCTGCCTACCATAGATTCCTCAGTGTAATGTTTGCATTTGTGTCTGCTTATGATGGTTTTACTATAAATATATTAAAATTTTATGTAAACTAAATTTTATCAGTCTTTTTCTTTCTATCTTTTGGATTTATGCCTTGCTAGTAAATCTTTTCCCATTCTGATATATAAGAAAAACATATATGGTGTTTTTCTTTTTTTTCAAGTGTTTTTGCAGCTTTATTTCCTTCTTTATTTTTCCTTATTGCATTTTTTGTATTAATTCTTTGACTCTCTAGATTTTTCTTTTTCTTTCTTTCTTCTTCTTTTAAATGCTGTTACATAAAGATCTCAGTTGCTCCAGTGCTATTTATGGATTAATGCATTTTTTACCTGCTGGCTTTAAATTCCACTTTTATCATAATAGATGTTGTGAGCAGTTCATATTCTTGCTTAAAATCTCAGTTCCATTTCATAAATCTGTCTATTTTCTTCTGCATCAAAAGAAAATACTTTTTTATTTCTGTGGACTTATACATGTATCTACTCTCTTGTAGGAATATTATCCACTCTTTTCTTTTCTTGTACTCAGAATTTTCTTGGATATTTCCAAATGTTTATTTTTCCAAGTGTATTTCAGAAACAGTTTCCCTAAATAAAAATAGTATTGTTGAGGCACCTGGGTGGCTCAGTCATTAAGCTTCTTTAATCTTTAAAAAAATTGTATTGGTAATTTTATTATTTTTAAAAATTTATTTTTTTTCAAGATTTTATTTATTTATTTGACAGACAGAGATCACAAGTAGGCAGAGAGGCAGGCAGAGAGATAGGAGGAAGCAGGCTCCCCGCTGAGCGGAAAGCCCAATGCAGGGCTCGATCCCAGGACCCTGGGATCATGACCTGAGCCAAAGGCAGAGGCTTTAACTCACTGAGCCTCCCATGCACCTTACTGGTAATTTTAATAGGGTCATAATATGCCATATTAATCTATGAATAATTTATTCTATAACAATATTGCTGTTATATTGATGAATAATAGACTTGATTTAGTTAATTCTTTTATGTCTTTTAATAAAGCTTTACTTTTAGAGATCTTTATGCATAGAGTTCAGCAGATGTACTGAACTTTACATTCATGTTTGATTTTATAAATGGAATATTTTTCTTATACTTTTTATTATTTTTAGCAATAACTTTATTTATTTATTTATCTATCTTCCTATCTTTATTAATATATGATGTATTATTTACCCAAGGGGTACAGTCTGTGACTCATCAGGCTTACACATTTCACAGCACTCACCATAGCACATACCTTCCCTAATGTCCATAACCCAACCACCCTCTTATACTTTTTAAAAAGTTGTTTACTTCCACTGATTTTTCTAAAATAACTTAGTGTTAAAAATCATTTTTTAAATATCTTAGCTTATTTTTGGTAGTTTTCATTAATAATTTAGAATTTTCCAATTATGTAATCAAATAAACTGGAGGTGTTGATATTTTTGTCTCTTCCTTTTTCAAATATATTCCTCTTTTATTACCCTCTTGACAATGACATTGGAAAAGTCAGCCCCCAAAATATTAAATAATGATACTTATAGTGAGTTTTCTTGACGATTTTTTACCATGAGTATTATTTGTCAGAAACTAATCATAATGCTAGAATTTGATAGAAATATATGTATTATGAAACCAAATAAGTAACCATCTGACTTATTTTAATAAGCACTTTATTTGTTTTTTATCATGACTTTATTTTATTTTATTTTACTTTTTAATGTTTATTACTGAAGTATAATTCTATATGTTACACAATGCTCACCAGGTTAAGTTTAGTTACCATCTGTCACAATACAAAATTATTGACTACATTCCCTATGCCATTCTTTTCATCTCCATGACTTATTTATTTTATAACTGGAAGTTTGTAGTTCTTCATCCCCTTCACGTATATCACTCACTTCCCTACTACCCTTCCCTCTGGCAACCACCAGTTTGTTCTCTGTACTTATGAATCTATTTTTATTTTATTTTGTTTTTAGTTTGTTTTGTTTTTCAGATTCCACATATAAGTGGAGTCATATAGTATTTGTCTTTTTCTGTCTGACATATCACTATAATATCCTCTACATCTATCCATGTTGGCAAGATTACATACTCTTTCCATAGCTGAGTAACAGTTCATTTTATATAGATATATGTAAAGTGATATGTGTTTGTGTGTGTGTATATATATATATATATATACACACACACATATATATATATAATTTCTTCTTCAACCATTCATCTATTGATGGATACTTGGGTTGCTTCCATATCTTGGCTATTGTAAAGAATGCTGCAATGAACGTAAGAGTGCATATATCTTTTCAAATTACTCTTACTGTTTTCTTTGCATAAATACCCAGTAGCGGAATCACTGGATCATATGAAAATTCTATTTTTAAGTCTTTGAGGACTCTCCATATTATTTTCAACCCTGATTGAACCAAATTACATTCATACCAACAGTGGATGAGGGCATCTTTTTCTCCACAACCTCACCAGCGCTTGTTATTTCTTGTCATTTTTATTCTAGTCATTTGACTGGTGTGAGGTGATATCTTATTGTGGTTTTGATTTGCATTCCCCTGATGATTAATGATGTTGAGCATCTTTTTCATGTGCTCCTTGGCCATCTTTGTCTTCTTTGGAAAAATGTCTATTCAGGTCCTCTGTCCATTTTTTAATCAGCTTGTGTTTTGGGTATTGAGTTGTGTAAGTTCTTTATGCATTTCAGTTATTAATTCCTTATTGAGTCTTTCAGCTCCTTATTGAATTTGTACATATCTTCTCCCATTCATTAGGTTACCTTTTTGTTTCATCAATGACTTTTGCTGTACAAAATCTTTTTATTTTGGTGTAGTCCGATAGTTTATTTTTGCTTTTATTTCCTTTTCCTGAGGTGGCATATTCTCATATAAACTTGTTGCTAAGTCTGATATCCAAGAGATTACTGCCTATGCCTTCTTCTAAGAGTTTAATGGTTTCAGGACTCACATTTAGGTCTTTAATGCATTTTGAGTTTATTTTTGTGTGAAGTATAAGAAAGTGGTCCAGTTTTATTCTTTTGCATGTGGCTGTCCAGTTTTCCAATACCATTTAATGGAGATACTAACTCTTCCCCTATATATATTCTTGCCTCCTCGTTATAGATCAATTTACCCTATAAGCAGGGACTTATTTCTAGGGTTTCTATCCTATTCCACTGAGTTATGTGTCTATTACTATGCCAGTACAATACATTTTTTATTACTATATCTTTGCAGTGTATTTTGAAATCTGGGATGGTAATATCTCCAATTTTATTCTTTCTTAAGATTGCTTTGGCTATTTGAGGTCTTCTGTGGCTTCAAACAAATTTTAGGATTCTTTGTCATAGTTCTGTGAAAAATCCTATTGAAGCTGTAGATAGCTTTGGGTAGTATGAACATTTTAATAACATTATTCCTTCTAAATCATGAGCATGGTATATCTCTATATGTTTGTGCTCTTTTCAATGTAAAATTCATATTTTATTATTATAAAATTCAAATATAAAAATGTCAATGGTTATTGATTTTACCACATTGGGCATCTATTACCATAGATTAGCTTTAGAATATGTCCACAATCCCAATTTAATACTACTTTTTGATAAAAAAATAGGAGTGTTTGACTACCAGTTTTCCACTGTGCTCTTTTGCCTTATAATTTATTTTTTCTTGCTGTTTTTAGTTATTTTATAATATTAATCTTTTTTTTATTGACCATTTTTTTTATTAAGAAAGAAGATATATTTAACATCTCCATATTACTTGGGGGTTTTCTTTAATATTTATTAAATGAACTGTTATTTCATTTTACTGTCATATTTTCCCCAGGAAATCTAGAATCTAGAACATCACGGTCTTCTGATATTGTCTTTCTCTTTGTGCTATTTCTAGGATTCTCTAGCATTCTCCTTCCTCTGATCTTTTACATAATTTGTTTCTTGGGGAATTTATTCTTTTCTCTTTTCTCCTTCTCTCTTTTGAATCATATTTTGTCTTGGTATCACTCACCTGCTTTGCTTAATTACTATTCCTTTGCCGATAGCCTCATATCAACATATTCACCTTGCACTCTTTGCCAAGCCACACACGTGTGCAACTGAGTAGGAACCTCTCCCTTGGAATAACGTATAGGTACTTAAACTTACAATGTTTGGAATAGAGTTCATTGAGTTCTGCATCTTATCTCCTAACACCCCATTGCCTTTTTTGCTTATTTGATGCCAAATAAATCATAAGATACTAATTCTGTTACCTGCTTTTTAAAGCTTTTTGTTCTCTACTTTGGGAATAATGGTTTAGAATGTGCTTTGCCCAGCTTCCCTCTTCATTCATTTCCCTTTTCTTGTTACCCTGTTGTCAACTCCTTTTGTTTACATAGCTTACAGAAAGACATTTCAGTGTGTGGTTAAAGGCATGGCCTCGGGCACCAGACTGCCTTCTTTCAAATCTGATTCAGTCACTCAGCTGTGTGATTTCGAGTCTCTCTGTGAGCCTAATCTCTCTCTGCCTCACAAAATAGTACATCCATTACAAGGTTGTAATAATTATTTAATCATAAACATACAAAGTAGCAGTGCCTGCCAAAAAGTAAGAACCCGGTAGATGTTTGCTCTTCTTTTAGGTCCTAGGTCATCTATTTCCTATTAACAAAATCCAAAAGGCTCTCGAAACAAAAAGAGATTTGGAATTTATTTGGTAAGAAAATCGGACCCAACCTGCCCAATGCTTATTTGGAAGCAAGATCTGACTTGAACTAATGTGACACTATTATTTACTAATTAAAGTAAATATTTAAATTTCTCTATTGAAATAGAAATATTTTAAATACTGAGTGCTATTCAAATCCCATCAGGGATGTTATATAAAAAACACACTATATAACCATCACATTACCTTTCTAAAATGTGAAAAACTCTGAAGTGGGAAATACATCTGGCTCCAGGATTTCAGAAAAGGGATCATGAACTATATTACACCTTGAACCTGAGACTCAGTATCACCTTCTTGTCAAAGCCTTCCCTGAATTCCAAAACTGATTTAGAAATATCTCTTCCATGGGGCACCTGGGTGGCTCAGTGGGTTAAGCCTCTGCCTTCGGCTCAGGTCATGATCTCAGGGGCCTGGGATCAAGTCCCACATCGGGCTCTCTGCTCAGCGGGGAGCCTGCTTCCCCTTCTCTCTCTGCCTGCTGCTCTGCCTACTTCTGATCTCTCTCTGTCAAATAAATAAGATCTTTAAAAACATAAAAAAAAAAAAAATAAAACTACTCCCTTCCACTGTTTAAAAAAAAAAAATAAAAAGAAAAGAAAAAAAGAAATATCTCTTCCATACTGGCAATTGTTTCTTAAGTTAACCCCATCATAGCACTTTTGAATTATTTTATTTGCTTGTAAATTGTGTGGTCTTTTATACAACATAGTACATAGTAATTATTTATTGCAGACTCTCTGAATAAATGTATTGGATAGAACAGCCCTACACCAAAATAGTCATGTTAACATTTATTTAGTGCTTGTTGGGGGTTCGATTTGATGTTAGAATTGCAACAGCAAATGAGACACAGACTCGGCCTTGAGTCAGGTGTAACACAGTGGTTGAAACTTTGGCACTGAGTCACTTTAAAGAGATTTATGCTTTGATAATAAAATCCACAGGTGCTTTGGGAACTTTGAGGAAGCATCATTGGAATCATGGAAATATTTCGGGGTGGGGGACACATCTGAGCTGAGGGTGGAGGAGGAAAAGTGGTTAGCTCTACAAAGAGAGCATTCTGAACAGTGAGAGCTAAAGAGAAAAAATCGAAAGGCTGACACTGCTAGGTGAGTTTGAGAAATCAGAAGCAAGATGATTTCCTGGAGACAAGAAAGGGTAGGGCAGGAGATTAATAAGAGTCAAAGTCGACCAATATACCTCCTGGAGACTAATTAATAATAATTGTTTTGCATTTGTAACTGGAAGAGCCAAAGAACAAGTGAAACTATGCTTGAGAAGAATAACCTGTGAATCTATACTAATCAACTGACTTTCCAAGGGAGGGTTCCATAATCTGAGATTTTCTTCAAATTTAACCTTTAACTAACCATGGTTATTTCATGATCAGGTTCTATAAACTTTGGTTTCCTTATCTGAAAATTTTAGTGCTCAATTTATGCTTCTTCTAAGGATGACATGAGAAGAAGTGCAAAAAGATTTTTGTCCAAATAGGAGACTATAAAAATTCCAGGGAACTAAGTCACTAAGTCACTATCAAGACTACTGAAGATTAGAACAGCATCTGCTGCAATAATTTTGTTAACAGTATTCTGGGGTAATATTTTAATATTTTAAAAGTTCAAATTACTGTTCTGAAGAAGGTTAAGATGGGGACTTACTAGACAAACTTTAATATGAACAGCGAGACTAGTACATTTTAGTAAGGAAAATATGATCAGATTTAGATTACAGATTTAGATCATATTTTATATCCTCTGTTGTTGGCTTTTATAACTCCTCTATATAGTGTTCAAACTTATCCTCTTCAAAATACAGTTATTTTAACAATATTGGCAACTTGAGTTATTTGAGTTAAAGTAGAAAAAAGGGATGGCAAAAACAGGGGTTGGACATTAGACCACATTGTAACTTCTGGCCTCAGACATCTATTCCAGAATTGTAGGCTTCTGGTTCATTAATTCAAAACTGGGTATTGAAAATATGTTTTTTTTTTTTTCCTGGAATATTCGGAAACTTAGTTTCTTTTTGTAAAGACAACAATGAATTGTGTTTTACTATTTGATTTGTAGGCATAGTGTTAGCTTTTAGGATTTAAAAAGAACCACAGTTAAGTCAGAGGCTATGTCCAGGTGATACAGACCATAACCAATGGAAAACTGGTTGTATTGAGGAATAATATAACAAATCTGTGGATAAATATAGAAACTTCCCTTTTCTATATATTTTTTACAATATCTTTATTGGATGTTTTGGCACTATTCACTATTAAAATGAGGTTATATCTCTAAAATTATGAAAGGCAAAAGGTATTAGGGTATTTATTTCACTGAAACAACAGAGGAAGGGCGATTTATTTGGACAGTACCTTCAAAGAATTGATCACCAAAAGTGTAGGATAGAAATCGTGAAATCAAAAGTTTCACAAATGATTGTTTTTAAGTGTATAAAGTCAATAAAATATAAGTTCCACAAGAGCAATTACTTTGCATATGTTTTATTACACAAGGAATCCCCAGGGCCTGCATTGTATTTGGAAACTGAAACGTGCTAAAAAATAAAATAAAATATTGAATGAATGAATAAAGAATAACCATAAAATGGAACATTTGTTTTTAAAAATTTTTTAAAATATTTTATTTATTTATTTGAGAGAGCGAGCACTCGTGGAGGCAGAGCAAGAGGGAAAAGTAGGCTCCTCGCTGAGCAAGGAGCCCAATGTGGGGTCAGATCCCAGGACAATGGGATCATGACGTAGGCTGAAGGCAGACTCTTAACTGACCGAGCCACCAAGACACCCCCAAAATGAGACATTTAATAAACAGACAAGAAGAGACTACTTACATGTTTTTGATAATTACCCTACTTAATCCTCACAGTAAATCAATGAGGTAGATGTTAGTATTCTCCTTCCATAAATGAGAAAATTAAAGCATAGGCAGAAAGTATATCACCCAAGTTCATATATATGTATTCATATACATATATTTATATTCTTATTATATATTATATTACATATATATGTGCTTGTACACATGTACATACCTGTCATTTTCCCTCTTACCTACCTGTCCAGGTGCCTCCCATAATGCCTAAAAGATAGTAGATGCTCAATAGATGTAAATCTGCTTCTCTCTTCCTCTTATTAAAGGTCCTATATTTAACATGCAGATTAAATAAAATCTTCCAATGAATTAATATTTAGCCTAGTATAATAGACTCTAAGTTCATCAGGTGATTTGAATAGTAAAACTTTCTCATTCTCCCTCTCCTTCTCTCATATATATAATAGTAATTGACTTGTCTAACTTTCTTTCCCAATGACTTAGAAAAAGATTTTTGTGTCTCAAAGATTATAGCCACCTTACTTGTTCAGAACTTTTATTCATTTCTATGAAATATCTGATGTTTCTCTATATTTCACACAAACTACAATGTAATATACTTTACATATTATTTGAATTTGTGTCTAGGGATGTTGAAAGGCCAAGAGCTTAAAAGGTAGATGTAGTGAATCAGAGAGCTAAGGAGATATAAAATTTAAAGTAATATATTCATTTTGATTGTGCTAACCTTTCCCCACAGACTTTGAATAAAATTACTTCTGGAAAAGAACGAGTGTTCAGAGGCTTTAGGTTGTTGAGAAAATGAGGTCAGTACATAAACGGTGGTTAAATGCATCCATAAAAATGATGACTTAAAATTCTGGTATACTTGAAGGAAGTATTTATCAAGTCATGTAGAAGATTTTCTTATAAAATTTAGGGATCTTAGCATTGTTGGGGAATTATTTAGCAAGGTATATTTAAATATCTCATATCATTTTTGGAACTTATTCTTTATAAATAATTCAACTACTTCACTGTGATTTGTGGTCATTTGGAAGAGATTTTAGGTCTTTTTGCCCAATGTTGAGCCAAAGGTAAAATCTAATTCATCTTTATTTTTCCAATAATAAAAAAATTATGGATTTTTTAGAAGAGAAACAAATCCATTAGATAAAGTGTGTCCCTCAGATTGATTGCAAGCTGTTTACTATTACACTACTACCCAGAAAATATACAAATTTTAGATCTTTATGTAATACAATACTTCAAAATGTTTAATAGTATTATTTTAAGTCATGGTGAATTATTTTGAGCCACTCCCATACACAAACATTTTTAGGTCAAGTTGAAAAATTATCTCACTTATCTTTGTGCTGTATATTTAGTTTTTCTTCCAAGTTTGATGTGTCTGTGTGACTTGCTTTGGCTAAAGTAATGTGCGTTTTTCTAAATGGAAGCCTTAAAATTCAATGCACAGTTAATTCTACTTTATTCCTTCTGCTACAGTGAACTTGAGAACTGTCAAGGTGGAATTCTTGTCAGACCAGTTCTCTGAGCAGCTACAATGAACAGAGCTCTTTGCTGACCTAGGTTGCATATAGAACATACATAAGAAATGTATGTATTGCCCAATTCTGCTCTTGTTTATTTCTGCATTATAATTTAGCATCTTATGACTGATATAACATTTGGGAAAAATATCATTTATGTATATGAACGGCATTTATGTGAGCTTAAAAGCATAAAGTTACACATGCAAATGATTATTAGTAGTTTTAACCAAAAAAAAAAGACTATACACATATGGTACACTGTGTTATAGTACCTAAGAATAAATAATCATTGTGATTTATGACTATGTTTATTAATTATTATTAAAATCTAGTCTTCAAGGTTGTTGAGAGAATTCAACCTGATAATGACTGTACGGTTAGTACAGTACAGGGGCATGGTGGGCACTCTTATAGAAAGCACTCTTCATTCTTTAGTTTTTAACTGGCAAGGCTCTAACTAGTTTATTTTAAGCAACAATTTAGAACTTGACTAAAATCAATATTAACTGTGCAAAACTTGAATTATTGAATTCTCAGATTACTGCATTAATAAAAAGCTCTCACTCACAAAGGATTATAATTTCTTTCTTTTTTTCTCTTTTTTTCTTTCTTATTTTTCTTTCTTTCTTTTTTATTTTATTTTATTTTAGTTCCAGTATAGTTAACATACAGTGTTATATTAGTCTCAGATGTACAATATAGTGCTTAAACAATTCCATGTATCAAAAGCTTATAGTTTTTAAAATATTTTGTTTATTTATTTGAGAGAGAGAGAGCATGAGAGAGAGAGAGCACAAGCAGTGGGGAGAGGTAGAAGGAGGAAGAAGCAGACTCCAGGCTGAGCGTGAAGCCTGATGTGGGATTCATACAAGGACCCTGGGATCATGACCTGAGCTGAAGGCATATGTTTAATGACTGAGCCACCCAGGCACCCCAAAGGGTTACAGTTTTTAATTAAATCATAAAGCCCTAAATTATCAGTGATCTATTTCCTCTAGGATGAAATAATCATATTAGGTGGGTTTGTATGTATTGATCATTCACAAATTAATACAAACACTAAGTCATATGCATATACATGCCGTAAAATGGTTGGTATGTCAGTGTTAATATATGATATATGCCATGTTTTCTTACAGCTACATGTTTATACATAAGATGGTTAACACATATTCACCAAATGCCTAATAAACTGCCACATACTACAATCAGATATAGTTGTTACTCTTCCAGAAGTGTCCATTTTTTCCCACAACAATCTTCTGGATTCATAAAAGAGGATTCCTTGCCAATTTTATATACTTTAATGTACAAAATTGTGTATGATACTTAGAAATGACAGAAAGAAGCAACTGAACCTGAATGGGCTTTAACTTATTTCTGTATTTGACTTTTCCTGTGATGAAACTGGCCATTTATATCCAGAAAATAAGCAAAGTCTGACAAATTTCTGCCACATTTCCTCCTGCCATCACTTTAATCTTGACCTTTATTCTTTCACAGAAATTACTGCAGTAGCTTTTAATTGACTTACTGCAGTCCATCCCTCTCTTCTTATTAATTCTGCATTAAATCACCAGAGTAAATCTCCTGTCTCTACTCTGTACAAATAAAACAAGCACAGCAATACTAGGAGACAGAGTTCTTAAGACTACCCTCAAATCTCTCCAATATTTCTATATCCAAGTGGTATGAACCAAATATCCCTACTTCATCAGAGTGGTCAGTGGCTGACCAGTGTCCTTGCAAGGGTCTGTCTTTCTGTATGCAAGTTAAGTTCCATATTAAGGAATTTCTTCCCTCACTAAATCCTTAAATAACTTTTATCCCATAAACTTAATTTGGTATTTATTACTTATTGTAAGATATTACAAATTCCTTTGTATTGCCTCTACACATTATTTCTGTAACTAAATTTTATATTCATAGAAAGAATGTTTTGTATCCTCCCAAAATATCTATGACAATGGATATTTATCAATTTAATTCTAAAAATTAATATACTTTAATTTTTTTAAAAGAACATTGAAAATTGTCACCTTAGCAAGAATTTATGTAAGAATTACACTCAGAAATGATAAACTTATAAATAAGTATGTTCTGAGACTAAAAAAAAAAAAAACAAAGATTTTATATTTTCTAATATTCAGAAAAATTTAGTAGTATCAGGATCTCTTTTTGGGAAAACTAGTTAAATAAGATAATTGATCTGTCCTCTCCAATGCCCAGATTTCACCTTTTGACATTTATAAATAATTATACAAGCAAGGTGACTTCCATTTTAGTGTGATACTATCTCAAAATGGAGAAGAATAAAAAAGAGCCCCAAAATCTCTTTTGGAAGAGACATATGGTTAAAATTAAAAATAAAAAAAAGAAGGAGAAAAATGAAAGGAAGGAAGGAAGGAAGGAAGAAAGGAAGGAAGGAAGGAAGAAAGAAGTTCAGAGGAAACAACAAAGATAAAGTAGTAAAAGATTGCATTTGTTAGTGAGCAAATGGAACCTCCATATTAACAAAACAACAGGAGATGAGGTGGTAAACTTAGCTGCAAAAATAAAGATTGAAAAAGATGAGGAGAATTCATAAAATGTAAGAATTCATGAAAAGTAAAATGAACATAAGCAGAATTTCAAGTCAACTTGTTGCAGGTGTGTGGGGAGCTAAAATTGCACAAAGACCAACTGCCCAATTACTTAAATACTAGATGTTAAAAAGTAAGTCTTCCAAATGATCACGTACCTTCTTTCTCTTTCCAGATCACCTTAAGATATAATAATTTCAGGTTAATTTTTATAAAATATTTGGTAGTAGAAAGAGCTGATTTTGAAACTTTTAGAGAGATGACTAAAACTAATTTTTACTTTTTCCTATAAAGTAAACTATTAATTGAATATATAAGAAAATCTCAATACAATCAGGTGTGCATTATGAAGTCATCCAATTACATGTCATTTTCTTTAAAAATTGCAACTTGAGGCACCTGGGTGGCTCAGTGGGTTAAAAATTGCAACTTCTAGTCTGAACCATGAAAAAATTAAATAATGAATGAGATGCACTAGCTAATAATCATTAACAACTGGATGAAAATTTAAAAAAATGATTAAGAAGAAACATAATGAGCTCTGAGTCAGGGACTATGTGAGTATAAGAAAGCTCAGTAATTCTGCATCTGAGAGGCATCATTGCTCAGCTTTCGAAATTATCTGGAGTAGATTGTCATAAACATTGAAAAAAATGGCAGAAGATTTGAATCATTTGTTTTCTCCTTTTGTGTCTCTTTTGAAGGTTAAGATCTTATAGTGGAAGGAATGGCCTGTAGGTACAGACACAATAGGGGGGAGTTAGCTTACTGCTTTTCTGAGCCAGCAACTGGTGGAATGAAGGATATCAGGAAGATCATTCTGATAGTCTAGATTTCCCAGAATTTGCTTATGATGTCTTGATCTCCACTTCTAGGGTTGTAGTCATAAAAAGTGGAATTAATCTTGTCTTTAGGAATGCCAGTAAGGTTAATTGTTAAAAAAGCTAACCAAATCTAACATAACAGTAAATGCTTTCAGAGAGGAATTATAAAGCAATTATATCATTTCCCTTCTCCTGGCATTAACCAAGGAAAAGGACAGGATTCAACTCTGGTGAATCCTGGGGTTTATCGGCCAAAGACCCAGATTTCCCCTTGCTCAATATACAGAGAGAACAGACTTCCTCCATGTTAGAGATGGTGTTCAGTCATGAAGATGGTAAACTTTCAGAGTTCTTAGATTGAATTCCTGCTCTTCTGAGTATTTGGAAACCCAACTTTTGCCTGTTTTTACCTCCTCAGACCTGATCAAATTTCTGTACTATGGGGCAATTCTTCTCTGTCCCCCTTTCCTCCCCTCTAGCCAGTCCACAAATCTCCTAAATTTCAATCATTTTTCTAATTGTTCATCCATAAATGCTCTTTCATGCCATGCACCCAAACTAGAGATGATGGCTACGTGTCAAGCGACATAGGTCTCTAGTCAAATATCAAGTCTTTTCATAGACGATTAACAGCCAGCAAATTGATTGCTCAAATAACACTGATAACTTTTTTTTGCTTTCTTTTAGATGGAAAGAACAATGCATTGCAATGAAGAATCTCCACATTTTCTCTTGTCACTGCTTATCTTTAATAAAGAATATTAAAATATAGTAGTGTCAGCAGCCAGATTTGTGTTTATACCAATTAATGTGCTAAAATTTCAAGGTATATGTGGCTTTAAATAATTCCACCTGCCTAAAAACATGGAGATTAATCCAAGAATACTGGGGTGCCTGGGTGGCTCAGTGGGTTAAAGCCTCTGCCTTCGGCTCAGGTCATGATCCCAGAGTCCTGGGATCAAGCCCCACATCGAGCTCTCTCCTCAGCAGGGAGCCTGTTTCCCCCTATCTCTCTGCCTGTCTCTCTGCCTACTTGTGATCTCTGTCTGTCAAATAAATGGATAAAATCTTAAAAAAAAAAAAAAAAGAATACTGATCATTATAGCTGTGTGACTAGTACCTGGGAAAATTTCCTTGAGGTTTCCATATTTATAAATGGTAGATCAGCACTTAATAGTATGTATTAAATGCCAGATGATGTGGAGAATAATGTCAATGCCCCAATCCAGCAAGTTATTTCTCTTGTGACATAAATATTTGTATTTGAATCTTATTCTCTCAAATTCTCATTCTCTATCTTCTTTCTTCTTCTTTCTCTTTCTCATTTTTATAAACAAACCCTGGATAGGAAAACTTTTTTTTTTAATGAAGACAATGTTTTCAGTTGTGTGTGTGTGTGCGTGTACATACATAAACATACATACACTATAGTACATGCTTGTTGTTATTTTGTTTCAATTTAATGTACTATATATGTATCTATTTTTATAATGTAACCACATTAGTACTTTCATGTGTTTTCAAAATTTTTTTTATTTCTCAACCTAAACATCCATAATTTCTGTTATCTTTCTTAGGTCAGTCCTAGGTGCTAACCATGTTAGTGGTTCTTATCCTCTAGATTGTCATTATCATGTGTCTCTTTTTGTCCTACTACTTGCTCATCCTTAGTATTGGATCCTTCTCTTTGGTTTTAGGTCAGTTTTTACTTTTGTTATGTTTATGGGTTTGCCATATTGGCCATATCTGTAAAGGGAAGGTTATTTTTCCCTGTGTTCCATATTACCACTTTTTACTTAAACTGTATTAATTATACATAATACTTCCCTGGAATGTACAAAAGATTTTCTATTTAGGAAAAAAAAGTGAATTCTGTTCACTTACTTTTTTCTCTTTTTTTTTTTCTTTTATGTTCAGTTTTTAGTTTTTTCTGTTACATTGTTCCAGGCATACCTAGCCATTCCTCCACCCAATGCTACTTCTACACACTGTCTCTTTGGTCTGCCATTGTTTCTCTCTTTCTTAAAATATTTTATAAAAAAAATTTGCTTCTTAACCTTGTTGCATGACATCTTGAAATAATTACCTGTAGATTCCATGTTGGAAGTTACTAGAACTAGATCTGCAAAGGGCATTAAAAAAGTTTCAAAAATTATTGTGCATCTACTTTTGAAACATGATACCACTATTGTTTTAATTTACATTGCCTACCTTTATTATTATCTTACAATATGAGAGTATTTCAAACAATTATAAGCTAATTTTAGTAGTATTCACATCTTTATATTGTAAAGATTTCCTATTCTAGAATATAAAGTATTCTAATTTATTCCAGTTATCTTAGACATCCTTAATTAAAGTGTCAACAATGTCTTTATATAGACACTACACATTTGTAAGTTTTATTCCTAGGTTTTTTGTAAGTTTGTTGCTATTTTTATGTTGCATAGAAAAGTTATCAATATTTCTGCATCATTATTTTATCTGGTCACTTTAACACTTATGTATTATGTACTGCTATATGCAATGAAATTTCTAGTTTCTGAGGACAAAATAGTCCTTGTTCTTATAGAGATTACACATCAGCTTCTATGATACACTTAATGAGTTACAAATGCTCCTTTTCAATAGATACAAAGTGTGTCTTATCAATTACTTTCAAGTTCCCCTCAATTTTTCTGTGAATCTTAAACTGCTCTAAAAAATATAGTCAATTTAAAAACTACTTCTGGAATAGTACTGAATAACAACATCATTCTTATCTAGTCCTTGACCATAATTGAAAATGTATCTAATTTTACAGCATTAAGTTTGAAGTTTTTGATAGATTTCTGATATTCTTATTAACTAAATAATTTACTTTTAAATCTAAAGTTGTAACCATTTCTTTGTAATTTCAAATGCATGTTAAATTTTCTTGAGTACTTCTTCAATATCTATCAAGATTAAGTGGGATTTCTCAACTATATTCAGGAAGGATAATTAAATTAACCCTCTTTTCATTCTTGCAATTAACCATATTGTCGTAATATGTGATTACTTTAATCGTTTTGAGATTTTATGTCATAATCATCAAACATTTTAAAATAGGGAATGTGATTGATAGTTTAATGTCTTTCATTATGCTTAGAGGTAATTTAGATTTTAAACACTGGTTTAACCATTTTAAATTGTAGCTAATGTTTATTGTGTTCTATATCTATCTCTTTATTTAAATTGCTTTGTAAAAAATTCTGCCTTACATTCTCATGGAATTCTTTCAAAACGCTTTAAATGACAAGGCTGATGAACTAACAATTAATATTTGAAGAGTAATTTTTGACTGAAAATGTGTTTCATCTTCCAAAGTTAAATTATTACTGGGAATACAGCTTTGAGTTGAAAATAAATTTCTTCCATAAATTTAAAGACATTATTCTATTTCTAGTATCTAGTGTTGAAAAGAGAAATTTGGTGCAAATTTTATTCTTATTCCTTTACAGTTAATATTTCCTTTCCCTCTTAAATCTTTTAAACACTTCTTTAATCTTCAGATTTCCATAATTTTGTCAGTTTGTTAATAGGTCAGAGTTAAAGGAAAGAATAAAATAATTGTTTCTCAGCATTTGATAGATCCTTTCAATCTGAGGAGTAGTTCCAGGGAAATTAACCCCTTAAAAAATAAAACAAGGGCAACAACAAACAAAAGCCACTACAAAAGCAACATACATTTCTCCTCTTCCATTTTCTTAATTCTCTTCTTAAGGAAAACAGGCAAACACATTAGCTAGGCCTCTAAATATCTCCTTTGGACTGATGCTCTAGTTTCTGAAAAATTTCTGATTTTTCCTTTCAAGTAACAATTCCCTGTGTTCCATATTACCACTATGAATTACCTCAAAATTCTAGAAAATTTATTACATTAAGGAAGGAAAATGCAGATTTCTTTATATAGGTACTTAATGTACCTATATTTCTTTATATAGGTACTTAATGTACCTATATAAATCCATTCAAGTGGAATAGGTTGATTTCCCAAACAAGTTTTATCCCAGAATTGGGACAGGGAGAGGGAGGCTGTCTTTATATTCTGTGTAAGTAGGTACCTGGCAGGTTTCACTCGAGACTATATGGGAGAAGCAGAGAAAGCATGGTTATGTGCCTTCCTAATTGCCAAAATAAAGAGAATTTTATTCTTGGGATATTGATTTTTTGAGGTGTCCCAAATTTCTAGGCTCTCTTATGTTTTTCTTTTAGTCACCCCCCCACCTCTGACCCCTGTTAACACATACACTAATAAAACTCTTTAGACAGCAATGCTGTTGTAACACATTTAATTCACGGGAAGGTATATTATTAATTAAATACTAACTCTGAGAATTGACTAAGGAGTCCCTCTCCATCCCTTATTTCTTTATGCTAATTTTGGAATATCATGGAATTACAATAAACTTTGCAGTGGCTTGCTTTGTATATGCATTGTGGTAGGTTTGCATCAGTCTTCTTTCTTCTTCATTATGATCTTAAAAATTATCTATCTAAAATACATGGCCTCTTTATGATGTACTTTTGTTTTCCAGGGCTATTAGGGGTTTTCCTTTAACAAAAATAACATTTATAACAATTCATGATATATAGGCTTGGGGGAGATATATAGGTTTCCTTGATCCTCTGCCTTGATCCAATTTTTGAACCAAGCAATCTCAATTTGTAAAATAATGTACCATGTTAGCACACAAAAGCAGTATTTGGGGTAGACTGGTCCACTTGAAAAACTATTCCAATTTCCTTTAAGTGTGCTGAAACTATCTTTCCTGGTTTCCTAGGTATTAGGACCTCATTTCTGATTTCAGTTTTGCCAGCCAGATGAATTAGTGTGAGATTTGAATTTGGAAATGAGCTAAGCTAACTGGGCTAAGAGGTGTCCAAAGGATTTTTCTCTTCTTCTTCTAGGAGATTAGTGAAATGGCTCTGAATCCAACATTCTAGAGGGTAATTCCTAATTTCTGATTATAACTGTAAGCCATTTGCCTTGCAGCTAATAATTGCAGTGATGGCTTTCTGATCTTAAAATTTCCTCGTCATGAAGAGGTTTAGGGAGTCTTTCCCAAGAGGTTTAAACCTTGAATTTATTACTAAATTCCTTTCTGTTTAACATCTTTAAAAGTATTAGAAGAGTGTCAGGCACAAGCAAAGCACACTCAAAAAAACTGTAGGTATTATTATTATTAATTGAGGTTTTGCTTTCTGTTTACTATATAGCTTCCATAAAAGTCAGGGCTGTGTTTACCTGAATCTTTTACACTAATGTTCTCTTGCTGAATATATAAGTAGAAAAGGAATATATAAGATTTATTCAAAATAATTTTTTAATTCACAGATGTAAACTATAAAACCTATGTTAGGTTTAAATTTTACATCTGAAACATATGACAAAGATTTTATTCTATTTCCTTAGCAGTGAATAATTTTAGAAGAATGTTTGACTTTCATTTTCATAAAAGTCAAATAGTATTTTTAAGTATTTTATTCATCAGGACATACTACTAAAATAAAAATTAATAATAGCAAGGAACTAAATATCTGTGATCACATTCAAGCCAAGATTACAAAGTCATTATCAAGTAGAACACAACCTACACCATTTTTAAATAATGACAAACCTGTAATAACAATTTAAAAATTATTTTTCATTAATAGTTTAAGGATTTTTTAGGGAAAACATTTACTATAGAACTGTACACTCATTAAATTCATGAGTATGGCAATGATTTAATTAGATTAAGAAAATTGTCTTACAAAGTAGTTGAAGAGTAAATTGTGGAATTCAAATTAACCACACTTGAAAAAGAGTCTTTAATAATGAATTAACTTTCTTGTTTTGTATACTCCTTTAGTAGCTACAACTTGGTTAGACATTAAATAGAAGGTTTATTAAAAGGGGTCACACACAATTATAAGACTGAGAACAAATTCATTTAAAAGTAAGTAGAGAAATCTTACATTCTTAACATCATATTGATCATTTTAATGGATTATTTAGGAAATCCTGACAATTGCTCAATCACAGCAAGACAGGCATGCCAAGAACAGGGTAGGGTGATGGTATGTTAGTTATAAAAGCTACATTATTATATTTTATATATTTTATTTAGCTTTTTTATTTATAAATTATTTATTTACATTTTAATGTTACATGATTTATATTTATATATTATATATTTTATTATTTAAAACACATTTTATAAGTACATTATTTTTTAATCTACCCATTGCTTAAAGATCATGTAGTAGAAAGATGGTTTTCAACTAGACTATTTGCAATTCTCATTTAAGAGATTAAGGATTATTGTTGAATGATACATGGTAAGAACAAACAACAATGGAAGAAGCAGGCAGGGCTCCATTACCTATGCCCCTGATTTATCCACTTCAACGCTGTCTTCACCTTTGTTTGTGTATTGGGATTTGTGGTAAGTTTTCCTCTGAGAACAGGACTCTATAACTAAAAACAAACAAAAAATAAAAAATAAACCAAATGTTTAAAAACAACTGATCTAGTTCAAGCTCTACAATGTCAAACACAGAAACTTAAGGCTTAAAACATGCTTACATTAATGCCAAAATCACCATCTAAGACCAATTCTTAACCCATGTTCCAGTCCTATGTATGCAATGACATATTGCTTCTCTTTGTATTAGTCTTTATTCATTCTATTGCTTATTTCAATGAGCCTATTATGCTCCTCTTGTATTCCATGCATATATTAAGCTCTAGAGACATGAAGATGGATAATACACAATTTCCTTACCTCCAAAATCTCAGTTTATTTAAAAGACAAGCAGAGAATATAAATTTTTCAGAGTATAGAGGTAAATGTTACTGTAAGGGGCATAATACTCAAATAGAATTAAAGTTTGTTATGGCAGAAATATTTGAGAAAGAGACTTTATCCCTGATTTCTTCATTCTGGGAACAAAAATCTTAATTCTAACATTCAGAAAATATCCACATGGTTCATATATCTATATGAAATGGTACTGAAGTATTTTCATCTTTGTTTTAACTCAGAAATATTTGAAGTTGACAAAAGGATTTATTAGGCATAACTAAGTTTACACTCATTTATGAAAAGTATATGGGATTTACTATACCGTTATTATCCAGTGAACTCAAAAGGAGGATGACTTTTTAAATTGATTTCCAGTTTCTCTACATTAGGTAATAAATAACATTTACCTTTTTTTTTTTTTTTTTTAATAAAAAAGAAGCTGTCTTCTAGTCTTCCCCCACCCCACCCCGGCATTCACCATGTTCTTTTCCACGTCTTCCAGTCAATTCTGAAATGTTTATACTTCACTTCAAGACTCTTGTTACTGAAGTCTTTTTTCCCTGTCACTGTAATGACTGCTCTCTATCTCCGATCTGAATAATTTTGTCTCTTGAGCCTGCATTGAATCCATGAGTTCCCAAAGGTATCAATGTTCTTTTGTTTGGTAGCTAGAGATGGGTTATACTTTAAATCCCTTTGGTTACAAGAGTTCCTCTGTTCAACATAAAACAAAGCTCCCATTTGCACAGATGACACTCCCAGTGAATCATCATCAACAATAGCTCAGGACCTGACTTTTTAATCGTGTACTAGTCAATATCACATGTAACGCATAAGGTGAAGCTCAGTGTAAGCTTAATTTATCAGAATTTGCTGCAGACTTCATTGGAAATTGTCCTACAAGGAAATATCATAACCTGACAGAACTCTTCTCTGCTTTGAGTTATATATAATACCAGCTTCAAATATCTTGGAGATATCACCAAGCATCTATTTTATTACCAGACAGTGACTTAAAGATTCAGAGACTATGGCACATATTGCTTATACGAATGGTTTTTATTTTTTAGTATTTCACTGTAGTCAACTTGACTGCTTGTACTTCTATACCTGATAAATTATGTTCACCTCTGCTACACCGTGATTATTTAATCTTGTCTTTGAGTAAGCCTATGATCTCTTTAATGAGACATTATAATAAAGACACTTGAGCTGATGTTGTGAGACTGATTTTTCTTCATTAGCAGATTCCGATATCCTGAGTTTAATTTGCAATCATAAAGTACTATTAACGAACCCACACATCTAATAAATTAGAGCGAACAAAGGAAAGATTGAGAAAATATCTTTAAATATAGGTGGGAAACATGGTTTTAGTTATTTTGGGTATTCAAGTCTCAAGTTTCTCTTATGATTAAAGAAACGAATGCTTTTTTACCATTGGTATCTAATTTGCAATTTCCTTCTTTGATGTTTTGCTGGCATTATGTTACTTAAATGAAGCAAATATGCTCTTAGCTTTAAGCAGCTACTTAAATCCTTTTGAAGTATAGTGGAAAACAGTAGGGTTCTGGAGGTAGGAAGATCTGAGATTTAAATACCAGCTCTGCCATTAAGTAGCTGTGTAACCCTGGGCAAGTTGTTTAACTTCTCTGAGTTTCTTCTATTTTGTCTATAAAATAAATATACTATTAAAGTAGAAGATTTCTTCTAAGGATTAAATGAAATGAAAAATCTATACAAAATGATTTAATACAAACACTACTAAAAAGTAATTGTTCCTTTAATGGCACATATTATTAATTTTCCATACTGACATAATTTTTAATCTCAATAGCTTACTTTGAGTATGCAAATATTTTAGAATAATATCTAATTTCAACTAATTTTTTCTTTCAAATATTATAGAAGCTTTCAATTAGTTTTTCTGAAATAGTCTTTTCCCCCCTAGGTCTCAATTTTCTTTTTCAATTGTGAAATCTACTCCTTATCTCCAGATAAAAGATATTTGAGTAGTAAGTCAAGTCACTGAATGTTAAACCAGTGTCCCAAAACTATCAAGTGTTTGTGCAGGAAATATACAGAGAAGACACTATAATGAAGTCATTTTTTAATATAATAAAGTGTTTTGTAAAACATTCTGTAGAATCTTTAAGCTGTGAGCTAATCTAAGAAAACAAACAAAACAAAACAACAAAATGAAGATGGAGATTTTATAGTTAATACAAAATTTTAATGACCCTTCTTGGAAATTCATAGAACACATAAGCCTTTAAGAATCCTTACAAGATAGGAACCTCAAGTCTCTTGAATCCAATATTTTCATTTTCATTTATTTGAATCAAATGCAGTTGACCCTTGAACAACATGGATTTGAACTATATGGGTTCATTTATATGTGGACTTTTTTCAATAAATACAGCATGCTACTGTAAATGTGTTTTCTCTTCTTTATGATTCTCTTAACATTTTCTTTACTTGAGCTCATCTTAAGAATATAGCATATAATGCATAATACAAAGTATGTGTTAATTGACTACTTATGTTAACAGTAACATCAGCTTCTGGTTAACAGTTGGTTATTAGTAATTAATTTTTCATGGAATCTAAAGGTCTACATGGATTTTGATCTCACAGGGGTTGGTGGCCCTATCTCCCACATCTTTCAAGAGTCAATTATTTTTTTAAAAAGTCTACTATAACTATTTTTTGGAATTAATTTTTGGAAATAAATAAAATCCCATGGAATTGGTGTTTGTGTGTAAAGCACAGTAGTAAATCCTCTCACATGGCTTTGACATCACACCTTCACGAAGAACATTGAGCTCTGATCAACAGGGTTGGACAATACATATTTGTATCATTAAGACTCTATGTATTCCTTTTCTATGGTCTTCATTAAGTATACTGAGATATATCCTTGGCTGTTTTCTCATGGACTCACAAATTTCTATCTTAATTCTTAATACTTTAATGGCAAGAAGAATCACTAATGACAAACTCAAAGAAAAGGAGACAAACAGCACAAAATATATTTCTGATCTGAGTATTAAATACCAGATTTATAGTTTCAGAGATGGGGCAGTTAGGTGCAGAAATGGTGATGAATCTCTGAATTTGAGCAGAGGCAGAGATCAATAATCTAAGAAACTAGATGATAGAATGGTTAAAATGCAAAAACTTTATAAATTTATTTTAAATGGAATAATTTATGTAAAGTACATGAGAGTATGCCTAACATATAGTAGACATATACTAAATGATACATTCTTTCATTGTCGGTATCCTCAATTTTTGGTAATGATGATAACCAACAATTTCAAAGCATGTCTTAAATTGAAAAATGCTTTGGCAAACCAATGTGTAAATTTGATATTTTTGTCTCCATTTTACAAATCTGCATATTGAACTCTGAGGGGTTAAGTAATTTGTTTACACTCACATATTTAGAAAAGTATAAGAACTGAGAATAAGTAAATAAAATGAATAAATAAATAAAACATTTATCTCAAACTACATTTCTCTTTTTATTAATTTCTAGTAAGTGAATAAATATTCACTTCTCTACTTATAAATACCAGCTTTATTCTTCATAAGGAGCTACACCAAGATAGCTATCTTATTTTGCTACTTAATTTGATTTCTCATTTGTCTCCTAAACAACCTGTGTCATACACTAATCCTCTAGCCTCCTAGATTGTTCTCAAATGTCATAACTTTTCATTTGTTAATGTTCCTCTTTAAGTAGGAAAACCAGAATTAAAATGTACAAATGTAGTTTCATTACTTCAGCATTCAGTTTAAACTTTGTTTTCCTTATTCTTTAAATAGGCTTTTATTAATTTAAATTTTGATATGCATTTACATAAAAGCTGTGGTGTTTTGACTTCTTTTTACATGGACTATAATCATTCCAATCCTTACTTTTTCTGTCATTGTATAATTATTTTTGTACAGCTAAGAGTAGACTTTCATTTCTGCTTGGTATTAGAAAGCTGCAATGAATGTCGCTGCTACCCTAAAAACAAGAAAAAGATTAATAATCTACAAAATCAATACTTTCTTTGAGCCCATCAGACTACTAAGGTTAAAGGCAACTACATAAACCAATTCCTAAAGAGGCCAGATGGGACACAGAACTGTTCCACTTTTGGCAAAGTTGAGAAGAAGGAGATCACCATACAACTGAGTAAGAAGAGATTAAAAAAAAAATAATAAGAAGAAGAATTACAGGTAAACTCAGGCTAACACACCAGTTTGGAATAGCTAGGGGGCCCCAGATAAAATGGGAGTCCCTGTTAACTAGAAAACTTTTCTTAATAGCACTTTATTTTCACAAGGAAGTTTGAGGACAAGATAAAAACAAAACAAAACAAAACAAAAATGGAGAAAGTTATATTTTGTGTGCTGGTGTACATGAAGTGATAGGAGGCCAGAGGGTGACATGGCAGTGACAGGCTCAAAGCCCTGACTGTCTTCCTGGACCCTTCTTTCCTGCAAACTAAAAGAGAGCACCACTAGGAAAGAGGCAGCAAACAGTTTCACATCAGGATGCAGAAAAAGACATTGCTTCTGGGGGAGGAATAGAAGTAAAATGTTCTACCCCTGAAGAGAGAAATAGGGGACTGAGGCTTAAAATTCTATGTATTACGAAGCATACATCTAGTATCAATGGGAAAAGACAGGAAACACTGTCCCAAGACCAGCCATATATAGAAGGAAGAGTTTGGCTGCAAAGAGGAGGAAGAGAATAAAGCACAGAAATTTCTACTCTAAAGTCTAGTAACACAGGGTTAGTCAAGACTGAGACTGGACCAGGGAAATATCAAAACACCATCTGTTCACCACAGGCAGTTCAAGCAGCAACAGTCTGGTACCTGAGAAAAGACAAAAATTGTATAGAAAGATCCTACTTGGGGTGCAGGTGTGCAAAACTGACTAAAGATGGAAAAGGAGCAGAAACACCAAAAAAATATCTAGCGTTGTACTCCTTGCCTTATATATAAGGTAACAACAGCCCAGTGATAGAGTGATTTGAAAATTATGTATCTGTATTAGCCAGGGCTCTTCAGAGAAACAGAATTAATAGGGTATGCATACACAGATGTGTAGGAAAAGATTTACAATAAGAAATTGTCTTATGTTATTACGGAGACTGAAAACTCCCATGGTCTGTTATCTCCAAGCTGGAGGCACAAGCTGGTGGTGCAATTTGAGTTCAAACCCAAAAGCCTGAGAACAAGGAGAACCAATGGTACAAATCTTAATCTGAATCCAAAGGCCGAAAGTATTACTTTCAGCCCAAAAGCTCAAGAATCAGAAGCACTGACGTCCAAGGGCAGGAGAAGAGTTATGTCCCAGCTCAAGCAGAGAAAGCAGATGAATTGTGCATTGCCTTATTCTGCCTTTTTGTTTTTTTCAAGTCATCAACAGATTAGATAATGCCTACCTGCATTGGTGAGGGTTGGTCATCTTCTCTACTCAGTCCACCAATTCAAATGCTGATTTCTTCTGGAATGATCTTCACAGATACACCTGGGAAAAATGTTTTATCAACTATGTGGTCATCCCTTGGTCAAGTCAAGTTGACATAGAATATTAACCATCATAGTATCCCTGAAGATACCAATACCAATAACAAAACCCAAATTGAGCTCAGCTATGAACTAAATAAGCACATCCCCTACACTAACAGTATACCTATTTCCAATAATAAATATTTTTAGTCTTTGTCATTGTATATACGATACCTGATATTTATTTAAAAAATCAAGACACACAAAAATGTAAAACAAAATATTAAAATTATTTTCAAGAGATAAAGCAATCATGAAATCAGACTCAGAAATGGCCTGATACTTGACTATAAGATAGGGACTTTTAAACAACTAAAATTGATATTACAGGCTCTAGAAAAGGTAGACAATATACATGTATGAGGAAATTTAATGAAATGTAGGCTAATTTAAGAAAGTAAAATAAAATGCTAGAATTTTTAAAAAACACTCTTGGAGATGAAGAATTCCTTTGACAGGTTTATTATTATATTGACACAAAAGAAGAGAGAAAAGAAAAAAGAGAATCCCAATCAGAGAAACAATAAGAAAGAGGCAAGCATATGTGTAATTAGAGAACCAGGAGGAGGAGAGAATTGGGGTGCAGAGAAAATATTTGAAGAGATAATGGCCAAGAAGAGCATAGAACCCCTATCAGCATATATGTTAAGAGAACAAATCAAACCCCACCTACATGGACCTATCTTATTCAAAATGTGGGGAGAGAAATAGAAAAAGAAAATCTTGAATGCAATCAAGGGAAATAAAGGAAACTTTACATATCAAGAAAAATACAAAAATTGTCTTAAATGTATTGACTAGAAATAATGCAAGCCAGATGACAATTATTGCCTCATTACACCATTGGAGGGAAAAAAAAAAACACCAAAAAACCAAAAACATGGAAAACAGAAATGTACATAAAAGTATATCCTCCAGGGGGTGCCTGAGTGGCTCAATCACTAAGTGGCTTCCTGGTTCAGGTCATGATCCCAGGTTCCTGGGATCAAGCCTCACATAGGGCTCCCTGCTTGGCAGGATACCTGCCTCTCCCTCTCGCACTCACTCTGCTTGTGTTCTCTCTCTGTCTGTCAAATAAATAAGATCTTAAAAAAAAAGAAGTGTATCTTCCAGTATTGTTAAAATATCAATGATCCCAAATTGATTTGTGGATCCAGTACAATTTCAAACAAAATCCCAGCAGGTCTTTTTTTTTTTTTTCACCCCCCACGGGGTGGGGGACAATTTGGTTTTGTTATAGATTGAAAAGTTTATTCTAAAATATTTATAGGTATGTAAAAAATCTAAAATAATCAAAGAATTTTTGAAAACCAAGAACAGAGTAGAACTCCCAATAGTTGGTTTCAAGATTTAAATCTACAGTAATCCAGATAGTTTGATATTGGCATAAGGATAGACATGAAGATCACTGGACCAGACTAAACAGTCCAGAAATAGGACTACACATTTATTAGAAATTAATTTCCACCAGAAAATGACAAAAAAAATCAATGGAAAAAGGATAGTCTTTCCAAAAAATGTTGATGCACCAATTGGATATCTACACACAAAAAAAAGATTTGATGCCTAATTTGCAAAGTAAATAAAAACTAACACAAATTGAATCATAAAATTAAGCACAAACCATAACTACTTCTAAAGAAGTCATATGAGAAAATCCTTCTGACTTTGGAATCAGCAAAGTGTTTTTAGACAGGACACACACAGCAGAAACCAAAAAAGAAAACCAAATTGATAACTGTACTTCATTGAAACTAAAAATTTCTGGTCTTCAAAGAACTAAAGGATATAAAAAGACAAACTACATAATTGGAGAAAATATTTACAAATTTTATACAGACATACCTCAGAGATACTGCAGGTTTGTTTCCAGACCACTGTAATAAAGTGAGTTGAATGAGTTATTTGGTTTCTCAGTGCATCTAAAAGTTATGTTTATACTATATTTTAGTCTATTAAGTGTGTAATATCATTATGTTTTAAAAACACAATATACATACCTTAATTAAAAAAATGCTATGTTGCTAAAAAAACACTAACCATCATTTGAGCTTTCAGTGAGTTGTAAACTTTTTGCTGGTGGAAGTTTGCCTCAATATTGATGGCTGCTAACATCATGGTGGTGGTTGTTGATGGTTGGGTGGCTGTGGCAATAAGACAACAATGAAAAAAAGGCAACAATGAAGACTGCTATATCTATTTGTTCTTTTGTGGACAATTTCTCTCTAGCATGCGATGCTGTTTGATAACATTTTACCCACAGTAGAACTTCTTTCCAAATTGGAATCCTCTCAAATCTTGGCACTTTTATCAGCTATGTTTATGTAATGTTTTAATTGCTTTGTTGTCATTTTAACAGTCTTTGCAGCATTTTCACCAGGAGAGAGGAAATCTCAAGCAGACTCTGTGCTGAACACAGACCCAGATGCTGGTTCAGTCTCAGGACCCTGAGATCATGACTGTTGCGGCCAGCGCGACAAATCGACCAGGAAAACGTGAGGGTAAGAGGATGGTGAAAAGAAATTAAGAGACAAAGAGATGGGGGCAGGAGGGACACTGAGGATGTCCAACGGTGCCAAATTTATTCCACATCTTACAAGCATTTATAAGGCAGACCAGAATAGGAGGAGTAATACATCAGTACCTAGTCAGATGACTGCAAGTTTCTATAACAAGTTTACATTGACTACAAGCAAACCTCGTGATGTCAGGTAGTTTTGGCTAAAGCCATTAGCAAGACAGTCAACCAGAGAGTGGGTTATGGGAGGTACAGAACAACAAGGACCAACTAAGAATTCATGACCCTGACCACATTGTTCCCTTCTGTAGGGGGAGTGTGTGGGAATTCACGTAGGCGAGTGCATGACACATAGCACAGACCCTTTTCTCAGTGTTACTCAACTTTCCTGTCCTTAACCTTGTCAAGGTGTCCAGACTTTGAAGGAGACACAAGCCAGGGCCTGGTTTGATCCTCGACTCCAACCGTGCCGTGGCCTCCAACAATGACCTGAGCTGAAATCAAGAGTTGGGTGTTTAACAAACTGAGCCACCTAGGTGCCCCGGAAGTAGATTCCATCTTAAGAAACCACTTTTTTTGCTCATCCCCAAGAAAGAACTCCTCACCCATTAAAGTTTTACCATGATATTACAGCAACTCAGTCCTATCTTCAGGCCTCACTTCCCATCCTAGTTCTCTTGTTACATCTACCACATCTACAGCTACTTCTTCCACTGAGTCTTCAACCCCTCAAAGTTCTCCGTAAGGTTTGGAATCCACTTCTTCCAAACTCCTGTTCATGTTGATATTTTGACCTCTTACCATGAATCACAAATGTTCTTAATGGCATCTAGAATGGTGAATCCTTCCAGAAGATTTTCAATTTACTCACCATTAGAGGAATCACTATGGCAGCTATATCCTTACAAAATGTATATTTCTTAAATAATAAGACTTTATTTTTTTCTCATTTATTTTTTTATTATGTTAGTCACCATACAGTACATCATTAGTTTTTGATATAGTGTTCCATGGTTCATTGTTTGCATATAACATCAGTGCTCCATGAAATCTGTGTCCTCCTTAATACCCATTACCAGGCTCACCCATGCCCCCCACCCAATAATAAGACTTTAAAGTTGAAATTACTCTCTGATCCATGGAATGCAAAATGGATGCTGTGTTAGCAGACATGAAAACAACATTAATCTCATACATCTCCATCAGAGCTCTGGGGTAACTAGGTTCACTGTTAACAAGTATATATGTATATGTTTTTTTTTTTTTTTAAGATATCATTTTTAAGTAATCTCCACACCCAGTGTGGGGCTTGAACTCACAACCCTGAGCCACATGCTTTATCAACTGAGCCATCCAGGCACCCCTGAGCAGTAATATTTTGAAATAAATCTTTTTCCTGAGCAGCAGATCTCAATAGTGGGCTTAAAATATTCAGTAAACCATGTTATAAATGTGCTGTCATCCAGGCTTTGTTGTGTCATTTACAGAGCACAGGCAGAGCAGACTTAGCATAACTCTTAAGGGCCCTAGAATTTTTCGAACGGCAAATGCACCTTGGCTTCAACTTAAAGTTACCAGCTGCATTAGGCCCCTAACAGGAGAGTCAGCCTATCTTTTGAAACCTTGAAGCCACCATCAACTTGTCCTCTCTAGCTCTAAAAGTCCGAGATGGCATCTTCTTCCAAGACAAAGCTGTTTCATCTCTACTGAAAATCTGTTGTTTAGCGTAGCTACCTTCATTAACTATTCTAGCTAAATCCTCTGAATAACTTACGGCAGCTTCTCCAATAGCACTTGCTGCTCTACCTTGCACCTTCATGGTCTGGAGATGGCTTTTTTTCTTAAACCTCAGGAACCACCCTCTGCTGGCTTCAGACTTTTCTTCTGCAGCTTCCTCACCTCTCTCAGCCTTCACAGAGTTGAGAAGAGCTAGGGCCATGCTCTAGATTAGCCTTTGGCTTAAGGGAATACTGTGACTGGTGATCTTTTATTCAAACCAGTCAAAGTTTTTCCATATCAGCAGTTAAGGCTGTTTCTCTTTCTTATCATTCATGTGTTCACTGGAATAGAACTTTGTGTTGGCTTCAAGAACTTTTCCTTTGCATTCACAACTTGGCTAATGGACCCAAGAGGCTTAGCTTTCCACCTTACCTTCCTCACTAAATTTAATAGTTTGTAGCTTTTGATTTAAAGGGAGAGACATACAGCTTTCTTTCACATAAACACTTAGAGAGCATTGTAGGGTTATTAACTGGCTTAATTTTAGTATTGCTTTATCTCAGGGATTAGGGAGTCCTGAGGAGAGGAGGAAGGAGGGGGAATGGCTAGTTGGCGAAGCAGTCAGAACCTACACAATATTTATCAATTAAATTTGTCATCTTATATGGGCATGGTTTATGGTTCCCCAAAACAATTACAATAGTAACATCACCATAATAAATATAATGATAATGAAAAAGTGTGAAATATTGTAAGCATTACCAAAACGTGACACAGAGACACAAAGGAACAAATGTTGGAAAAATAATACAAATGGACTGGCTTGGTGCAGACTTGTCACTAAACTTCAATTTGTACAAACCATGGCATCTATGAAGCACAATATGTTTATATCCATTAAAAGGCTTGTATGAACTCTCATAATTCAATAATAATAATAACAATAGTATATCCACTAAAAGTAGAAAAGAATTGAACAGACTCTTCCTTATAAAAGAGATATAGACTGCAAACAAACACACTCAGGAAGTTCAGTATCATTATTTATTGGGGAGATGCAAATGAAAACCCAAATGAGATTGATTACATACATATTAGCATGGCTAAAAAAATGGCAATGCTTAGTGTTGACAAGGACGTAGAACCACTCTCAAACATTGAATTCAGGAAAGCAAAATGGTACAACCACTTTGGAGAGCAATTTAGCACTTCATGTATAATATTTAAGATGCACTTATTATGTATATAACATGATATAGATGCAATATGAAAATGATATCAATAATATAAATAATATACTATAATAATATAATATGCAACCAGGAAGCACCCTCCCAGGCATCTAGCTGAGGGAATGAAGACATATATCCAGAAAAAGACCTAAATACAAACACTTATAGTAGTAACTATATGCATAAAGAAAACTATGCATCAACTGGTGAATAAATAAATCTTGATACAGTCACACAATTAAATATTGTTTAACAATAAAGGAACTAATATTGATAACACCTAATAAAGCAGAATCATAAATTTATTTTGGAAAATGAAAGACACAGACATACAAGATTGCATACTTTACGGTTCTGTGTATATTACATTCTGCAAAAGGCAAAGTATAGATGTAGAAATCAAGTCAGTGATTTCCAGGGCCGGGCGTGACATGGACTAACTACAAAGGTGCATGGGGAGACTGTAATAATGGGAATATTCTACGTCTTCACAGCAACAGTGGTTACACAATTGTATCCATTGGTTAAAACTTGTGTAATTGTACATCTAAATAGAAAATTTTACCATTTGCACATTACATTTCAATTACCATGATTTAAAATAACTTAAATAAGTTTCTTTATATTAATTTCTGCATCTAGGCTTTTCAAAACTTAGTTCTGCCATTCAGCATATTAGTAAACTTTCTCTCCTAGCTCCTGTATTTCACTGCCTTGCAAAAAAGAGCTTTTAATCTCCCTTCAAGGTGACATTGATCAATTCAATCTGTAGTGTCCTTATTTGGTTGACCAAACAACTTTAAACCCACAAAGACAGCAGCTACTAGACAGATTGAAGTAACATGGACTAGAAGGACATCAAAACTATGACCTTCCTCTGCCCTGTCAGCAGAAAGTTCTTGCAAGGCAGGCAACTGAACTATAGAAGAGGGTTAATGTTGATGAAATTATCTTGAAGTACCAATTTCTATTTTGAATTCCTTTATGAAAAACAAACTAAAACAAAACTTCTGTGGCATTCCATGTGTAAATTAATGTAGATAAGTCTTACTGTCTGACTTTGTTTCTTGATCACACTTACCCTTTTTATTCTAAGTATATATGAATTCATGGTAACTGTACTATGCTTAAAATTTAAATAATGTTGGTGGTAGGTCTAGAGGGAAGATCAGCATACGTGCAAATCAATAGCTATATGGGTACTTTAGGCCAATAGCTCTTAACTTTTGAGTAAGGATCCCTGTAGGCAGTCCATATTTGCTGAATCAATGAGAATGAGGTAAAACTTCTTCCCAGAAAAAAAAAATAAAATAAAACATGTATTTTATTTGTGTAAAAAGAAGTTCCAGAGGCTGTGAATCCCATCCACCCTTTCATTATGAGGCCATCAAACCCTAAGAGAAGGATAACTATTATAATGGTTTATAAATACTTCCTAAGTTCTTGGAACTATTTTAACATTCTTGAGAAGGTGATAAATTCAGCAAAGCAGTAGTTTACTTGTATAGTCACTGAACAAATATGTATCAATTACATTTTGACATTGTATTTACTGATTTTTATGCAGGTTCTTATAGCCTTTACTTATGTATCTACTGAGAAGTTTCTTTTATATATATTATGTATATACATATATACATTTTTTTATGAGAAGTTTCTTAAAAATACAAATTTCAGGATTTTACCTACTGAAACTCTGAATCAGATTGTACAGAATTTCTATTTTTACATGCTCCACTAGGTTTTTCTGTTAGATAGGCAGGTTTGGAAATATGGTTCAAAATTAGTAAATCCTATGTTACTTTTCAATGTTTTTATAAAGGCACAAGATTATCTAACATGTTCTTTATGTTAAGTTTCTTTTCAATGCAAAAAATTGATGATGATAAATTTATTTCTAAAGACCATGGCAGTAAATTCCATGCCTTTATAACAATTTTAAACATTTGTTCTGGGCAGAATAATTTATAGATGCCTTTAACAATAAGGAAGAAACCATTACCATGTGAAATATTGACTTTAAAGAACTAATAATATAATAATAAAATAAAATATAATTTTCAGAGACTAATGCACAGATGTTCATAATTTTTGATGGGAAAATATCACTGATATTAATACTATAAAGACCCTTAAGAATCAGCACTATTAATCAAATATTAAATATTAGAGAAATATTTAAGATATAATATATGTTTGGAAATTTGTTCCTTCCCATCTACTCTACTTATAAAATATTTTAATATAAATGTGTTTCTATATTCTTTGCCTTATAATTTGCTTCATAAATTAATTTTTCATTCTCCTGGACTATGCCACTTCCCTGTATATCCAGACAAATATAGTCTTTTTTTACCCATGAAATTTGACACAATTTCCCTTATAAGTCTTGTTTTGCTAAAAAAAAAAAAAAATGCAGTATACACAATTCTGAAAGGCTCAACTTGCACCAAATCCTTGTACCATCTCTAGTTCTGATGAGAAATCTCTCCTCATATTAACCCTTACATATCCTATCCTGTATACCTGTCTGTGACAAGCCTCCAATTCTTAATTATGTCCTTATGACTAAATATTGTTCTCATATCTATAGTATTTACCCTTTTTGATTCAACAGGTACAGTGTGCCCACTATAGCCAGTATTAGGAATACAAAGACATAAAGGAGAGTCTCTGCCATAGAGAGTTTACCATTTAGTGACAAATACCATAATATAAAATACAAACTGCTATAAATGGAATACAAATACAGTGTAGAAGTACAGAAAAATAGATGTAGATATCTGATGATGATTGCTATGTCATGTGAGATCTGTCCATAAAGATTTTACTTCAATACTGTGAATCAACACATTAGACCTTATTTATTTTCAAGTATTCTTGGAGACTTTGTAATTTGAACCTTTCACTTTTGCTAAAAATGAGTCAGCCCTCTATAGAATTTTGTGGTTAGGACCAAAATGACTAGGTCATCAGGCATAGCAATAGAGAAAGGTAAAACTGTAAACTGGGGTGTTTTTCACAACCTCCCAATCATGACAACTCAGCTAACTTGCAGAAGAAAACGGCATCCTTGGAAAGGTCCTATTTAATCAACTTATTCCCAGGCAGCTAATTAAAGCCCTTACCATACTGGGAAATAAGTATTAGTATCTATTATTAAAAAGCTGGGAAATTGTTTAGATGTCTGGGTGGCTCAGTTGGTTCAGTGTCTGCCTTTGTCTCAGATATGATCCCAGGGTCCTGGGATCAATGGAGCCCTAAATTGGGCTCCTGCTCAGCAGGGAGTCTGCTTCTGCCTCTGCTCCTTCCCCAGCTCTCTCTCTCTCTCTCTCTCTCTCTCTCAAATAAATAAGTAAAATGGATATTAAGGAGGACATGGATTGTATGGAGCGCTGGATGTTTTACGCAAACAATGAATCATGGAACACTACATCAGAAACTAATGATGTACTGTATGGTGACTAACACATAATAAAAAAAGTAAAAAAAAAAAAAAGCTGGAAAACTGTAAGTCAGACTATATTTGTTGAATCTATGCTGTTGGTATTAGGCATAACATTCATCCCTGCTGCCATGTTCACTTTATGTAAGAGACAGTCTGTAAGGACCAGGGTGTTTGGGGAAAGAGGCTGAAAGTCAGACAACATATCATCTTGTTCATGTGATAATAAACATCTTATTCTGCTGAAACTACTCCTTGCTGAGCATTCAGAGATGGATGAAAAAATATCTTGATATTCTGTGCTCATTCAGAGACATCTACCCAGATATCTCTTCCATTTCTTCTCTGTCACTATTTTTCCAATGTGTTCCTTCCAATCTCTGATTTTAATCACAACCTATGAATCAGTGTGGGTCCTGCCTCTGACCATCTCTCATTCTAGGGAGAAAAAAAAAATCAACAGAACAGGTGTACTACTCCCAAGTTCTGCCTACTGGGAGACCTTTTCTTCCCCACTTTATTTGGAGGCACCATGAAGTGAAATGATGGAGCTGCTGTTGTCTACTTTGGGGTGCTTCTAGTCAATCCTTGAGAGTCACTTGTAAATAAGGCCTGATTTTTCCTTTGTCACTTACTAGTCATAGGAAACTCCTAATGGGGTTCTAAGGATAATGATTGAGAGAGCGCGGTAATGGAGCTGGATTATGGGTTGTAGATGTCTAAGCCACTTGCTCATGTGACTTAATCTATGCCTTCAGGTTTCACTCAAGTCTGATCTCATGTGCGTTGCTTTCATTTGATGATAGACTTCTGTCCATAACCAACAATCCAATTGGTGAAGGGTAGCTCAGGTTGTATGATAACTGGGTGGCTCATGGGAAGTGCTCATTCTCTGCTACAGACCAGACCAGTAGCAAGTCAGAATCTACTTCTTAAAACAAGATAATAATCTGAAGAGAACGGCATTGCTTTGCTCTAAAATCTTAAAAGTCTACTTTGTGATTCACTAAGAAGAGTTTTTCCACCAATACCATACACTATCCCTATCTGCTACCATCATTTTGAACATAATTAGATTTGTAGTATCCTGTGGCCCAAGTGGTAGAGCAGCTTATGCAATAATCTAAACTTATTGCTGAATTTTCTCTTTTCTGAGTGCTGATAAAAAATTATAAAAACCCTAATAAAGAACAAACTTTAAGTTCACCTGGCAAATGGGTTGGAGTAATAAACCTGAATAAGGAATATGGTGCCTCCAAAATCCAGAGACATTCTCTTCCTTCTTTAATAATAGGAAGAACTTGATACAGCAAATTTACTTTCACCTCTAAAGGGATATCAGAACATGTCCAGGACATTGAAACCCTAGAAATTTCATTTATGTTGTAAGGCCCTGAATTTTTGTGGAATTCTTTATCACCTTCAGTTAGCCTGTGTCTTATTAAGGTGTTTAGAATAGTTCCTTATTTTTTTTTTTTTAACCAGGTCCAGTCATTATGGTGTCATCTATGTAATGGAACAGTATGAGGTACCTCAGCAACAGTGTATTCCTGACCCTCTGCTAAAAGTCAACTAATGTTTTCACCAATAAAATATCTGCTAAGTACCACGTGTCAGGGGATTGTGGAAACCCCAGCAATGAAAACACATGATAACAGCTCTAACTGGAATAATTACCTACTTAGGTATTTTTTAATCCACTGTTATTCTTTCACATCCATCTGCCTTTGACATAAGCCAACTAGACAAACTGAATATGTATGTCGTAAGAAGCACCAGTCCTTCACCTTTTAAGTCCTTGATGTAGTAGAAGTGTGGTATTACATCTTGCTTATTATGTTGGTAGATAAAGGTAGTTCTATGGCCTTTACTTGTTTTTTTTTCTCTACTAGCCAAGGAACTAATCTGGTTTTCTGCCAGTCGCTGAGTCTGTGCTCACAACCATGTATTTTATAGCTGGGACAAAATCACATGATGAGTTTAGGTGCACACAGGCCTACTATGGTAACCAAACCATACATCCAGTTATCCCTATAGATGTCTAAACATCTATAGATGTTTACTGGACTACATTGCATTTTGGATTTCCAGGAATTGCTTGTCAGTTATAACTAGGGCCTTAGAGCCTCACTGTCTAGATAGGCAACTTCTACGATACATAGTCACTCTGATAAACATTGGCCACATTTCTTGGAGGAAGGCTAAGAGGTAGATTTACAGAATAAGTTTTTGTCTGTGTGGTCTTAACCTTTTTCAAGGGAATCCAATATCCCCTTTATTAAGAGACTCTGGGTCCAGAAAACTGTCTCAAGAGTAAAAATAGGTTGAGGGGCTTGGACTATCTTGTGGCAAATCAAATGATATCTCTCTTCACCAGACCTAATGTTTTTCTGACTATACAAATCAATAAGATTCTATAGACTGACCATCTGCTTTAGTCCGAAGGATACCATGATCAGTTGACTAACAACGAGGACCTCTACACGTCAAACCATAATGATTACTGTACTGCCTATACTTTCCATTTTTGTAGCCATACCCACTTTAATTCTAGTGATTAAGTGCTGTCACTCAGTTCCTGCTGTCCTGGGGTTTTATCACACCCACTGAATATGGGGAATCCTGGGATCCCATTATCCCCATTGGATTTTGGGAATCCAGTTCAATGGCACCATTTGCCACTGTCATCCCTGGCCTACAGGTAATAGCTACCCCAGAATTTTTCTTGGCTGCTGGAGCTTCCTTGAGGAATACATTAAGGCTAAGGAAGTGTCCTTGGACAAACTGAGGTGCGTAGATTAGAGTTGGTGAGTGTGACAAATCCATGCTAACAACCATTTCTTCCCAAAACTTTGGATACCTATTTTACAGTATCACAAATATTTTAACGTCATCATTCCTTACATTTTGGTAAAAGGTTTAATCAACCATTAAAGCAAACTGCTACATATATTCTCAGCCCCTTGTTTAGCATATTGAATCCAAAATCTTTGCTTAGTACATGGGCTCATTTAATACATTTTGACAATCCAACATTATAATCCTTTCACCATAATCCAAACAACTTAGAATTTATACTTATAAAGACTCCCCAGATTTCTGTCAATAAAAATAATCCTTTTGGCATGCATGGCACCTCATCATACAGCTAAGAGGAGACTTGAAGGCTATACATGGTTTTCCAGTATTTGCCTGTAGTTGCTATGTTTTTTGCTGAACCAAGGGCTATACTGAGACAATAGATGGGGGAAATAAGCATGTTGAAGAACCCTTGGACCTTAATGGCCATAAGAAACTATATTATTTTTTAGCTGCTAGTCAAAACGACACAAATAGACAAAATGTGGTCTATAAACTGGATGTTAAGGGAGTTAGGTATTGGATAAGGCCATTCAAAGATGTTCTGGGGCTACTATTTCAATGCCAGTCCTGCCAGCAAGGCATTTCTTAAAAATAAAATATGTTAGACTATATGAGTAATTGATATAATAAAGCTCCATCAAGACTTTTAGGTTTTTCATTAAATGTCAGGCTTTGATGAATCTCCGAAGGCTGGATCTCTTTCCTGTTAGTGTCTCATATCCTGAACAGGACTATATTCCTTTGAAACATGGCTGCTTGAGGGCCATTCTTCAAAACTCTTTTCGACCTTTGACATTTTTATGGGCTGGCCCTTTAAAATAAAATATGAAAAGTTTTCACAATAATGATGCCCTAGTATGTAGTCACTGAAATAACAGTGTTGGTTAACTTGAGAGGGGAGAGGTGTCTTGGCAGACATAGGGATGATTTTCTTCAAAGCTGAGATCATGACTTATTGGTCATCTAAAAGGCGATACCACATAGCAGGTCAAACACATGGGCTCTGGAACATGAACCTCTAGATTTAAATCTCAGCTCTACTTCTTACTTGTTACGTGATGTGGGGAAGTAAATCTCTGGTGTTTAGTTTCGCCACTACAAAGGAATTGTAGTAGTAACTGTCTCCCAGGATTGTTATAGGCTTTCAATAAGTTAAGATATCTAAATAATTTAAGATATCCAATGTTTAGAGAAATACAGGACTGTATCATTTTTAGTTCTTGATATCTTGTACTTCTTTGTCATGTCTTCTTTATTTACTATAATTTTGTATTGATCATCAAATAATAATAATAATATCAACAACAAATATTTCTATATTATTTAATGATTTACAAAGAGTACTTTCATTCCTTCATTCATTCATTTATTCCTTCAGAAAATAGCTCTGATGAGGCAGTATACCAGATATTGGGGACAGTGAGCAAAAAGAGGAAAAGATAAAATTTTTTGTTATCAAGGAGTGACAGCCTAAATAACAGACAAAAATTAAACAAATGTTTACGGAAAATATGTTTAAAAATGAAGATATATGCAATTTACATTATAGGGAGCTCAACAAAATGCTAGTTCCATGAGAGCATGAAACTGATTTGTTTATTACGGCATCTTTAGTATATAGAAGAATGCTCAAAACCCTAGTGCTTAGTGACTATTTCTTAAATCAAATAAATCAGCGAGTTATAAAATATAGCAAGTGAAGGAAAGAAGGAAAAGTACTGAGGAAGGAAAGGAAAAGTACCGAGGGAAGGAAAAAAAGGGAAGGAAAAGTACTGCATGCTATTGGATGGCATAATGGAGGACTTAATTTAAATAGGGGAACTAGGGCTTGCTTGAAAATGTACCAGTTAAGCTGACTGAAAAGAGGACAATAACCAGTTGAAGGGTGAAGGGTGAATGGAGTGATCCAGGTACGGGTAAATCACCTGCAAACCCCAAAGGTATCAATGACTCACAACAATGAAAAAACCAAAAAAGGGTTGTTCTGGCTGGAACACGTTGAAGAAAGGAAAGGGGTGCTAAATGCAGTAGGGGAGAGAGGAAAGGACCAGAAGCTAGAGGTTCTCAAAGGCCATAATACAAATATTACAGTTTTATCCTACAATAGGAAATCATTGAATGATTTGCACAGAACATAATCAATTAATACCAACTGGTAATTATATAAAAAATAAATCAGAGGTTGGTATGATTGGAAATGGAAGATGTTTTAGTAGTCCAAGTAAAAGAGGATGGCTGCTTGGATTAATTGGCAGTAGAAATAGAAAGAAGTTGGAAAATGATAATAACAATTGCAATAATTAAGATTAACTTAGCGCTTACTGTGTGCCAATCCCTGTTCTAAGAGCTTTATATAAGTTGACTAATTTCATTTTTCTTGCAATCTTGTGGGAATTAAGGTATTAAAAATGAGTAAGATTCTTGTTTTTACACAATTAATAGTAGACAAGCTTTTTTTTTTTTTTAAATATTTTACTTATTTGACAGAGAGAGATCACAAGTGGGCAGAGAGAGAGGAGGAAGCAGGCTCCCTGCTGAGCTGAGAGCCTGATGCGGGGCTCGATCCCAGGACCCTGAGATTATAACCTGAGCTGAAGGCATTGGCTTAACCAACTGAGCCACTCAGGCACCCCAATAGTAGACAATCTTAAGTTTGAACAAGGACCTTCTTATTTATAATACTGTGAGTCACTGCAATCTATTTACACTGGATAGACTGGAGATAAGATCTGGGAAGAGTTCATAATATATTAGATGATGTGTATATCTAGAAAAACTCTGAGATTTCAGTTTGACTAGTTGGATATACGTGTCTGAAGCCCAGTAAAAATTCCAGACTTACAAAGTGATTTGAAAGGAATCATTTCCTTTTTTATTTTTTTAAAGACCATTTATTTATTTATTTATTTATTTATTTATTTATTTTAGAGAGAGTGGGGAGGGGCAGACAGAGAGGGGAAGAAAAAATCTCAAGCAGACTCCCTGTTGCACACAGAGCCTGATGTGGGAATTGATCTCACAACACTGAGATTATAACTTGAGCTGAAATCGAGTCAGGTGCTTAAAAAACTGCTTAACCAAGTGCCACTTTCCTTTTTTAAAAGTTATATATAGATATAGATATAAATATTAAATATAGATATAGATATAGAGCTCAGGAAATAGATGAGTTTGCTGCATGTGAGAGTGTGATGCAAAAAGAAGTTGAACTGATATTTGAGCAACGTTGGGACCAGATAGAACAAACATGTAAAGATGTAAAAAATGTGAAGATATGTAAAGAAGCTTAAAAACAGTTAGCTAGAGATGCATGAGAAAAACCAGGAAAGCATGGTATCATGACATGTATGAGTGTTTTAAGAAGGAGGAAATGGCCCACCGGATTAAATGCTGATGAAAGATCATGCAAGCTGACTAAGCAGAACATTTGCTGGATCTAGCAAAATAGAGGTATTGGTGTCATGAGGGCAGAAGGCAGACCACAGAGTTTGGTGAGTGATGAATGTTGAAGAAGTAGGGAAGGATGGCTATTAATGGGAGAAAGTGATAACCATGGAAGACAGAGTGGGAAATGACATGGTTAATATGTATGTATGCATATTTTAATGTTATACATGAACATATTTGCATATGAGTGGGGAAATCAGATAGAATGGAAAATATGGAAGAAACAAGAAAAAGTAGAGATAACCAGCAGCAGAAAGCCGTATTAAGAAATTATAATACAGAGGTGCCTGGGTGGCTCAGTGGGTTAAAGCCTTTGCCTTCAGCTCAAGTCATGATCTCAGGGTCCTGCGATTGAGCCCTGCATCAGGCTGTCTGCTCAGCAGGGAGCCTGCTTCCACCCCCCCTCCCCCGCCCCGTGTGCCTCTCTGCCTACTTGTGATCTCTGTCAAATAAATAAATAAATAAGATCTTTATAAAAAAATTACAATACAGAACCAAACAAAAAAATGGGACGGACTTAGGGTTAGAAGCTATAGATCCATTGCCATCTGCCACCAAGGATCAGCTTCTGAACTCCCTTTCTTGGCTGCATTTCAGAGGCCACATATAGGATTCAGGAGGTTAAACAAATTGACAAGAGTCTGTGCCTTCAGTCTTGAAATCTCTTTGTGCTGGCTCTCTCTTCTGTTTGATTCAAGTAATAACTTGATTATATAAATAAAGATGACTTGATTTGTTAATTTTGATCATATTGATCTATAAATAGAAGTAATTAATTCTCATGGTCCCATGGGAAGAAATAAATTAGGCAATAAAATCTAGATTTCATCTACCTAGAGATGTGCACTTGGGACTGATGGTGTTGAAGAAAGATCCCTTAGGGGCTCCAGAAATATATAAAAGGATTAAAGCCATTAATGTGTTTATTCATTTGATTTTACATTGAATACTATTTATTCTCCAGATACTTATTGTCTATTACTTGCTAGCCACTGATTTGGACAAAGGGGGTGATGAAAATAAATAAAATATCTGCCTTCATTGTGCTGCACTCTAGGGAGAGAAAGGTGAAGATACACATATTGTAATATGAAGTCTGATAAGCACTATGCCTCTCTTTAGTATAAAATTTAAAAGCACAAAACTGAAGGTTTGGATCGCAATCCAGATACTTGCCAAAAATGGTAGTATATTCTATGTTACCCATATATAGTTGTTGCTTTAAGTAAATAGAGGACTATATGCACATGTAATTTAGAACTGTTAAGTACAATCCCTGCTGATACATAGTAAACATTCAGTAGGTTTTAACTATTATTATAGGACAGACTAGTATGGAGTGAATAAACAATAAGGGCTTTGGGGAAAAAGATGAGCCATAAATTTAACTGGGAAGAATGAACACCAGGCAAATGAGGAGGAAAGTCCTCCTGAACCAAAGGAGGAGCATCTGACAAGACAAAACAAGTATGACACTGCGGAATAAATTTAGGAACCTGTTATTGTTTTGACTGAAGTACAAGTGCTTTGGAAGAACTAGAACAGGATACTAGTGTCTTCTTGTTTTGGAGAAACCAGGTATCATGATAACATTGAAGGTGGAGAACAAGTGTCCCCCAACACTCTCCACTCCCCCTATTAGACTATAGCTACTAGAAATAACTACTTGATGACAAGTATTTTGCTTAGGGCTGGAGTAATGAATTAGATTTGAAACTACTTTCAATGAGTTAACCACAATGACCTTTTTTAAATTTTTGTATTAACATATAATGTATTATTTGCCCCAGGGGCACAGGTCTGTGAATCACCAGGTTTACACATTTCACAGCACTCACCATAGCACATACCCTCCCCAATGTCCATAACTCAGCCACCCTATCCCTACCCCACCACCCCCCAACAGCCCTGTTTGTTTTGTGAGATTAAAAGTCTTTTATGGTTTGTCTCCCTCTCCATCCCATCTTGTTTCATTTTTTTCCTTCCCTACCCCCCACAACCATCTGCCCTGCCTCTCAAATTCCTCATATCAGGGAGATCATATGATAATTGTTTTTCTCTGATTGACTTATTTCTCTCCGCATAATATGCTCTAGTTCCATCCATGTCATTGCAAATGGGAAGATTTCATTTCTTTTGATGGCTGCATAGTATTCCATTGTATATGTATATACCACATCTTCTTTACCCTTTTTTAGTAATTTCTAATATACACGTACTGTTTAAAGTGATCCCATATATCAATCCATTTAATCCTTAAAACAAATCTATCAGCTAAATATAATTATTTTTTAAAAGATTTTTATTTATTTATTTGACACACACACACACACACACACACACATCACAAGTAGGCAGGGAGGCAGGCAGAGAGATAAGGGGAAGCAGGCTCCCCACTGAGCAGAGAGCCTGATGTGGGGCTCAATCCCAGGACCCTGAGATCATGATCTGAGCTGAAGGCAGAGGCTTAACCCACTGAACAACCTAGGTGCCCCTATCAGCTAAATATAATTCTTATTTCCTTTTTATAAGTGAAGAAACTGAGACACAAAGTTGTAAGTCTTGTTCACCATTTTATCCTTAAGGTCAGGCATCATAATGTCTGACATCAGAATTTTTCAATACATATTTTTAACAAATAAATTAATAATGGCCAGATGAATCATGTCAAAACCTGACTTTTTGAGGGCTCGGGTTGCACATACATAATCTGGTCACTGTCTCACTGGTTATATTATGAGATGATATAGGACAATGATTCTCAAACTTTCTGATGCCTGATTACTTCCAGAGGTTCTTCCTGAAAATCTTAATTCATTAAGTCTGGACAGAAGCCCATGAATCTGCATTTTTAATAGGGAATCTCAAACACTTTATTCTAAGATACTACCTGAACAAATTCTGGAAAACAGAAATTTCCTGTGCACCATGAGTTGATAGTCATTGCAGCTAGATACAAAATGAGTGATGGTGGTTGTAGCTCAGACTATCAAAGGAAGGAGGAGGGGAATTGTGACTTCAAAGGCAGTGTAAAGGAATCATCAACTACAGTGAAATCTGGTTACCTATCTCCTTCATACATACTTCAGGGCTTCCCAATTTCATTTTATCTACAATTTGAACTTTATAATTCTTTGTTGTAAGACAGCTTTCTTTTGAATTTTAGACCATGTAGTAGCAACTCTGGACTCTACTCCTGGATGCCAGTAGCTTACAACACACCCCCCAATTTGTGACAATGGAAAATATCTCCAGATATTGATAAATAGCTCATGGGGTCAAATGACTGAAGTTGGAAATGACTGCCACAATGGAAGACAGAGAGCTTTCTGCAGTTCCTCACCTATAGCAATTTCTGGCCTCAGAATCTGGAATTGTGTATGACACCTGATCTGTTTTCTCTTGAGTATTATCTTGTGAGATACTATGCTTTGTTTGATAAGTATAGTATACTTACTTAGCTTTTTCTGGGACTCACAATATATGTCACCCCTCCAATCTGGTTTATTAAATCAAATGAAACAGAATATCAGGGTCAAGACATGGCTGATATTCAAAATAATTATTCCTTCTTCAGGTTCGGGAAGTCTCAGATCCCTTTTACTCAGTTTATGGGGAATTATAATTAACAATGGCAGCAGAATTGGATCGGTTTTCCAGAAGATATATATTATAGAAAGGAAATAAAATCAAAGAGATAGAAATAGATAAAATTGCTTGAAAGAAAGGAGTGAGATAAATTTGAAAATATTTCAGCATAAAACTGTCAAAAATCCAGAGTTTGGAAAATACAGGAAATTTCCCAGTCTGGAAATTACTCCAGGCCTTTATCTTCCGTAAGAGTAAATAGGCAACATGTAATCATGCAAGGGTATATCCTTCACCCTTCCTCCATTAATTTCACTTAACTGTTCTCAGCTTCTTTCAGTTATATATAAGAACAATAAGAGTGAAACCATGTTAAGAATTTTTGATGGAAGAACTATTGACTACTATTGTATAACACTATGCAGTATCATATCCCCATTAAAATATGCAAAAATCTTACCTAATCTTAGCATAATGCAAAGAGTAACAAGGCAAGTGTTTGCTATTCACTACATACCTCTAGTGAATTAATTTCTAGTTCCCTGGCTAATCAGATCAGTGAATTAGTGTGGGCATCCAATGAAACAGTTAAATAGTTATACAAAGCACATTCCTAATTAAAGCAGAAAAAGAAAATCTATTCAGATTTATATTGACTTCAACTTTTAACTAAATTTATTCACCTCAGAATCTATTACAATGAAACTTTATTGTTAAATAAATTATTTGGTATGAGTTACCTTGACTCACATGCTTTGTTGAAAAGAATAATGCTGCCTAATTAATGTTTAGTAGGAGAAGAAAAACAAGGAGGTCAATACTATTTTCAGAGACTGAAAAGATGGAGAATCAGTCAGAGAGGAGAGAAAAGCCCAGCACTGCACCGTTATTCTGGGCCAGGAAGTATCTGTAGCCTTATTCCTGCCATCCAGTTCCTTTAAGTGATTTCAGAAGGTAAGGTAGCAACAGTTACCCTATGCTTATGCACAAACACTGTTTCTTCTGCCCTGAATTATTTGCCTGGAGACAAATACTCTCTTTTTATCTGCCTGTTCACCCTGAAACTGGTCAATTGCAGGTGGTTGTGGGGTAACTAATGAGTCAACCTAAGACCTCACCTCCAGGCGGCTTCAGTGGGAAGCAGGGATTGAGGAAGGCATAAAGGCAGAAGATGGCTGGGCAGAGACAGCCTGTTTCTACAACCAGCACCACCACTGTCTTGCCTCTCTACAGTTGTTCAAGCTGCCAGAGGCTTCTGGTTGCCATGGCAACTGTTGGGCTCTGCTGCAAACTCAAAGCAGAGCCTCTGAAGTTAGGTACCAAACACGGGAGCTCAACAAACGCGAAGGCAACTGGGGAGGGAGCAGAGAGCAAGGATTACCCATGTAATAGGTCTCAGCTCCTGTGGCTAAGAGGACCATTTTAAAATAGAATTTTTCTTTATGTTTCTGTAAAATAAGATAGTTCTTGCCAGGCATTATTCCGGAGCATGATTTAGTGCCCTGGGAGAGGAGACTGCCAATCTTTTCACTCATAAAGGCAGCGGAGGGGGTGGAAACGTGATTATCAGGAATGCACCCAGCCCGCTCATTCATTCATTCAATTAGATATTCAGCATCTCCTGAGAGCTCATTTGTGCCGGGCACTGTGCCAGGTGCTGGGACTGCAAAGCGAAATGAGACAACGCCCAACACTCACAATTAACAGCGATAATTAACAAAAATTAGCAGAACCATCGTGAGCCTGGGGAAAACGGATTAGGTACTGTGTAAGCTTGCCACGCGTCTCTCTGGGAAGGCAGACTCAGAATTCGAACGCGGGAGAAAAAGAGGCAGTGGCCCCCGAAATAGTGTCAGGCAGGAGGGAAGGCCAGGGGGAAGAAGGGAGCTTCTTTCCCCAGGGAGGGGATCTGTCAAGGCCACGCAAACGCTTCTCTGAGGCTGAGAGAAAGAAGAGGTTTGTTTTTCTTTTGGGAAAAACGGAGCCCTTTTCCCCACTGGGCTCGATTTCTAGTAGGAGAAGCCCCGCCTCTTTGGGCCGTAGATTGGTCCAACTCTTTTTCAGACAGTTTATGCCAGCATCCTCTGTGTCTGATTGGCTCCCCGGCTCAATTCCGCTGGGAGTCGCATCCTACCTGGCTGGGAGGTGTACTGCCGTGCCACACTCATCCCCACCGTACTCTCCTGGCTGGTGTTGAGGTGGGAGAAAAAGTCCTAGCTTGGAGAACTGAGCGGAGAAAGCGATCCTGATGGGTTCTTGGAAAGCTTTTCTCTTCTCTCCTTTTCTTCTGTGGAGTCAAAGTAGAGTGGTGAGGCTCATGTTCTTGTTACTGACCCTGCATCTGGGAAACTGGTGAGTAAATTCAAGGACTTAAAACTATTCTTTGGGATCAACCCCCTTCCCCCTCATTTCTTTTTCTTTTGGAAATCATTCTAAGTTAAGTAATTTGTATTTCTCTGGGCACAAGCGCAATATTTTACCATCGTTTTATTTTCTGGTTAGATACATTTATTTTCAGATAGCTTGAGATGAGCCTATGTGTGAAAGCATGGGAGGCAGTTCAGTTTTGGATTTGTTTTGTTTGTTTTGTTTTGGCTTGTTTGACTTGGCACAGTGGAAACTAAAGGTTCAGTTCCTAGGAGGGGGAGTAGAAATGATTTTGGTACTAAATTTAGTCAATGAATGTCATTGATGAACTTTCTGGATAATTCTGCATTTTAAAGAGAAAGTTATTTTAGAGACTTGTTACACAACATGGTATGTATGATGCTTTTCTATAAGTATATATTGCTTTTCCCCTTTATTATTATTTTGCTCTTCTGGAAAAAAAACAAAGTTACATATGGAGAGAGCTTATAAATAGGCTTTAAAAACCAGGGTTAAGAGGGTGTTATATTTATGTTAGAGATAACATGTATATTTTATTGAGCTATCTGTATAATTTTTGAATGTGTGTGTGTGTGTGAGTGTGTGTGTGTGTGTGTGTGTGTGTGTGTGTGTGTGTGTGTTTGACAGAGAAAGAGAGACAGAGAGACAAAGAGAGAGACATTAGCAACCCCAAGCCTCCAGTTTAACAGGAACAGGATCTGGGCTCCTTTGGCTGTAATATCTTCCAATAAAACTTTGAAATCATTCTGATAGAAAAATAAAATGCCCAGGTATTGCACCTGGATATAAGAGTAGTGGTTGAAAGGAGTTAAAATATATTAAGACACAGACTCTATCTATTATGGTCTTGGACATACTATTCATATCATGTAACTGTGTTTTATATGAATGCACATTTAACATTATATTATTGTATTGTGTGATACTGTTTAGAACTCAAGAGTAAAATGCAATCACTATGCAGATGGAAACATGTTTTTATAACTACTTGCATCATTACTAAAACAAAATTATTATGATTAATTTTACTATATATCTAGAGTGAATATTTTTGTCATTATCAGCAGATAGAACAACTATATCTTCTCTCCAAAAACAGAGAATGGATTAAAATATGCTAAGCAATATTAGACTTGCCAGAAAATGTTTGACATATGATTTTTTAAAGTATTACAGTTTTAGTTTATTTACCTTTCTCCCTAGAAACTTAAATTTATTCTGCATGGACACAAACATACTACTGACTAATTATTTCTTGCATATAAGTCATATCATAATCACTTATTTCTTTGAATGTATTATAAAATTATAGAAGATATTTTGGCTGATCATGTATCAGTGTTTTCATGCATCTTCATAATATTACAAATGAATCTGTATTCTCATAAGTAAAAACAGATTTACCCAGTGGGTTTCTGAAATAACAACCTGTATGCTCCTTTGCCATTATAACTGCAAGTTTTCCTTGGAACCTAATAGACAAGCTGATCATTGAACTATCTAAAACAAAGCATCTAAAGAAATAATAAAGGCATAACATCTTTTGTTTTTGAGGATATTTACATTACAATTTTCATAATTGGCTCCAGAACTCTCTTCAAGCTGTTCAGAAGTAGTTCTGTAGTATAGCTGACACAGATGGGTTCTGGAAGTCTGGAGACATGATCTGTGTCAAGACTCCTTACCTTCTTTAAACACTTAATTCATCTAGGAAATGAAGGGCAGTAGATCATTTGTGATTTCTACAAGTTTTCATTATCAATATGTTTTAGATTTGAACTAAAACATAAAACAACTCAATGGTTGCTCTATTGGTTTTTCTTTGCAGTTTTAAAGAGTAAAATTCTAATTGGAATTCCATGTACTTTTTTTTTTTTTTTACCATATGGAAGAGTTAGTGAGAGAGAAGTGTTATGCAGTTAAAATAGATAAATAATTGATTTTATCATAATAGTGTAAGTAATTTGGATTATTCTGGCCAATCAATAAAAGAATATTCAAAAATAGATCTATATGTTTCTGTTATAATTAGCTGTCAGGGCCTCCATGATGAGAGTTTATATCTTCACTTTAAAGTAGCTACAGTTGTGGTGAAGTTCTTACCCTATTAATATTTAGCTGGAGATAACTGGTGTCAACATGTATAAACCAGTTACATTTATATTTTCATCTCCCTTTCTTATTTGGGAGGACCTTTCTTTTAAACTAATCATAAATGGTTCTGTATATAAGACTTTTGTTGTCTTATGTTGGTTTCTAAAATATATCTTCAAAGTCACCTATTTGGGAATTTACCAAACTGGAATTTGTTATTTCTTATATTTAATCAGAGACAATAGCTTGTTTCCTCATTAGTTTCCATCAAATTCATAAAGGAGAGACACTATTGATTTTTATATTGCTGAAGTATGAAAGCCTACCTTATTGTTGTAACTGAAAGCTGTACTCATGGTTCTTGTGTTTCATTCTCCGTGAAGCTCCATGGCATCTTGAGAAGTTGGTTAAAATTTCTTAGCTAGATTTGACTTATTTATAATGTTGGAAAAATCTAATTCTAATCAGATTTTTAAGGAGAGTTGAAAAAGTGCTTGGAGGCTTTAGTTGTTCTAAGAAGTAATTTATGATAAGCTTTGACTAAGCAGTTATATTTGAGAGAGCCCAGGAAAATAACTTGTTTTTTCCAAACAATTTCATGAGTCAATAATCATACAATTGAACAGTCAGTGGCCCAAATGAAAATATTCAAATACACTTCCTTTATAAAATGTATTATTTTCAAGTAATTTCAGTAATGTATTTTGTGGAGGTGGTAGTGAATGATTTTTCTTTAGGCATTTAGAGTTTTGACTTAATTTTCTAATAAAACACTGATGCAAACTTGAGGACAAAATTACTGAGTAATGATGTTCCATGACAATAAAATATTCAAAGAACCAAGAGACAAAATTCTTTTGGAACTAAAATGCAAATACTATAATAGAAAAATCCCCTGTGTATAGAGTCTTTTAGCTATATCCCTCTTCTATTTTGTTTCATTATATACTATCAGACATACTTCTGCCTAAGCAACAAAAGCAAATGTTAGACTTTTCATTCAATCATGAAATAGGCTAATCTAATATTTTATAGTTATATAAAGGTGATTACAATTTGTCTAAGAAAATATTAATGATGGCAGGGTCCCAAAGGAGAGGAGACAAGGCAAGGTGGAAAAGTGGGGAAAAAAGGCTCTTGAGATATTATCAAAATATGATAAATGACTATCATGAGAGAAAGAGGAAAGGTGGGCATAAATTAAATGTATGGGCCTCAGGGGGATAATTCACATATACACAAGGTACCAATTGAGAATCCTGGACTTGGCCATTAGAATGTAAATTCTAGTTTTAGTTACACCATTTCCCACTAGGGTGATTTCAGGAAAATCTTTGAGGCAGAGAGTTCTCATTTGTGAAAATGGAAATGGCATTCTCCTTTCTAGCTTGTTTCAAGACCAAGAGAGAAAATTTGTGCCAAGTACATAGCACTTGAAATTTTAACTGAAAAGATATAACAACAGATATTCTGAGAATTACAGTGATTCTAGTATTATTTATACTGGTTAAATTTGTCTCAATTACAGTAAAGTCCTTGAATCCTTATGCATTATTAGATATGTTTTGGGTTCCAGAAAGATCATTCATTCTTTTAATCAACAAATATTTCTTGAATGCCTGTTACGTGCCATACACAGTGCAACACGCTAGGTTTACAGTGGCAAATAGACTAGACATGAGTACTACCTATATGTAGTTTATACTCACTGCCAAGGCCTAGATTATGGTATTACTCAAACCAAAACATCTTGTAGTTACAGTAAGGAAACATACACTCAGAACTCCAAGGTTGAACAGAAGGGTCTGCTGTTAGAAAAAATTTCAATCAAGGAAAGAAAATTAGAGAGCCATGAGATTTCTCATCACAGTACCAGAAGACTATGGGGGAAATGTTTCCAAAATTATAAAGATAAATGTTCAACCTAGAACGTTATACTTAGTCAAGTAACCAGTCAAGTATGAAGGGATAATACTGCTTAGATACTGTTCTTCTCCCCATTTTGCAGATGGGGATTTGCATAGCAATTTTTAGGAACTTGCTTATTGCTGCTAAATGCTGAATCCAAGACTCAAGTCCATGTGTTTTATGCCCAGAACCTGCATTCTTTCCACTTCTCAGATTACAAATGCAATATAAGTTACAGCAAATAACATGACTATGGATGAATGAGAAAAAAAGGAAAAGAGGGATGTTAGGAGTAAGGAAAGGAAAGAACAGACAATGTCATTGGTAGAAGCATAGTAAGTATAAAAATCTACTGTGTACCTATCACATAATCTGGAATATTATATAAGTGCTAGGTTAATTATTTTAGGAAAAACTTCAACAAAGTGGAACACTTGATCTAGAAAGAATATCATAGGTTAAAGAGTTAAAAGGAATAATTTGGAATTCAGATAAGTTTTTTTTTTTTGAGGACTCAGATAGCAACTTATTTTTAAAGATGCTATATAAAATCATGGTTGAATTTATTACACATAGGTATAGCAAACAAACCATAAGCGAGTAGGGAAAGCTATGGGGAGGCAGATTTTCTTTCAACACTAAAGGCCTCTAACAAAATAATGGATGTCTTATCACTAGACTTCTTCAAGCAGAAGCTTGTTAGAGTTCTTGTACTCTGTGGGAGGCAGATGAAATTTATGTCTCTTTCTATTTTTAAATATCTCAGAATCTAATTCTATTTGTACTAAAATAGTTTAACCAACTGAAGCCTCATGTTTCAGGAAATAGTCTTAGCTATTAATTCACACAGTAAACATTTACTGAGCATTAGCATTCGTTCAACAAATATTTACTCGGTGCCTACTGTGTGTTAAGCAGAGTTCTAACAACTGGAGATGCAGTGGTAAGAAAGACAGAATCCTTCCCTAACAGTGTGTGTATCCTGAATACGGGGCATATATGTAAGAATATATGCTAGATGCACAGGACAAAGAAGACAGAGTCCCTGTCCCCAGAGAATCTGAACTCTAGTAGTTTATGTTGGTGATAAAATGCTATATTTGCTATTCAGAATTCTAGATGAGCTATAATGGGGACATCAAGGAAGCTGGCATCGTTGCAACTCTGGGGTAAGACTTAATGCTGTCAGCTGTCATGGATCAGTATTAGTGAAGGAGAGACAGAGAGATTGGAGACAGAGAGAACGTTACTAGTCTGTGGCCAGCAGTATAGTCTCACAGTTTAATAGGCCTTTTAAAAGTGAAAACTGAATTCCTACATCTTCTGAGAGATCCTTTACTCTGGTCATCTAACCTGTGGCATTAAAATAACAACATCCTGGGTGCCTGGGTAGCTCAGTTGGTTGGCTGTCTGTTTTTGGCTCCAGTCATGATATTGGTGTCCCAGAGATCCAATCCTACATGGGGCTCCTTGCTCAGTGGGGAGTCTGCTTCTCTCTCTGCCCTTCACTCCATGTTCTCTCTCTCGCATGCTCATTCTCTCTGAAATAAATAAATAAAATCTTAAAAAAAATAAATAAAATAGCAACAGCCTGTTGTAGCCTGTATCATTTAGTTTAATAGTGAACTTCCAAACTGTAGGAATCCATTTCTTCCCGGATAAAATGTATTTGGAGATTTAAACTTTCTCCTTATTTTTAGACAAATACATTGAGTAACACAGTAGTAGAGATTGTGCTAGGCATTAAGGACAGAGAAGCACTCTAACCTGCAGCTACCTGGGCATTTCAGAAAGTCTATGATTGGAATATAGTTAATCTAATATAAATAGTTTAATATTGGTATGATCAGGGTGTGATTTGGTTCTCCAGGTAGCTTTAAGACTGCTAGAATCAGATTCTGGGCAAGTTAATATTTGAGTAGATATCTAGGACTGTTACTTGTGGTTGCACAGTTTGTGAACTGCTTAACCACAGGGACATTACTCAACTCTCACTCATTCTAGATATGTATAATTATCAAAATAATCTTCCAACACATGAAGAAGAGTGTTTTGTGTAAAGACTGCCTTTTCCACAAAATAGCCATATTGACTAGAAAGAACAAAGTAACCATATTGGCTAGATTAAATTTAAGTGTTACTCTGACAAGTATGTTCTATAAACTAATTTGTGGCTCTGTGCAGGTGGTTTATGAGTGTATGTTTGTGTCTGTCATTTCCTTAGTAAGAGTTCCTTTTGAAAAACCTTCAAACTGTCACACCTGGAATGATTAGAAAGATAGTTTTGCTGTTTTTGTTCTATGCATTTGGATTCTCTTCTTTTTAAGTGAATGGGTCTGAAGATATCCTTATGTCAATGAAAATATTTTAATCTCTCATTTTGTAATCCCAAGACTTAGGAAAAAAAGTAATTTTTCTTCATTCAAAGGAACTAATTGCCATTTCCTTCTTCAACTTAATTTTAAGATCTTTTAATATGTGTTCTAATTTAATCAGCCTCCACTTTGCAAAGTTTTTAGCCCACTTATAGAATTTATCTGATGCATAAGAGCATCGAAGGCTTAGAGAATATGAATGTCATGAAGAATTATATTGTTTCTAAGACTAATTTATGTTCTGTCAAGATCTATATATATAAATTGGAACAATAGAGAATTCAGTGTTTATTTTAATATACTTTCAACCCAGTCGTCATTTTTAATAGACTTAATGAAAATTATGGTTTATTTTCTCTTCTCTAAAAAATGTGTTTTTTTTTTTTTAATTCTGGCAGGGAAAATTTCACTTAACAATTCCCTTTTTCATCAATTTCTGTAAACTCCTGTATTGATTCTTGTACTTAGTTATAATGATTTTAACCTCTAACGTCTGAACTATGGGATTCAAATTAAAACTTCATTAATTCTATAAGCTAATTTGGGGAAAATATATTAACAATCTTGTTTTATAGCCAAAATGTTTACTTTGCCTTTTTTTTCTGTTTTTTTTTATTCTTCATTTTTTTTTCCACATAAAACTTATACCTACCTTATTACATTTCCTCTTAGTAGTTGTATAAGCCATATTGTTATTGTGAAAAAAATTTGTTTTTATTTATGAGGGGTTGGTGCTGGTTTCAGAAAGGTACTTTGTTTTTTTAATTAATTTTATATTAGATTACCTATAATAATAAATTCTCCTATTAAGGCCAACAGTTACAGTTTTTAGTTGTTTATTTCCTTGATTCATTGTAATTTTAGCTGCAAATAGCAAGATGAGATCTAATATTCTTTCCATTTATTCAATGAATATTTTTATTGGACACCTACTATGTGTTAGCCATTGGGCTATGTACCAATGACACCACACTGAAAACCTTAACCCTTGTCTTCAAAGAGCTTAGAGAAGGTCATAAATAAATAAGGTAGTTAATTAAGATACAATGTGATCAGTTTCATGGGAGATGTAAGCCCTGGACATTTCGGAAACAGAAAGTGGAACACATTTACTTAATATTCGGGGCTAGGCTCCCTCTTCCTTCCTCGAATTTCCTAAGTATTCGCCTCTATGTGTGTTAACTGATGGATCCTGTATTCTACTGTGCTTAAAAAAAAAAAAATCATCCAATTGAGTGGACTATCATTTCACCTCTCTAAAACTCTGAAAGTTCGGATCTATAACCCTGTCATGCTTTTACTTCTTTTGCTTTCCTACTAACTTTTACAAATAATAAAAATGATTCAGAGCTACAACTATAGAAAGAAGCTCTGTACAAAAGAATTTAGCAACTAGAAATTAAAGGAAAAAAGAAAACAAAATTCTCTTTTTTATTCTTTACTGTGTTTTTCTCATCTTTTAATTTCAGATCTAAAATCAATACCTCTAACTACTCTTTAAAAGCTAGCTCCTGTAGGTTTTGGCATTAGGATATCTTCTACTCAGAAACATTAAAAGGGGTATGTTTCTCTTCTGGAACCTGTAGCTTGACTTATGCTTATAGAAATATATCTGATATTTATAAATAAATGTTAATCTGTTATGAGCAACAGCTCATAAATGAGGCCTGGCTTTGGAGTTTCTTCTCCATCATTTAAACAGATTAATGGAAGAGTTTTCCCCGGGTGTCAGAACCAGGACATTTGCAGTCACCTCTATATGAACTATATAAAGGAGAGCTATATAATTTATCTTCCAAATGAGGCCATTTTGTGAGTGAAAGAGAGTGCTATTATTGTTCTAGGACAAAAGGTGTAAACCAAAGCCATCCTGGGCAAACCCTGATGAATGTTAAGCTTTTTTATGAAAGACAGTTTATATTAATTGATTGACTTGCTAAATAGACTTATATGATTTTTCTCTAACTATAAAGATGAATTCTCTTCATAATTATATGGTATAACATACCTTGTTTTACTTAGCCTGTGTTTGTTATTACTAGTTAAAAACTTTTGCTTGTTTTATTAAGAAGAGTAATACGTTCATTAAAGTAATTTTTCACATACAATAACTTATATAAACAGATTGATTTGTGTCATGTCTTAAAATAGCTTAGGCAAAAAAAAGACAAACCAACATTGGTGTAGGTGACTCAAAAATTTTCTTTAGTAAATAATTAGTGCTGTCAGTTAAAAAAGCGTGAGAAGCAGAAATGTTGAAGAAGCAGATGCAAAGATGAGTTAGACGCGGAAGAGATTTTTCAGAGAAATGCTGTGTAAGATAAATAGGAGGAAGTGGAAGTAAGCTGAGATGAGCCTCAGATAGTAGTGGTCTGACACCTCTGTGGTGATTGGGGGGTTGGGGGAGCAGTTTGTGTCAGAGGAGTCTCAGACTCCTGGGCACTTCCAATAAAGTTTTGACCAGGCCAGTGAGAGTTGTCTAATAGGAGTTGTCCTTTAGAGAAGCCCCTAGTCCTGCAGGAATGGACAGGTACTAGGACTGCTTCTATGTTCAGTTATTGCTGAAAGCTGCTGGGGGAAACTTGGGCCTGGTGCCCATGCAGGTCGGGTCTGGAGAGTTTGCAGCTGGGATATCAGTTAACTCTGTTCCCATGAAAGTACTGAGTAGCGAATTTTCAGGGCTGTTACTGTTGTTTTCTTAACAGAGCATCAAGCTCTGCTTCTCTCTATAAAAGGCTCTATTTAATTATTTAATTTTATGATTAGAAATGTATTTCAGGGGTGCCTGGGTGGCTCATTCATTAGGCGTCTGCCTTTGGGCTCAGGTCATGATCCCACGGTCCTCGGATCAAGCCCTTCATTGGGCTCTCTGCTCAGTGAGGAGCTGCTTCTCCCTCTCCCACTCCCCCTGCTTGTGTTCTCTCTCTCACGGTGTCTCTCTCTGTCCAATAAACAAATAAAATCTTAAAAAAAAGAAATGTATTTCAAAATACTATCTGATTTATAAGAAAAGCCAACTCATTTTTAGGTAGACATTAATGACAAATTACCTCCTTTTCATGTATTTATATTATAAAATTCTACAAAAAGATTCTAGCACATATTAACATATAGACAAAATTCAATTTTCTGTCTCTGCTAGTGTAGAATTCTTAGTGTACTCATTATTCCACTTTTCCATTAAATCTTCAGCCATTTTACATGTAGGTTTTGGTAAAAACAAATTGTTGTATGTTATTTTTCATATAACTTTAAAATATGAAAATAATTTTCTATTTTTGTAGACTATTCACAAAGTCAGTTAAATAGATACATCCATAAATCATAGGGTTACATAATTATTTACTTAAACATACTTTTAGTATTTAAAATTTGTGCTATCATAGATAATACTATGATAAACATCTTTGCATATGATGGTTTTCTTTTTTTTTTTTAAGATTTTATTTATTTATTTGACAGAGATGGACACAGCAAGAGAGGGAACACAAGCAGGGGGAGTGGGAGAGGGAGAAGCAGGCTTCCCGTTGAGCAGGGAGCCAGATGCAGGACTCCAGGACTTGATCCCAGGACCCTGGGATCATGACCTGAGCCTAAGGCAGATGCTTAACGACTGAGCCACCCAGACGTCCCGCATATGATGGTTTTCTATACCATTTGTTTAAATAGTTTTCTCCTTTATTAGAAAATAAGGTAATTTAGATGTGGAATACAACTTTGTCTTTGCAGTACATGATATTACCCTTATAAATGAATTAAAACATTGGATTGAAAGTTAAACACACATGTTATTAAGTCTTTTTCATCAGAGAATGTGTGTGTGATTCCCCGAAATTATTATTCCAACCTTTTGGAATTCAAGGATGGAGATTAGCATCCTATCCATGCACACTTCAAATGTACTAATTACCTACCGTAAGTGTTGCTGCATTCTTATGAATTAGAAAACTCACAGTCCAAGTCCAACCACCTGGATTTTTTATTAAAGATAAAATGAGATGATACTATGGAAACTCCCCCCCAAAAAAAACAAAACAAAAAACGTGAGAGAGAGAAAACAGCCTTCAAATTAAGTTAATCTTCTCTGTTCTGTTATTTAATAGGGTATGCCCTGAAAACCCTATAAATCTATTTTTTCTCATCTGTAAAGTAGAAATATTAATATTTATTTCATGGGATTACTCTAGATTAAATGAAATAAAATGTGGAAAGAACGTAGCACATAATTCCTGAGACATGGTAAGAAATTAATGGTGCCATATAAGCACTCAGCTTTTGTTAGTAACAATAAAAAATATCTATCTTTAAAATAACAGTTACTAAAATTTTATACTCAGGGGTCTAAATGCATTTCCTTTAATTGTAAAATTATATTTATTCAAGTTATTTAAAAGAAGTCCTTGAGCACGAGTAAAGAAAGTCTCAGTGTTACATAAGAATCATACTTCTTTCCCCCAAATGAATGGTCACTCAATGTATATAAACATTACAAGAGTCCTCCAGCCTGTAAAAGAGATATTAAGACATCAGATAAACTATGTGAATTATTTTTAAGTTACAACAAGTACTTTTTCATCACCAAAATAATACCAATAAGATCTTAATGTAATTAATGAATATTCTGAAAGTAATTTAGAAAGCTTGGAGGGAAGATGCAGAAAAAATTAACTATAATGAAATTTCCTTTCTATTTTTGCCAAAAATGAGGACAGTTAGCTTTGTGGTAGCACTGAGATTCTCATCTTAACCTCTGAGCTAGCTGGGAGAAGGGGAATATAAATCACTATGAGCATGTGCTTTTGGATTATCAGGATGTTGCTACTGTTAAAAAATTGAAAAAGCTTTTTATTTTTTTCCCTGGAAACTTCCATTTGACTACAATCATGTTTCAAAGAAAGATCACTGCTTATATGTGCACTGGTCTGCCTCTAACCACCAGATGTTTCATTCTATAAAACTGGGATTTAAAGCTACATGGATGCTCTAAAATTTGGGCTGTTGCCAGGGTCTTAGCAATTCTAATTAGATAAGATAACTTTCCTGGAGGACATTCCAGCAGGGACTCTTTATACTTCAGTATTTTCAGTGCTTTAGTTTATGAATGAATGTGTGTATGTGTGTGTATGTATTTTATTGTAGGAAATAAATTATTTTAAATAAATCATATAACTATATTTCTATACTATACACTTTTTAAAGTTAAATATGGCAGGACAATTAATATAAATAAGCTCTTCATTAAAAACCTGTTAACTTAATGTACCATAAGTGTTCACACATGAATTTAAGTTGTGTACCGTGGTAGTACACTACCCTCAAATCTCAGTGGCTTATGACACTGAATGCTGATTTCTCATTCAGGCTACGTGTCCCTTGTGGGTCAACTGTGGCTCTGTCCATGTTGTCTTCACTCTGGGAGTGAAGTAATGGTGAAACCTTTATGAAGGCTGGTCTTTTGGCAGAAGCACGAGAATGATACGGTGAACTGTGCACTGCCATTAAACCTTCTGCTTAGTAGTGATGCATGTCACACATACTCCGTTAGCCAAAGCAAATCACAGGGCCACACCTGAGTTCAACAGAACAGGGAAGTATAATCCTCCAGCAAGGAAGGAACATTTCAGGTCACATGACCAAGTCAGAAGTCAGTGGAGTGAAAAGTATAATTCTCTGACAAGAAGGAGAGAAGAAATATTGAGAATAATAGCCCACCCCACTATCTGTTGATAATAACTGTCCATAGAATTACTATGAAGAAAAATGAGGTAGCAAATACTTTAAAGGTGAAGATTTAATTTATAATATTAATTTGTACTCCTTAAGGATAAAAGGGTGGATTTGCAATATGTGTATATACCAAATCATTCTGTTGTAAATCTTAAATTTATAGTATAATATATGTCAATTATATCTCTAAAACTGGAAATTTTTTTTAAAGATTTATTTATTTATTTGAGAGAGAGAGAGAGAGCGCACACGTGCATGTGGGTGGAGGGAGGGGCAGAAGGAGAGGAAGAGAATCCTTAAGATTCTCCCCTCTAAGCTGGGAGCCTGAAGCAGGACTCAATTTCAGGACTCTGAGATCATGACCTGAGCCAAAATCAAGAGTGGGCCGCTTAACTGATTGAGCCACCCAGGTGCCCCTGGAAAAAATATTTAAGAAGGATAAAGACAGTGAGGGCTGCATTAGCTAAGATGTTTTATGTACAAAGCAGAAGAAATCTAAAAGGATACTGTAGAAAAATCAACTCAAGATATTAAATCAAATTTGTGTGTTTACTGCTAGAGGGAAACTTATCTCTAAAACATATACAAATAACTCATATATTTTGGATTTACCTGACTTCACTAATGTAAGTGTTTAGTCTTTGGACCCCTTTTCACTGGGGGACTGAGATGTACTAGATGTACTAGATGTTCAGTCTAGGATGATCATACTCATTTGAAGATGGCATTCTTTATGAGTAATAAAGAGAAGAGTAGTTTGTTTTACTTTTGATTAATTGTAGATGAATATCTATATTGCTGCATTTTCTACCACGGTGCAGAATTAAGCTGAATCCATATGCTTGTTAAACACAACGGTATAGTGAGAAGACTTGACTGGAGAGTTAGGACTTGATTCTCAGCCTTGCTAATAAGTGAGTTTGTGCACTGGCTAGTTCTCTACTGTCTTCAGTTTTCTCACTTATAAAATAAAGGCAATGGTATTACTTGATTTCTAAAGTCTCACTTCTAGTCATAAAACTTGATAGTCATGCCCCTCTCCATAAATGTGGCGGGTCAGTCACCCATTCATAATTTGATGACAAGACCATCTTTGACAAATTCTTGGAATGTGATACCTGAGTTCTTCTGAATTGAAAGGAAGAATCATAGATGTGTTCAATACTTTTCCCTTTATTCTTCTTTTTTACATATGCGTTTTTAAATATCTCACCAGTTATTACAAATTTTCTTGTATTTATTTACCTTTTATTTTTGTATTTTGGAGTATGGTGGTTTAGAGTCACCACATACAGTTGTGCAAAGTGTGTACTGTACAAATCTAAGACTGCCATTCACATTTTCAGTGCCTATTCTCTATGGCCTTTAATAACAGCTGTGGTGGCCAAGATTTAATTTATTATTTCAATATTATGTGTTTCATTTCTTGTACTGAATTCTTAATTTTTGAGTATTATTATAATAGGATGGTTCATAGGAGGAAAGCATTAGCCTTACTGAATGTTAAATATTATTAATGCTTGTTCCCATCTTACTATTTCCTAACAGGAATTATAGGAATTATGATTATCTAATACTGTGTTTTTCAGTACAGAATTTGGCTGAACTTTCTATCACTCAATTTTTTTTTTAATTATTTAGTGTTGATAAAGTGGATGACGAAGATGATGAGGATTTAACAGTGAACAAAACCTGGGTGTTGGCACCAAGGATTCATGAAGGAGATATAACACAAATTCTCAACTCATTGCTTCAAGGCTATGACAATAAACTTCGCCCAGATATAGGAGGTAAGTTTGAGCTATGTTGGGATTTTGGTGACCTTATTTTGGTGGAAACCTACTTTACTGATATTATTTTAATCATACAGTTCATATTCCTTGAGTATCTGATGTATGTCAGAGACTGCTAGGTTTGATAATTATTTAATTGACACTGTTGAGAAATTCTGTCTGATATGGGAAGAAAGACATACATATATTTCTGAAGTTATTATTTTACAACTGCTACAATAAAGAGTACAACAGCCAAGTTTTGATAAAACTGCCTGAAAAGCTGAGTGGTATTTCATAAAAAAGAATATTTAAAAGGTAAGTTGGGTTCTAATTTTGTACAAATGCAGCACTGTTTTAATTAATTATAAACCTATACTAGTGTAGGTAATCCTACTTTTTTTTCTTAGTCATTTGCATTTATGTATAAGTTTTATAATAATTAACTTCTAAGTCCCCCTAATGATACTAAAAACAAAAATTATAAACCAGCCAACATTTTCATTGGGAATGCATTAAATCTATGGTCAATATGGGGAAATTGAAATCATTACCATATTGAATTTTTACTATACTAAATTCATATTCAAATTCATCATATATTTCTTTATTTATGCATTTATTTTTACTGTTTCCTGTGAAGAAGTATTGAATATATTTTACTAGATTTAATTCTATATATTTGGAATTTGTGTTGCAAGTGTAAATAGATTTTTAAAATTTTATTTTCTAATTTTATATTAGCAGTATATAGAAAAGTTATTTTGCATATTTATTTTGTCTACAGGAAACTTGTGAAATTTCTTTCTCACTTTTAATTGCTTATTGTTATATTCTGCTAGATTTTTTACAAAGATAATAACTTACAAATAATGACTACATTATTTTATTTCCAAAATTATACCTTTTTCATGTCATGTTGCATTGGCTAAGACCGGAGTAAATTCGAATAGTTTTGGGTTTTCCTGATATCAGGGAGAGCAATTCATATTTTACTATTAGGTATGATTGCTATAGGCTTTTTTTTTTTTTTAAGACAATCGTTGTAAATCCTTTCTCTTCTTATTTTGCTGGAGTTCTTTTTTCCTCCTTAGTGTTTCAAATAATTTCTGTACATCTATCGAAATAATCATATCAATTGTATATTGCCCCGTATTCTACTTACCATTTGTTCTGTAAGTAAGTGTCTGATTTTTAAACCTCAAACCAAATTTTCATTTCTGTAATAAATGGCATTTGGTTGTGATACAGTAACCTTAAAAAATATCACTAGATTCAGTTTGATAATGTTTTGTTTTGGAATTTGACATCTATGTTGATGAAGGACATTAGAGATTTATTTAACTTCCTGTAATATGTCTTTCAGTGCTGGAACCAAGATCATGCTAACTTCTACAAATAAATTCTGTTTTCCCTCTCTTTTCATCTTTGAAAGAGTTTGTCTAAAATGGATGCTATTTCTTCCTTAAATATTTAGAGAATTATATGAAGACATGCTGGCCTAGAGTTTAATTTGGGGAAGAATTTTTAACAATTCAATTACTTTAATAGTTTTGTAAACTGAACCTCTTAAGGAATATAAATTTTCAAATTCGCTAGTTTTAAATTGTTTCATAATAACTTTTGTGATATTTTTAATGTTCTTAGTATCTGAGGTTTTTTCCTCTTTATCATTTCTGATATTAGTAATCTGTTCTTTCATTTATGAATTAATCTTGAAAGACTTTCTCAATTCTATTAGTGTTATCATAAAATCAAAATTTGGCTTTGTCAATTTTTTCTGTTGAAAAACTTTCTTCTTTCTTTTTTTTAAGATTTATTTGAGAGAGAGAGAAAGAGAGAGTGAGCACATGCATGGGGGCAGGGTAGAGGAAGGGAGAGAGAGAATCCACTAGCAAACTACTAAGTGTGGGAGCCCAGCAGGGACGCTCCATCCCAAGACCCTGGGGTAATGACATGAGTGGAAACCAAGAGTTGGTCGCTTAGCCAACTGAGCTGCCTGAGGGCCCTGAAAAATCTTCTTAAATTTCATTGTTTTACAACATTTGGCTTATTACGCTAATCTAATTTCCTCATATGCAATGTGCTGTTTTCTTAGATTGTTTTAATTATTTAATTTTAAAGTAACACTTAGCCTTAATAAAATGGTATCCATACATGGAATTTCCACAAACCCTTTAACCATAATGTTAACATTTTATATAACCATAGAAATACTAAACTAAATCAGGAAAATAATATCAAGAATACCATTAACTACTCTAGAAACATTATTCAAAATATGGCAGGTGCCTCACTAATGTCTACTTATCTGTTTCAGAATTTCGACAAAGATCACACAATGTATTTTGTTCTCATGTCTTTTTATTTTCCTCTGATCTGATGTAATTTCTATTTTTCTGTATGTTTCATAAACTTGATAACTTTGAAGAGTACTGGCCAGTGGAATGTCTGTCAGTTTGGTATTTTCATTACTCCACTGAGTTGATACATTTTTGCTAAGGATAACACAGAATTGATGGTGTGTCCTTTCAGTGTGTTGTATTAGGAGGTACATGATGTTAGCATATCTTATTACTAGTGGTATTAATTTTAACACTTGGTTAGTGTGGTTTCATGTAGGTTTCTCCACTGTAAAGTTATTATTTTTCCCCTTCTAGATTAATACATATGTCGTGAGGAGATATAGTCAAGAGGATAGTCAACTATGTAAAAATTTCTCAGCCCATGTTTGTCCATTAAGCTAGTATCCATCAGTGATTATTATCTGTAACAGTATTTATTACTGTGTTGTTTGCCTAGTGGCAAACTCATTATTATCATCATTATTATCATCACTCATTATTATCATCACTCCTTCTATGCATAATATTTGTAATTGTATTATAAGGAAGAGCTGTGTTTATCCTCCATTTATTTATCTATTCATTTATACTCAGTATAGAATTATATATATGTTTTACTTTATAGCTTATAACCCATTACTATCATTATTTTGTTGCTCAAAATAAATTTGGCACTGAAACTTCCAATAGTTTGGCTCCTGTGTCCCTTCATGTGTCTCCATCATTTTCTGATCACATCCTTACTTTTTAGTCGATAAGATATTCCCGGCTCATCTTGATCGGGTGTTAGTGCTTCTTAACCACTTCAGTGAGGAGAAATAGAAAATATATGTTCTACAAACACATTCACAGTTATCTATATTTCTATCTCTATCCCTTTTTACATGCATTGTAAACCATGAGATCATACTGACAGCTCTGCTTCCGAACTAAACACCATGGGATTCATTCTACTGTTTCCTATTTCCTTATTTGTAATTTCTTTTGTCAACAGTGAGACACCTGGCTCTGATTTATCCAAAATATATTTTCTTATTTTTTCAATTCCAGTAAATATAAAATGTAGTTCTAAAATTTTAACATGCCATTTGACAATGAAAATAAACTGGAATAAAATACTCAAGTACAATTATTTTCATCTTCAGTTTTACAGAATATAATTAAAACATTGTTCAACAAACTTAAGTTCTTATCTTCCCTATTTCCTTCAATGGTTATTTTATTCATTTTTAATACAGTTTGGCTCAAGTATTACTGGCTATATTCCACTTTGAGAGGAATTCATCCATGTCTACTTTTAGTACTTGCATGTTTTATTTGTTTATATTTAATTCCGTAATCCATTTGGAGTTACTCTATGGTATGAAGTATGAATCTAATTTTTATTTTTACCAAGTGGCTTTTCTGTTGGCTAAGCATCATTTATGAAAGAAATCAATTTTTGCCTCTGTTATTTGAGACACCCACTTTCTCATATATTACATTTTCTTGTGAACTTTGGTTATTCCTGATCTTTCTGTTCATTCTCTCATCTATTTTTCTATTTGTCACTACACTATATTAATAATAGAGCTTAAACAGTACATTGAGGCTAAAACATTTTGTATTAATGTCTTGTAAGACTAGTTCCACCTCGTGGTTTCATTTTGTTTTGTTTTTTTTTTCTTTCTTTCAGTTTTTCTGTTTTGTTGTTGTTGTTTGTTTTGTTTGGTTGTTTTTTGGGTTTTGGGTTTTTTTTGAGAGGGAGAGAGGGAGTGGGAGGAGCAGAGAGAGGGAGAGAAAGAATCTTAAGCAGGCTTGACACCCAGGGCTGAGCCCCACATGGGGCTCCATCTCACAACCCTGAGATCATCACCTGAGCCAAAATCAAGAGCCAGCTGCTTAACTGACTGAGCCACCCAGGAACCCTGATTTTACATTTTTTCATAAAATATATGGGCTTTATTAACAATAAATTTAGCTTTATTAAAAAACCCACAAAACTTGTTTGTATGTTTATTGGGATTGTGTTAAATTTGTAAATTAACTCTGGGAGAATCAGAATCTTCATAACATTGTTCATCGAATATGGGGACATGTCTTTGCAATTCTTCATATTTATTTTGTATCTTTCAGGAATATCTTAAAGATTTACTCATACAGGTTTTTCACATTTTTAAAATTGAGTCCTAAGTATTTATTTTTTTCCCTTCTGTAAAGGCTAGTTTCTCAACTATGTCCTCTACTGGTTATTAGCTTTGTGTATCAATCTTATTGATTTATGAATGCTTATTTTATACCTTACCACCCTCTTGCTTACTGACCTTTTATGATTTAAGCATTATCTGACTTTTTGAAATATGCTATCAAGATAATAGATAATTTTTTCTTTACCTATTCATATGCAACAAATTGATGTCTCTTATCTAATAGCATTTATTAATATCTCTAATATAATACTGAGTAATGGTGGAGATTGTAACTTTACCTTTTTCTAGATCTTAATGGAAATGACTAATGTTTTGTCCTACAAAGATTTACATTAAGAAATCTTCCCTCAACTTTCTTGATTTTGTTTTTATATTTTTAATTTTTATTTATTTATTTTTTTGAGTAAAATCTTTTAAAAAATATATTATTTATTTATTTGAGAGAGAGAGAGAGCGCACAAGCAGAGGGAGCGCCAGGGGCAGAAGGAGAAGCAGACTCCCCACTGAGCAGGCAGCCTGATGCCTGGCTTGATCCCAGACTCTGAGATCGTGATCAAGCCTAAGGCAGCCACTTAATCGACTTAGCCACCTGGGTGCCCCTTGATTTTGTTTTTAAATCAGGAAATTGTTATTAAAATTTGTCAAAGGCATTTTTAGCATTTCTGAAAATAATTATGAGTTTTTTCCTTCTTACATCTATCAATATGGTATATTATATTAATTGAAACAATTTGCATCCTGGAGTGAAGCCTCCCTGGCCACGATGTAGTATATACTTAATGAGGTGTTGTATTTTGTTTGCTAATGTACTATTTAGTATTTTGCATTGGTATTCATGAATGATATTCATGTTTCATTTTGTATTTGAGTACTTTCTTCATCCTTCTTAGATATTATTTTAATAACTGTTTCATGATAGGGAGTTTTCATTTATTCTCAAAGGTCTAGCAATTTATTTAACTTTATTGAGAGCTGGTCTTTGGAGATTTGAAAGAATTCCATTGTAAAATCATTCAGGTCTCTTGTTTTTTTGGAAATAATCACCTTGTTTTCCTATGGAAATTGTTCTTTTTATACTTTATACTCTGTCAAGATGAATTTTGGTAATCTGTATTTCCTTAAGAAAAATGTCCCTTTTATCTATGTTTTCAAGTTTATTTGCAAAGCAGTATTCAAAGTAGTCTCTTAGGATTTTAAAAAATTTCTTCTGCTTCAAACTTTACTTCTGCTTTTGTAATTTCTTTTTATTTTTTTAAGATTTTATTTATTTATTTGACAGACAGATATCACAAGTAGGCAGAGAGGCAGGCAGAGAAAGGAGGAAGCAGGCTCCCCACTGAGCAGAGAGCCTGATGCAGTGCGGGGTTTGATCCCAGGACCTTGGGATCATGACCTGAGCCAGAGGCAGAGGCTTTAACCCACCAAGCCACCCAGGTGCCCCTGCTTTTGTAATTTCTTTATATGTTGTATTATTAACCCTCTTTTTTGGCCAAGAAAATTAAAATAATGTTTTTCTCTACTTTGTTAAAGTCTCCCAAAGCCCAGAATCCCATTTCTTAATGAGTTCTACCATTTTTTTTAATTAACTTCCTTGTAATTTCTATCTTGTCTTTATTATAAACTTCATTGTATTTTATTCTGTTTTACTTCTTTCTTGTTTTCCTAGTTTTTGACCTGGGAATTTAATGATTTCTTCTCATTCTAAATTTTTTTCATGTTCCTATCCATTTTTCTTGCTTCTTTTGTAGATTTTGCCTCATAAAAGTAGCTGCTTTGTTATTTAGTTTAGAAATATCTTGGTTAATATCTTCATAATTACTTGTGGCTTTAACCATTAAAAAGGAGACCTTAATTGTCACATCTAAAGCTTTTTGACTTAAATTATGTGTCATTGGAAGTATCATTTCCTGCTGCTTCTTATTGTTTCTATTTGTCTGTTATCTTTTTGCCTTCCCCATTAATTTTTGCTTTCGTGAATCACTTCATTTTAGCTGTGCTTCCTGTATGCAGCATATCATTAGGTTTTGCTTTGTGAAGTAAAATGAAAACATCTTTTTCTTTTCATAGATAAATTAATTCTATTTCATTTGTGGATATGACTGATAGGTTTGTTCTCAACACTTCCGTAATATTTTAGTTATATTTGCTCTGTTTTTGATGAGATGTGGTTTATTTGGATTTCATTTAATATTTTTAGTTTAGTATTTTGAAAGTTTTATGTTTTTGTTCTAGCTTTCCTTCATATTTTTAACTTTCCCAATGGCATTAGTCCCTGGTTTGTTTGTTTGTTTTTAACCTTTTGCTCTTTTGATTATCAGTTGTCATTGGTGTCCTTTAAATCCCACCTACTGTGCACAGAGCAGTGAGCTTTTTCTATTTTTTCCCTCTCCTTTGCTGTACTATTTTTAGTCAACATATTTTCTGCTTTACAGGAATTATAACAGTTGTAAATTAGGTTCAGTCTCTTGTTTCAATCTTTGTTTTAGTATTTAATCTGCCTTGACATATGTCAAAATACTCACCATTGGTCTTTTTCTGATGTTTATCCAGTCCTGTCTTAAACTAGTAGCTTTATCAAAAAGTTTCTATATCTCAAAAACTTTTTCCATTGACTTGATGCTTGTAGGACAGATTGGCTGCATATGGCTTGTGCTTTCTTTCACTGTTTTCCTTTTATCAGGCTATTTCTAAGTTCTTTGCTTGCATATCATTCTTGAGAAATCTGATGCCAATCCAATTCTTTTGCGCTCATAATTTATTTCATCTTTTCTTCCTGGAGACCTTTTGAAAATTTTTTTTCAGTTGAATACTTATACTATATTAATAATACACTAATTATCTCAGAGTTGTTCTTTTTGAGTAACTTTTATTCTAGGTAACTGGTGTGTCTTTTAAAAGTGCAATGTCTTTCTCTTTCCCTCCATCCATCCCTCCCTCCTTCCTTCCCTCTCTCCTTCTTTACTACCCCCTCCCTCCTTTCTCCCTCCCTCCCTTTCTCTCTTTCTTTCTGTCCTTCCTTTCTTTCTTTTCCCTCCCTCTCCCTCCCCTTCCTTCCCTCTCCCCTTCCTTCCTTCCTTCCTTCCTTCCTTCCTTCCTTCCTTCCTTCCTTCTTTCCACTCTAGTGTTGGATTTTGATTCTCTTCCATTTGCTTTAGTTTTCTTTTGCATGGGTTTCAGTTACATGTAAGCTAATCAATCATAATCTGCCTCCCTTCTGTTTGCCACTTTTTCTCTGAGTTCTCTCTTTATCTCACTTACATTCTCTTGATTTTCCCCCTTGCCTATTATTTGTTTTTTTTAGTGTAATTATTCTTTTTTTGTTGTTGTTTTAGTTTGTTTGTTTGTTTTTTGTTTTCCTAATTCTTTTTTTTAAATTAATATAATGTATTATTTACTTCTGTGAATCATCAGTCTTATACAATTCACAGTACTCACCATAGCACATAGTCTCCACAATGTCCATAATCCAGCCACTTTATCCCTCCCCTCCCACCCCCCAGCAACTAAGTTTGTTTCCTGAGATTGAGAGTCTCTTATGATTTGTCTCCCTCCCTGGTCCCATCTTATTTTATTTTTTCCCCCTCTCTTCTGCCCATGACCCCCACCCTGCCTCTCAAATTCCTCATATCAGAGAGATCATATGATAGTCTTTCCCTGATTGACTTATTTCACTTAGTATAATACCCTCCAGTTCCATACACATTCTTGCAAATGGCAAGATTTCATTTTTTAATGGCTGCATAGTATTCTATTGTGTTTATTTAGATCCCATTGTTCCTTTCTAACTTCCTTTCTCACCTCCCTTTCCCACCAGATATAGGAGCGGGAGCAGATGACTAAGTCTGCTACCTAAAGACAAGTTTAACTATAGAATGAGAGGCCCATCTTCTATTTTTCTAAGAAGACATTTCCAAAAAAGAATATATATATACGTGTGTGTATGTGTGTGTGTGTATATATATATATACATATATATATATAATTAAATATATGTTAAATTGCATTATATTATATTAAAATAGATAATTAAATATATATATTAAAATTCTCTTATGTATGTGTATTGAATACTTGATATTGGTTATTGGCTACTGACTACGTGAAATATGGTTAGTATGTCTAAGAGAACAAATTTTTACTTTAATTTAATTTCTATTTAAATTTAAGTAGACATATGTACCATGCATAGTAGCTTGGTTAAATAATAAATTACTTAACTGTTGAAGAGCTCTTTGGAGGCATTTTTTTTTTTTTTCTATCCAGAATTTGTGATAGTATGGTTTCAGGCTTTGTGTATCAGAATCTATCAGCTAAAGTATTATATTGCACTTAAGAACTTATATATCCATATGTACCTTTTTATCCATATGTATCCAAATATCTATGTGTCCATATGTAACCTGAAGAAGGAGATGGTGAGTGTTAGTTGACATTTCCTTGTTAACAAGGCCTGGGGAAAAGTATCTGGACCCAAAGTGGTATATTTGGGTTGAGAAACCTTGCTGTCTACTCTAGGGCAAGAAAAACATATTCGTTATGGTTCTTTCAAAGCCTGTGTGTTATAATGGTAATATAGAAATCAGTGGGGCTATTTCTTTTTTTTTTTTAATGCCTATTCTGTTACAATAGAAAAGACTGTTAAACTTACATTCTAGCATTAGAGATTTTAATTGACCTGAGTTAATTTTTAATTACCCCTAATTAATTAATTAATCTGAATTAATATACAAAAGTGACCCAGAAGCTACATAATCTGCTAAAGATATCTTAGAGTAATTTGAATATGTCATCTAAGAAAGCATGGTTAAACATAATTATGAAGAAAGTATTTTTAAAATCTGTTTTATTTTGTATCTTCTGATTAAAAACCGATTACTTATTTCTACAGTTGGCTGTCTTCAGTTTTGCCCTAGCTATGTGGAAATTGAGTGTGGAAAGTTCATTGATCTCACTGCTTTCTTCTTTTTAAATTCTTTTTTGATTCTTCTTACTGTTCTCTGCATTTTCTTTAAGTTGCTTATAATGTCCATTCTTTCTTATATTCACTCCCTCCCACGGAGAGTTTATCTTATATTCTGTTGAGATACTTAAAGCAAAGTACTTAGAATCACAATGCAGAAAGAGATCTTGCAAAAATAATCCGGTGTCCTCTCTACCTGCTTTCCATCTCTCAAAAATTTGATTTGTTATGGTAATACTTTTTTCCCATCATTGTTTATCACAAAAAAGGAGATCTTTCATCTCCATGTGCGTTGAAGAATTAAACATAATCTCTGCCCTCATCCTAAATATCATTTAATGAGCCTGGAATGACAATTTCTTTTTAGTGTCCTTTTTTATTTTTGAATGAAATCTGATGTTTTCTTTTTAAAATATTATTAAAATCCTCCAATTGAACAAACTTTGTATTGACAAAATTATAGAGCTAAGAAAATGTACTCACTCTACCAAGAAGCCTGTATTTAAGTGATTTCAGCCACACGTATTATTCATAGGATGAATCAATAAAAGTGGTAACGAGTCATTATTAAGGAACAATGACAGTTTTCTGTTGTTTTCCTCTATAGTATATATTTTGAAGCATACAATCTATAGCTGGTGTTTTAAAATTAATCTGACATATTTTAATTTGCTTTCAGGCTTATTCTTCCTCATGTTTTGGGGCTCAAGTTTAAAGAACTAGATGAAATACCAGCAGTCTCAAGTTAAAAAATGGAATACATAATAATTAAGGACATACTTATAGTTTACAAATATATATTTATTAAGTTATTTATTGAATATCTTCATCAACAGCAATGTTCTACATTGGACTCAGTAATGTGATTCTTCTTTTATCCTATCCCAGATGAATTTGATTTCTGTTACTCATGAAATATTTCAATGTGGCTCATGCCCTAATGCAAGAGTTTATATTTTCCTAATATTATATATCTGTCTCATGGTTGGTTAAGGAAACATTGGTATTAGGAAACCAGGATAGATGACTCATATCTAAAACGTTCTATACTATAAATGTGTAAAGTATGAACTATAAATAAAAATACCCCCAGGTATCATTTATTTATCTGCATAGACAGTATTCAACCCTTATATCATGCAATAAAAAGGTGTTCAGTGTTTGTTGATTTATCAGATGAACTGAAAAAAATCTAATTAAATAAGTCTGGTGCGTTGCACTTAATTGCTTATAACTGGAAATAAATATACTTACAAATGGAACTAATAAACCTATGTTTTTTTTAATTAATTAGCTTTCATAAAATCCATTCTATAAATCTAGCTAAAACTAGCATAATTATCTGATATTTATTTGCTTCAATTCACAATCAAAAATAAATGGCAATTAAAAGAAGTCATCTCAGAAGTCATCAGCCTAAGTTAAATTATAAAGCTTGATATAAATCATATGACATACTTCTATTTAAGGAGTCTAATTGTTGTCTAGCAGATTGAGTTACATTGTCATGTATTGTGTAGGTCTAGAGACCTATACTTTTGCATACCAAAGCTATTTTTAACAAATCTTACTTACTTTTCTAACTAAATAACTTATATATACCATGTAATAAAATCTTTACTTGAAGAAAACCAAACTATGCAAATATTTTAATGTTTTTCTAAGTGTAATTTGTTTTATACTTGCAAAAGGATATATATATTTATAATATATTATATATTGTAAAATTATATACTGTTTTTTTCAATTAGCAATAATCGCACCTTGGATAAACCTCATTGGCTACGATACTGCCACTGCGCAAAGCTATACTGTTTTTTTCAAAATACCTCAAGTTCTCCACTGAATTCTTGCCAACGTGGGTAATCTGCCAGATTGGAAATTTCCAAGACAGGGGACTTGGGGCTGAATAGAGACTCTGACAGACAGGCTTAACTATGTGTTAGAGGGGGAAGTGTGTCCTTCCAGGTCAAACATAGTGTCTGAATTTTAAGAATGATAAATATTAGTCCAGAAATAAGAAATCAGATACAATTTATAAAGGAGAACTAAGTAAGTGTTACTAAACATGCCCTTTATTATAGAAACTTTCAATCTACAAGGAGGCTTATCTGCTTTTTTTTGTTTGCATCATCTCTAAATAAATCTCTCTGAGATATGACTTTTTTTTTCATAAAATGGTTTTCTTCTTCTTGTCAACATTGCGAACCGTTTACATTCACTCTTTAATAAGTATTTGCTAAGTTAATAAATGAACCCTTTATATTCTATTTGATGGGACAGGGGAATAAAGCAAACTATATGAAAATATTTTTCATAATAAACAAAAAATCATCATCTAATATGGCGGTATTACAGATATTCATAAATCGTGTCATTTGATAAACATTTAAAAGGCTGATCTGCACTACACATTTTGACAGACTATAAACATACTGATATACAGTATATACCATTTAAGATGAACTGGGAAAACACAAATGGTTATATACACAACACAATAGATGAAATCCGTAGAAATATCTATACAATATACTCTGTGAAATTTAAATAAAAATGCACCTAAATTTGGAGCCAACATAAACCACTTAAAGGAATGTTGTTAACAGGGGAGAAAGAAGTAAGAACAAATATTTATGAAGCTCCTCATAAGAATCAGAATCAGACTTGAAGGTAAATGCTTTACAGACATTCTCTCCTTTAATCCTCATAGCCATGCTTCGAGTCCCATTGGTGCTAGAGCATGCTTATACCGGCTCATGATAGCTATGTATTAGATACTATCCCAACTCTGCATTCAGTGACTTCACATTTGTATCCTTAAACCAGCCATTGTGGGAATATTTACCCATGGGTATCTGCAAAAGCTACAAATCAGGGCTTCCCCCGGATCCACTATGGAAGAAAGGCTGTTGAACAGTTCCAAGCACACACCTGATAGGCATTAAGTAGAATTGTGTAATACTTAGATACTAATATTCATTCAAATTCTAAAATCCTGGCATATTGCAGAGAGCAAATTATCTAGCAAATTAATTACTAAATTAATTTCCTTAATTTTAATAAAGGATTTAGATATTTATTACATTTTTATGTTGTATGCTAAAATGTTTTTAGGGACGCCTGTGTGACTCAGTTGGCTAAGCATCTAACTCTTAATTTCAGCTCAGGTCATGGTCTTATGGTCCCGGTATCGAGCCCCAAGTCATGCTCCACACTTAGCATGGAGTCTGCTTGGAATTCTCCCTCTCCCTCTCCCTCTGCCCCTCCCCTTGCTCATGCTCAGTTTTTCTCCCCCTAAAATAAAAAAAAAAATCTTTAAAAAAATGTTTTTAGTTAAAAATGTTGACTTTTACATACATAATTGACTTGTGAACTGAAATGTTCAAAAGACATTTGTGTTTTTGTAATGAGTGATGTTTCTTCTTTTCCTAATGAAGAATATTTTATTATTTAAATGGTAAATGTTATTTATGAAGATTTATTTAAAGCTAAGATTTACTTAACACAATCTCTGATCTTATTTTTGACCATTCTTTATGTTGGTATTTTGCAGTGAGGCCCACTGTAATTGAAACTGATGTTTATGTAAACAGTATTGGACCAGTTGATCCCATAAATATGGTGAGTGATGAGCACTAAAAATAATTGTCTGCCATGGAGTTCTTGAATATATACGCCCAATAATAGAATGAATATATGACAAATTCTGATAACTTATCCTGAAAGAATTCAGGGCAACTCTGAAATGACTATATGCCAAGTTCAGGGACTAGTGCTAAAATATCCCTTATCTAGGAACATGTAGCCTTTTACTCCAGTGAGCTGTGTTGGTAGGAACTATGTTAAGGCATGAAAAATTATCACCTGATCCATCAAGAAAGAAATCTGGAAAGAGATAACTAGAAGGGCTGTGGGGAAAATGGAGAAGGAAAAGGACTTACTGGAAGAGCCAGGGGCATGCCCAAGGTCATGTAGGAATGCAACAACCTGATAAGATCAGGGGAAATTCCAGGAGTCTGATAACACTGGAACATAAAAGTACAAGTAAGGAAGTAAGACTGACAGAATGCTTATGGTCCTTATTAAGGAGGTTCTTCCTAGCCATAATAGGAAATGTGGGTTTAATGAACTGTATCCCCTTAGATCAGAGAAATGATGGAAACTTTTCATAAGGAAGGTATCATAGGTGAATTTGTATTTTTAACAGATCACCCTTCTAACAGTGTAGAAGATAGACAAGACCATTAAGAGGGTTAGAGACACCAGTTAAGTGGTTGCTGTAGTCTGGGCAGTAGATCTCCTATTCTGAGGTAATCCCAAATTCATAGTCTGAGATACTAGAGTTTAGGGCTTCAACATACGAATTTTAGAGGGATACGGTTCAGCCCAAAACACCATCCAAAGATAATTCTTAAAACTGATTCTCTCTCTTACCTCATTTATTCATTAGTACATATGTACATATGCACTTTGTACATTAGTACAAAGTGAAATCATCCCTTTCTTATAGGCCTTAAGCTCTTTTTTATCTGAATAGCCATCATGCCTAACAACTGGCTGTGTGTGCTGATTCCTACAGTATTACTGTCAGCCCACATTTTTTTCTTTTACTCAATATGATGGTCACATGATTGTCATTAACTGTTACAGCTGCCTCATCAACTACTGTACTGATGGCATTTTGGCCACGGCACAACTGACATCTTTGTCTCCTTGTTGCAAATGAGTATGAATTGGCTGTGGAAATAAGTTGAATTTGAGAATTGGAACTGAGGAGCTCTCAGGAGAAAGAGCTGCAGCAAATATTTGTCAGAAATTAGCTGAACCTCTTAGAGATGGGAACAACAGTCTTACAGTAAAGAAAGAAAAAAAAGGAATAAATATCAGACCTTAAGGAACACATACATTTAAGGACCTGAAAGATGAATCTGAAGTGATAGAAGAATCAGCAAGGTTGTCAAGAAGATGGAGGTTAAACAGTGGCAAAGAAACCAAGGGAAAGGGAAATTCCCATACATTTTTGAGTATTTGCTCTGCCCCAATTGAATTCCTAAACAAATTGCTGACTTTTGTAAAGACAAAGCATTCTATATACCTGTGTATATTAATTTAACATTATGCAAATATGAGATTTTATAAAGGGATACATCACTAAAAATGGTAATTTTCTCCTTAGGGGAATGTTAAAATGTTTAATTTCCAATTAACCAATGAAGAGGATAAACCCATTAGAGCTTATGGACATCTACATTTGCTGAATTGTATATGTTTAGTCTTGGGCTCTTGTCTTTAATTTAAATAAATTCATTTAAAAAACATGATCATTAAAATAAAAAATAGGATTCAAGGCTGTATTAGTATTCCAGAGATTCTTTATCAAGAAAGGCTACTGAGAAACTTCTGTGATGATCTTCCTGTATCAAAGTTTCATGGTATCAAAGATTTAGTTTTCCCAGTAGGCAAACTGCACACTTCTAACCTTGGCCAGTGATAGTTTTTTAAAAAGCTAATTAAATGAAATTGCTATTAAAACTAGTGATATTAAAGCACATACAAGAAAAAAAGACATAGAATACTTGATAGTGTTTATTAAAAGAGCAACATTGTCTTACTGGGGACAAATAAGGAGCAGTTTACATAGAAGACTTTTAACTAAACAATGTAGGAAAATTAGAATTCAGTTTTCATAAAATGAACAAAATTGCTTTGAATATAAGTGTAATCAAGCAAACAGATTTGAGTGTAATTAAGCAACCAAGAGGATAGGTTCCCCTCCCCTTAATAATTAATACAACTTAAGTTACTGGTAAGGAACAAAATTAGGGTATTAGCTTAATGGTTTATTTTCTAAATTAGCCAAAATTTGGCTTCAGGAAAGATAGTTATTTATTTTTAAGCCTGGCTACATAAAAATAATTTCTTTTTAGATTACTGATAAGACCTAAAACAAGATTATTCTATAATAAGATATGCTTTTCTTTACTTTTTTTTAAGATTAGATTAATGACTTTAGCCTTCATGTCACTATCAAAAAAATAAGATATTCAATAATTGAACATTGAATAAATGTATAATTTAGCCAATAAATAGATTAATTCTGTAGTTTACAATTTGAGAATTTAAATTCAAAATGAATAACAGATGCATTAATGAGGACTGAACAAGAATAAAGTAATTTGGGTAAAGCCTGTTCAACTACGTGTGCTTTAATTAAAACTCTGAGTTATGTATGAGCACTAAGTAATGTACAGAATTGCTGAATCACTGCATTATACACCTGAAACTAATATAACACTGTATCTTAACTATACTGGAATTAAAATTTTTTAAAAGTTAATAGTAAAAAGCAATCTTAAATATAAACAGAAAAAATATACAATCAGAACTGAAGGCAAAAAAAAAATTAATAGACGTTATTCACCTGGAATTAAAATTTTTTTTAACCTTTTAATTTTGGGGGCTTTGGAGAAATTATGTGATTTTACTCTTTTGGGTAAGCATTTCAAGATAACAAAACAATTGCCGTTTACCCTCTGACTAGCTAAAAGAGCATTCAAGGGGCAAAGCAATTCTCTGAATCAAGTCAAAATCAATAAGGCATCTAGGGAATCCAAGATGAAATTATGGGTAACTAGAAGGCTAAACACAAAGGGAATAAGGGGCACCTGGGTGGCTCACTTAAGAGTCTGATTTTGGCTCAGGTCATACTCTTGGGGTCCTGGGATAGAGCCCCACATTAAGCTTCCTGCTAGGCGGGGTGTCTGCTTGTCCCTTCCCCTTCCTCACCCCTCATGCTCACTCTCTCTTCCTCTGTCTTCTCTCCCAAATAAATAAATAAACACCTTATATAAAAATACATAAGGGGAATAAGTACAGAAACAGCAATAGATGAAAATTCCTGGTATAACTTGGAAGAAAAGGCCAAGTGGCTCTGCATGAGGTGGTGGAAATGGACCAGGCAATTGGGTATGCACTCACCATGATCTCCCTGAAAGACACACTGGCCATTGTCACTGTGGACCACTCCCATGTCTTCATCTTTGGCAGGTACACCCCAGGCAACGCTATCTTTGGTCTGGCCCCCATGGTGAGTGATACAGAAAAGAAGCCCTTCACTGCCATCCTGGATGGCAATGGGCCTGGATACAAGGTGGTAGGCCATGAGCGAGAGAATGTCTCTGTGGTGGACTATGCTCACCGCAGTAACCAGGTGCAGTCTCCTGTGTCCTGCACCGTGAGACCTATGACAGGGAGGACATGGCAGTCTTCACCAAGGGTCCCATGGCACATCTGCTGCACACCATCCAAAGCAGAACTACATTTCCTCCACCTGAGAGCTTAATGGGCCTACATCAGTGCCAACCATGATCACTGTGCCTCAGCCAGTTTGGCAGGCAGGCCGTCCCCAGGACCCCTGTTCCTCCAGCTAGCCCTGTTCCCTTTGGGCATACTTTTTTGAGCACCCATGGCCTGGGCACCCACCAACCTATGATAGATGGCCAGCCTTCCTCTTTCAGCACTGCCCACAGCCTGGGAGCCCACACCTCAAGGGCCAGGTAGGTTGGGGTCTTCATAGCCTCTACAGCTGCCAGAAAGAGGACCTAGGAAAGCAAAGACCAGTGCCTGCCTCAGTCCCTTCTGGAATCCTCCACTGGGGCCAGACCAGTTCCTGGCCTCCAGCCTCTGCTTCCTCCCTCCTGCCACCTTTGGTCAACAGAGTAGTTTTCTCATGGGTAGGTGGACAACACAGACTGCAGAAATTTTCAAAGCATCTTATTTTTCCAGCAAATGTATTTTACAGACCTGGAGGACCTGGAGCTTCCATGGAACATTCTGGATGTCCTTTCCCCTCTGGAACCACCAGGCCCCACCAGACTCATGCCCCTACCTTCAGAAGAGACCAAGTCCTTCTCTGCAGGATGGGAGTTTGCTCCCTCACTCATTCCAAGGTCTCCCAGGGCTCCCAGAAAGTGAACTCTCTGGACTGGCGATCCCACCCTGGGTACCATGGCTGGGAAGAGCAGCCTAGGGAGGCAGACACTTCCCAGCTCTCAATATGCATGCCCAGTCCTCTCTGAAATGACACTCCAGTTTGGAAGGGCAAAATTATTTATCTCTTTTTGGTGTTGGTTAAAAGGTGACACAAAACACTTAAATAAAACTTTCCAACAAAACAAAACACAACACAACACAACAACAACAACAACAAAAACCTTTCTGAATATTTCTGGCAATAAAAAATAAGGAAGAAAATTACAGGTATAATTTGGTCATGGGCTTACTTATAGAAACTGGTACACCCTTATATAGTCCAATATTAAGAAATTACTGATAGGAGCATTTGGAAATCATGGGCCCAGAGAGAGAGAGAAACTCAATGACCTGGATGGATCTAGAAGGTATTATGCTAAGCAAAATAAGTTAGTCAGAGAAAGGTAAATACTACACGATTTCACTCATATGTGGAATTTAAGAAACACAACCGATGAGCAAAGGGGTGGGGGCAGAGAGAGAGAGAGAGAAGCAAACCAAGACACAGACTCTTAGCTATAGAGAACAAACAAAACTGATGGTTAACAAAGAGGAGGGGGAGAGAGGATGGGTGAAACAGGTGATAGGCACCAAGTGTGTATGGAAATGATGAGTCACTCTGTTGTACAATTGAAATAAATGTAACACTGTATGTTAACTAGCTGGAATTTAATTAAAAACCTGAAAAAAGAATGAGGTCCCAGTTCATGTCTGAAGAATTTACTTTGTATCATTCTAACTGCCAGGGTGATACATCCCATAGTCCCAGAGTACAGAGCTGAAGCTGAATAGATTCTTCCTGCTTTAAATCGCGATTGGTCTTGGGAACAGGGCAGAGCAGAGGAATCAGGGTGCCAGTGATGAGGAGCACAACTTAGAAAGTAGCGGGGACACCAGCTGGGCTGAATTGCAAAGTAACTATTGGCTGGAGATGACTATAAGATGTTTAGCAGGACACAAACCCTTAAGTAAACTAGGCAAACACCAGGATGCTTTCCTCATGGCTAGTATAGGCATATTTAAAAATAATCCCCCCTTTCAGATTCCTTTTACCAGAAAAGGAAAATACAAATATTCCCTATAAAGAAAAACAAAACACTCTTTTAAAAAAATATTTTATATATTTATTTGTCAGAGATAGAGAGAGGGGGAGAGAGAGAGAGTGAGCACAAGCAGGCGGAGGGGTAGGCAGAAGGAGAACAGGCTCCCTGCTGAGCACGGAGCCCAGGGTCCTGGGGCTTGAACCCAGGGTCTTGGGACCATGACCTGAGCTGAAGGCAGAGGCTTGACTGACCTACTGAGGTGTCCCAAAACAAAACACTCTTAAGCAAAAGTATATGTAGAACTATAAAAGTCATAAATATGATTCATTATGGAATAGAAATAAAGGATTTCCCAGCCATCAAATTTTGTTCCATTCATTTAAGTGGGTCGACCAAGTATCAAATGTGTGTGTGTGTGGAGGGGGTGATGTTGAGGGGGTATAGTTAATAATCTGTGTAAAAATGGTGAGGGCTGAATTTTAAGTCTTTTTTTACTTTATCTTCTCACTCATTTTTGATAATAAACTTCCCAGACATATAACTAGTGTTTAAATATTTTAGGTATATTGAGAAAGCTGGTGCCCACAAAGATTTTTCTTTAAAAATTTCTTACACTGCAAGGAACACATTTTTTTCAGTGTTTCATGCAATTGACGCTAATGTTCAACTGGTTTTTCTCCCCCTCTCTCTGTCATTCTCTCTCTTTTTTGTCCCTGCTGCTTCTGGATTCAAGGAGAAAATGCTTTGGGCATAGTTTCTACATGTCAAAGAAACCCTGTTTATTTCTTTTACTATATTAACAGGAATTAGTCACTCCTCACCACGTATATTAAATTGAGGAATTATGAAACAGCAAAAGCATGGAAAATATATGTATATATACACTTTTGTATCTGGATAATTGATCTGTATATGCTAATGGAGAGAAGACAAAGAGTTTTTGATTTCTTGGCTATGATGAATTAAAGTATTTAAAATATGCATTTATATTTAATGATTTTAAGTTTATTTGATTGGTTTGTGGAATATCTTAAGGCTTGTTTCCATGGATTTAATTTTTTTATTTCTGCATATTATGTTAATTCTTTTGGCATTAGATACTCTAAAATCTATTTCTTTTCACAAGCTTCATCTTAAAACAGCATAAAATTTAGGTATTTTTTGATTCAGCACTAGGAGAGATAAAATTAAAAATTATAAACGAATGAGTGTTATTTTCATCTCTCTGCTTCTTTGATCCTGTATGTTCATTTGCCCCATACATAGGAAGCTAAAGTTTTAAGATTAGAAAATTAAATTAACCTTTGAATCTCAAAACTTATTAAAATAATTTTATTATTTCTTGATGTAAACAACTACATTTTAATTTTTACTTTGTGGTTTTGTTTGTCTTATATTTATTTACTACCTGTATTGTGACAGTTAGTGCCTTGGCTGCTGAGTTATAAAAGATATGACCTCCTTCTGTCAGAGAAGCATCAAACCTAATGGGAAGGATGCCTAAATAATGCAGATCAGATCAAAATAGAAGGGGAAATGCCAGGAAGAATGCCATGTACGAACCGATACTTATTTTAAGTTACAAATGGTGACCTTATAGTTTTTTTTTCTTAAAAAAATCATATATTTTTTACTTCTTATAAAAGAAATACATGTCCAATATGGGAAAATTAGAAATTCCATTTAGGTCAAAGGAAAAAAAAATATTTAGATTATTGTTATCCAGTGGTAAACATTGTTACTATCATTTTACTATCTTTATGTGCATAGTTTTATAAACGCTCTATTATACATACTATTTTGTAATTTTTTATCTTTCCACTTATTATATCATGACTGTTATTCCACTTAATTACTTTTTAAAAAAATCATTAAGTATTGCATAATATTAGGGGATGTATTTGTACCGTAATATATTAATCATCCATTATTTAACAATTGGAATGTTTCCAATTTGTTGTAATTAGAAGTAATGTTACCAAAATCCTTTGGCTACCCATAACTATTGCCTTAGGATATGCATATAAACACCTTTGAGATCTCTGGTACATCTTGGTCAGATTTTGGAGGTGTCTATTTTGAATTCTTTTCTAATGATATGCCTCAAGGTAGAGATTCCCAGGTTAGCTCCAATTTGAGTCCTTTATGAATTACTAAATACAGAATGTTGTAGAATAAGCCCCTACTGCTTGGTAAATCTGGCCTCAGGCTAGGCTTAAAAGGGAAAGTTCTGGTAGAATGATAGTTGTTTCAACTTGTGACTTTCATATGTGATTAATAGCTGGTTTTAGACTTGCTTTCTTGCCAGCTGCTCCAAGTCACTATTTAATTTTTGATAGTTGACTCAGACATACTCTTGATTCTTCTTCTTTTACCCCTTTGGTTGAAATTGTATTATTTGGGTTTTATGGTACCTACCTACGGCTTTCAATACTGAACGCAAAGTTAATAGACAACCGCTTAAATTGTTTTGTATCGCAACATAAAATTTATTTATAGGAGGAGAGTGACTAATGTTAATGCTTTGCTAATAATATAAAAAACATAACAAAACAATAAATGTCTAAGAAAAAGCAGTTTTCCTCATGTAGTGGTACTTCGACATGGCCTAAGGTAATTTTAAGGGGTTAATATTACAGGCCTAGAGAAGACTACATTCTAAAATTGTGTAGAGGCACATATTTTAGTTGAATGCTTAAAACCAAACTTCTCTTAAATACACACACACACACACACACACACACACACACACACACACAAGTTCTCATATGCTGATTAATAGAGAGAGCTTATAATTAGAGAGATGGCAGCCTAAATGGTTCAGTTTGAAGGAATGGTACATAAATTTTCCCATCTGTAGATACTGACTGCAAAAAGTGTTTAAATGCCTTGAGGTTCACAGTTAGAGATCTATTATTCTGTATAACAAGGATGTCTCTCTCTTTTACTTTCTTCTTTTTTTTTTTTTTTTTGTATACAGAAAACTAGTGGATATAATATATAAATGCATTGAGGAAGGGATAGAATCTTGTCAAAAATTTCCAGACCTTTATAACCCAAACTATATAAGAAAATAACACTTTTTTTCTTTATAAGAAAAATCCAAATTTTCAGTCATTGCTGCAGGGGATTCTGATTCAGTAATTCCTGACAGGGACTTGGAATCAGAATGTTGAAATGGCCTTCAAAGACTTCTAGTCAACCAAGTTTCATGGCCATTTCCTAAAACCATTTTCAACAATCAATTTAGTAGAAATTAAGCAGGATTAAATGAAAGCAACAAAAACACCTATATCTCAGAAGTATTTCTATGAGGAAGGATCATTGAAAGACATCTTGTCCATTTTAGCCTTTATCCTTGTTTATGTTTAAATCATTAAGTGCTGGGTGTTATATGCAAATAATGAATCATGGAACATTATATCAAGAACTAACGATGTACCATATGGTGACTACATAACATAAGAAAAAAATAATTTCTAATATTTTGTAACATTCTCATGATCAACAATGTTCTCATGATCACCAGAATTTAGAGCTCAGGATGATGGTAATAACGATCTTGCCTTGTGCCTTCATTTTTCCAGTGAGACAGAATAAATTTGGTCAGCATTATATTCTAGAAAATCACAGATTTGGAACAATGGTATGATTTCCTGATTCCATCCAGCCAGTGTTCTTTACACTACATCACAACTTCTCACTACAATACCTTCTTTTGATATATCCGGAACCATTTTGTTGATTATCTGACATGTATTTACAATTATACATATAATTAAAAGACAATGCCTTTGCTCTCATTCAATGTGTTATTTTTAGATTTTTTTAGTGGAAGGGATTTTAATAAAATACTGAAGTTTTAGGTCTTAGATTGGTAGTGAATCTGAACTAATATCAATTGCTCTGGAATTTAATTAAAATGTGAAGAGAAAAGACTTATTTAAATGTCTTAACATTTGATGTTTTATAATTATGGAAATTATGACAAATTTCTATAATAGAAATTCTGCAAATTGTGTGCTAAACCTTGGATTTTCTCATAAGAACCTTCAGCTTTGTGATATGCACAATTATATCCAAACAACTGAGGTAAATACTGGCAGTCAGTGCTTCTAAAGCAGCACAAACAATGCTATTCTAGCAGCAGACTGAGTGCCAGAAAATTCATTTTCTGCATTGAGAATATGGACAATGGAAAGAATCTATAAAGTGGTAATTAATATAAATAATTTAAAACATGAGGCATGCAAATTCTTTCTAAATATATCATTTCCAGATATAATGTTCCATCTTGCTTAGATAAGAAGACTAATTTTAACAGCAAGAAATGTTTCTTTCAGCTTTACTGAGGTAAAACTGACAGAGAAAAGTTGTATATATTTTAGGTGTACCACTTGATGTTTTGATATACATACACCTTGTGAAGTGATGACCATAATTGAGCTAATTAACATACCTGTCACCTCACATAGTTACCCTTTTTTCTTTTTCTTTGTGTGTGTATGGTGAGAGTTCTTAAGATCTAACCTTTTTTTTTTAAGATTTTATTTATTTATTTGAGAGAGAGAGAGTGAGGGAGAGACAGAAAGAATCTGAAGCAGGTTCTACTCTGAGTAAGGAGACCAACACAGGGCTTAATCCTACAACCACAAGAACATGACCTGATTTGAAACCAAGAGTTAGATGCCTAAATGACTGAGCCACCCAGACATCCTGAGATCTATCCTTTTAACAAACTTCAAGTATACTAATTTTGAGGAATATATTTTTAATACAATGTAACTACAGATTCAGGAATACTTCTCACACTAAGACAACGGAACGAATAATCTAGCTATCTAGGACTGAACCAATCAATGGCAAATATTACCCATGTACATGGAACACAGATGTTCATTCGTGATAGGCCTTCTCTAGGAAGCAGAGTCCTCACTTGAATATCAGTCATGTGTTGTGGAGAATTCCTTACCATGCTTTTAATAGTAACCATGAAGATTATTTCTTTCCAGATGTCATGCTGCGTATTTATAAGTTCCCCAATTAGATTGTAACTTTCTCTCACAAATTGCAGAGGTAAAAGTATTGGTATAACTCTAGTTTAGATCATAGACCTATGTAAGTATGAACTCAGCCGTGAATTTATGAGATTTTTGGCCTAATTCTTGAAGATTAATTCAAATGCATTATAGACAGCAGGGATTAAAATATATGTATCTCCATTTACCCCATAAATAACTATTTGTGGTCTTTTAAATGCCAGACACTATTTTTAAGAGTTGGGTTTACAGGTCTGATTCTGCTTTTTTTTTTTTTTTTGGCTGAATGAGTATGGGAATGTGATATAAAAGTGTTGATTAGAGCAGTGTGGTGATATGACTTAATATTTTCAGTGAGACTATTATCCTTCTAAGTGAAGGATAAACTATACAAAGTGAATTGTGGAAGCAGAGAAACTAGTTATAAATAATTGCAATAATCAAGGAAAAAGCTGGTGATGGTGAAACAAATGAGAATTTGTCAGATTTTGTAAGTAACTTGAAAACAGTGATGCCAAGGTATTTTGAAGACCAGAGTGGAATTGTAGAGAAAAAGAGGAATCAAGAATGACTCCAAGATTTTTTCACTGAAAACTTGTCATTTAATGAAACAGAGAAGAGAGAGAAAAGTTTTTTTTTTTTTTGAGGATAATGAAGATCAAAGGTTCTATTTCAAAATTTTAAGATTGAGGTGTCTATTAGCTATCCAAATAAAAACATTAAGGAGGTGGTCATACATGCATGTTGGGATTTCAGGGAAAGTAGCTGCATTTGGAATATAGCTTTTGCATTCTTCACACGACATATATGATACTTAGTCATGAGATTGGATGAGATTATCCTGAGAGTGGAGAGAAGGGGACTGTTATTAAACTGAAGCACTGCATTGCATAGGCATATGAAAGAGGCAGGGGAACTAGCAAAGGAGAATGAGAAAGAGTGGCCCCTGAGGTGGGAGAAAAACAAGACTTGGTGTCCCAAGTTTTGAGTGGGCCAAATATTTCATGAAACAAAACTGATTAACTGATTCAATTTTTGCAAATGAGCTAATAATATGAATATTTATAGCTTTCCAGAAGCTAGGTAATTTTTATGACTTAAAATCTTGGTATTGAAACTGGCTGTCTCTATACATGAAGAAATTTCCTCAAAAATAAAACTATGTCTATAAAATGTTCCTGTCTTCCAGAGGAGGCATTATATGGTTGTGTCTCATAATCTTTATAATGGGAATGTTTGCAAAAGCTCTGTTTTGTTTTTTGTTTTTTGTTTTTTGTTTTTTTGCAAAAGCTCTGTGTCTCATAATCTTTGTAATGGGAATGTTTGCAAAAGCTCTGTTGCCCCCTTTTAAAAATGATATGAAGTCTTTCCTTCATTATTATGACCACAATATTATAGAATACTTGCTATGTGTGAAATCATTGTTTTAAGTAATTTATGTTAAATATTAGCAAGAATATTATATACTATGGACAACAGGGATCCAAGAGGAGGAAGTAAGCCATAAAAAGCTGGGAAATATACTCAAACCAACTAATAATTGTTATATTCAGAATTCAATCCCCCCAAGTCTTCCCAATAGTAGCATTCATCTTTAATCACTACACTAAACTGCCCCCTTCTAAATGCGTTCTCAATTCCAAATTTCCATACTGAAAAAATTTGGACTTTTCTTGACTATATGTTAGGTTCTTCACTTGGGTACTTTTTCTCCAGCCATTTAAGTTTTTGTCTTTGTGCTTGATGCAGCTATGGTGAATCTAGAAAGCCTTTCTTTTGCCTTGGATTGTCTTTTGTTCCTCACTTCAGCAACCTGTGTTGCAGATGGCACACACTTCATGTGTGTATTTGTGCCTCTTTTATATCTATCTCAGAAAAGCAGAATGGCATAAACATCCTTTTGATGCCTATGAATTGGAGAATTTCCTAGAATTTTTTCAAGAAATTGTCCTTCCATGTGGTACTCAGTATCAATGGGACATAATTTTGATGAAACTTCTCAAGGCATGTCTAACTGTGGAAGGTTAAATTCACAAATTTATAAATGCCTAGAGGACCTTATTGTTTAAAATTTGAAGATCTGAAATAATGGATTTCTCATGGTAGATTGATAGAAAGAGATATTATTGACATGCCCAAGACTTCTCATCCTAGCATTAGATGCCCTACATGAGGACAGCCACAACTCTTATTATCCGACGAATGGTACAGGGAATAGGCAATATTGTATATTTGATCCCATGCAGTAATTTTAAGGCCGGTAACATTTTGGAATTACTTTGCAAAACATATGACATAAATAAACATAAATCATATGACTTAATTTGTGAGTCCTTCAGTTGAAAATAGAATTCCAAATTTTATTACCTTTATGCAATACCAAAATTGAATCTGAGAACCTATTAACAAGTGGATATCTGTATGGGGCAAAAAATGGCAGCCTATGTGTTCTGAAGCATATTTGGCGTTTGAAAGGACCAAAATATCTCCTATTGTTATCCCTCTGCATGGATTCTGAATCCATTGACAAATATGCATAGCAGACAGGCAAACAAACCTTTCTAATTAGTGATTAAAGTGGGAATGTAGAATAGGGTTAAGAATCTGGACTCCTGGCTTTGTCAGCACTCCTATGCACCTACTGACTTTGAGAGATTATTCCGATCAAGCTTGGAGTTCAGAGAATGAAAAAGAGACAAAAATTTGTTAAGAAATGACTATATGCATATAGTCATTTCTTAACAAATTTTATATATATATAGTCATTTCTTAACAAATTTTTGTCTCTTTTTCATATATATATATATATATATATATATATATATATATAAACATTTAGCCAATTGAAAAATATGGAACAGACTTCTCTGAGAGGTAGAGTGAGTAAAAATGCAAAATGAAGAATGTAAATTACACAGAAACATGAGCAGGGGAAATATGATTCTTCATACCACAAAAATTAGTCATTTTAATTTGTCTAGCAAATACACACATGTATAAGTTTTTAAGACTTCCCGAAATGATGAATGTCTATTCCTGCTGTTATATCTCTGTGATGGTCTATTTTATGTGTTCACTTGGATCTTAGTATCTAGGTATTTGTCTAGATGTTGCTGTGAAGACATTTTTAGATGTGAAAATCAGTAGGCATCCTTTTATAATGTGGATGGGCTTCATTCAATCAGATAACACTTTATGAGAAAAGACTGAGGTCCTTCAGGATAAAGAAATTCTGTCACCAGACTGGTCTCTGACTCAAGACTGAAATAAGGACTCTTCTCTGTTTTTCAGTTGGATGGCCTGCCCTGCAAGTTTTTGCCTTTGAAGTCCTCACAATTTCCTGAGTCAAAACCTTAAGATAAATCTATTCTGTCTTTCTGTCCATCCATCTATCCACCCATCCATCTATCTTGTGGCTTCTATTTCTTCTTTTTTTTTCTTTTTAAATATTTTATTTATTTATTTGACAAACAGAGATCACAAGTAGGCAGAGAGGCAGGCAGAGAGAGAGGGGGAAGCAGGCTCCCTGCTGAACACAGAGCCCAATGCGGGGCTCGATCCCGAGACCCTGGGATCATGACCTGAGCTGAAGGCAGAGGCTTTAATCCACTGAGCCACCCAGGTGCTCCTTATGGCTTCTATTTCTCTGGAGAACCCTGACTGAAACAGGTTCATAAGAATTGTTCCCACCCCAGATTTTAGGTTACTCGTTATATACATCTAGAATCTAATTCTATTTTCTCTAGTGTATTATAAACTTTTTAAGGACTGGAAATTTTTTAACTTTTTATCCTTTGTAAGGTTTAGCTATCTGTGATTATTTAAGTTTGATGTTTTACTCTTTCAAGTTGTATATTGAATATTATAGAATAAATATCTAATAGGAAATACATGATTAAGTATAGTACATAAAATGAACACATGAAGTATTAAGACTTTCAGTTCAGCAATACATGGGATGGAGCTCTGTCTAGGTTCCAGAGTCAATTATTGGTAATTGGTAATTTTAGATAATTGTTTTCAAAAACTCTTCTAGATTTAGAATTTCCTATATATCGGAGGAATGCACATTCCCTGATGGTCAGAAAACACACTATTCCTTTCATTACATATGACTTACATTCTTTTTTCCCATTATGCCCTACATTTTACCACCTTTACTTCCTCCCCACTTTTATTATTTGACCCTGGCATGTATCTGAATTTCATATATCCTTCAGGGTTCAGGCTAAATACAACTTCTATCATAAAGTCTTCCTAAAGTTTCCTCTACTATTTCCATTTCTCTTTAACTGTACCTTTCCTAGGTTTTATTAATTTCTAATTTTTATTTTATATTTAGTGTATTCATAACAGGTAGAATCCACTTTCATCTTTGTAAACCCAGAATGACAAAGAAGTAACTTAAACACTGAAAAATATTTGTTAAAAAGTTAATTGATGAGTGCACATGATGCTATGTTCTTTTGGAAATTTCCATTTAGAGACATAAAACTTAAGATCCCAAAAGTTTGGTAACTGAACCCAGGATTCATGTCTACTTTTTAAATATCTCTCAGTGTTTTTCTGGATGAATTCAATGGTTTATACTGATAAATCATCTTTGTTCCTTATCTCTTTTTCTATTTGAAAAATAGAATAATACCAAGATTTTACTTACCATATTGTGTTAGTATCAAGAACCAGTGCTTTTATAATAACTGAGCAAAGCAGAACAGCCACCTATGAACTTTTACCACTAACGTGTTTGTACTGTGGGTTAGCTGTGCCTGTACCCTTTCTTTATATGTCCATAGCCTTAGTATCTAATGTACTCTAAGCCATTATTTGGCCCAGCATGCTATTTTGGGCACGGGAGTAGCTAGTTTAGGGAGAAATTAATGCCATGGTGTGAAGACCAGATCAGGATTAAACAAATTTCATTATGAGATTATGCACTTATCTTAATTCCTTAGGCAGGTCTGCATTTTGTGTAAAGTTTCTTCCATTAGTAGAAAGACAATAATATTGAATTAACTAGTTCTATTAAATGTGAGACATGTGCATGATTGCAAGTCTAACCATGTAGTAAGAAGACTATGGGACACACACATTCATCAACTATGTTGGATTTGATTGAGTTAGAAATCAAGATGACACATTTCTTCACCTTTATTCACTCATGCTGTTTTCTCAGCTAACTTGCAAGAAAACAAGTATCATAATGTACATTGGATCTTGAACGTTAAATGCCCTGGTCCTTATTGCAAAATGCTTATACTAGACGCTATGGTACTTATTGTCCTGTTTCATGTTTCCTTTGCTTATTTCTTATGCAGATAATTATAACCTCTAAAGAAGAACATGAGGAACAATAGCACAGTTTGATCATTTTCTGGAAGTTACACTAATACAAATGAGTAAATGAAATTGGATTTTTTGATTACATATAAAACAGCACAAACTTTAATGACCTTCTTATCTCAGTGAAGCACTTATTAAGGATTAGCAATTTAAAAGAGCTTGGAAGTATTAGCATCTGCAAAGGGTTTAGGAAAGTTGGATTATCAAGACACACGCTCTATATCTTTCTCTTCTTGGTCCTAGGTTGAGGGAATAATTATGGGTAGGAAAATTTTCCCTTTTCCTCCAAGACTCTCTGCTCAGAGTTTGCTCTGTAGAAATCACAACTCTTTCAATGGAGATTAACACTTTATCCACAGGTATTCTAAGAAAGATCCTATCAGCTGCTAAGCAGGATTCTACTTGCTAAACCCCACTCCTATACATGTTAGTTCCCTCTCAAGTGCAGCCTTTAATGCTCTTTTAGTTAGGAACAGGGCAGCCAAGCATACCTATCAGGTAGCATGATGTTCCTTTACCAACCAATGTTGGATCTTTGCCAAGACATAATCCTAGCAGTTATGTAAACCTCATCCTTTATCTTAAGCAGTTTCTACTTTTTGATTTCATACAAAAGTACAAAGTAATTCTGCCACATAAAGTTATTAAATACTCTTTTTAGGATCCACTGTAGAATGAGTATAAGGCTTCCTTCTATTTGCCTTTACTATTAAAACCAGAAAGCGTGTGACTAACAGAGGTTACATTGCTAGATTCTGAATGGTTTTTTAGATAAATTATGATTTATTTCAAAGCAAGGACATCTGGCCTGAGAAGCAGGACGTAAAAATAAAGGTTAAAGATAACTGTTGTAAAGCTGTCCAAGGATTTTCCACAAGATTCAGTGAGAAAGTTCACCAGTGATATTTTATGAGGGCACATTGGCCCACCTAAATGCATGTCCAATCCATTAATGTTACTAAATAAGATGATTAAGCATCTACAGAATAAGTATAGTTCATTATTATGTCTTATGCGATATGTTTTGCAGTATGATTCAGCTTGAATTATGAACAAGATTTTCAGCAAGTTGTTAGCAATGGAATGTATAGAGCATACCTGGTTGCAAAGTACCTTCAGCCTCTATTCCACAGCACAGTTTGATTCAGTGCCATTCCATACTAAGTTGGAAAGAACTAACTTTTAGTCATCTCTCTCCCTAAATTACTCTGGCAACCTCATGGCAATCAAGACTATTTCAGGAGGGGATCACGATGCAAGTGTTTTTGTGTTTAAGGACTTTATGTCATGTTCAATGACACATAGTAGAGGCTAAATATATGGAGAGATTACTGAATAATCACATATTACATTATAATATGGACGTATTATTCATAGTAGTTTATCTATATTGCTTAACCTCTTTATAAGCACACTTATACTCAACTGCATAATGTCTAGGGCTTTGTTGGATTTTAAATAATTATTAATATATATATGCATTTCCCAAACTGCAACACTGTTCAACCAAAACAGATAAGATGATGGTGTTTAAAGATACAAACTTGAAGTAAGTATTTACTACTGTTAATAATGCAGAAAGCAAAAAAAAAAAACTTTATTTGCAAAATAAGTATTTACTACTTATAAGTAGTAAGTAAGCCATGGAGAGCTAATGCACAGGAGAGATGAATATAGACAGTAATATATCATAATTATGTAATGTGATAAATATTGCTACAATGGCAATCAGACTACAGTATATAAATGTATCAAAGTAGCTTTATGTATGCTGTATGCTGTCCACCTTAAATTACATAATGTTACATGTCAAATTTATTCAATAAATAAAGAAAAAGAAAAAGAACAAAACACACAAAAGAAGGTTTTCCTTTCCAGTCTCTATTTCTTCTTTATTCCATTTTCTCCTATTCTAGTCATGTAAATTACAATTATAAATATCTTGCTTGGAAATTAGGATTTGACACCACTTCCCTATTAACAAGTTGACTCCAGTCTGTTTATTTATTATTTTCCTTACCTTTTTTCATTCATTTGTCAAACTCCCAATTATACTTCCATTTCTTACACTAAATATGTCCACCCATGTAATTGGTCAGTTGCTGGCATTGTATCAGGAGTGAGCAACCAATCTCTCCCACCAGAAATAACTTATATAATACCTCATAGTTTTCAACTTACTCTTTTATTTCTCTTAATATCAAAGTTATACACATATACTATAATCACTTTCCTCAATAGCATTGGTAATTACTGCATTCTTATCTATTAATTTTATTAAATCAAGTTTAATGCTTATAATATGGCAAGCATTTTGTCAGTGTATAAAAGTAGATAATACCTAATCACTTCCTCGAAGCTTCTCTCATTACCGCACAATTTCCTCTTTACAGTTACTTGCTGATAATGGGTACAGCCTGTGCTCTAATCCTGGCACCCATCAGCCCCACTAGGACCACCATTATATGTGGTTGTTGTGGATGTGGATTTGGGATTCAGTCTGTGGTGACTCAGTCTCCTTATCATCTGCTTATTTACCTCTGTGATGTGGGGAGAATTATTTTACTTCTGTATTGCTCAATAAATGTGATTTTATTTTATTTTTTTTAAAGATTTTATTTATTTATTTGAGAGAGAGACAGTGAGAGAGAGCATGAGTGAGGAGAAGGTCAGAGAGAGAAGCAGACTCCCCGTGGAGCTGGGAGCCCTATGCGGAACTCGATCCTGGGACTCCAGGATCATGACCTGAGCAGAAGGCAGTCGTCTAACCAATTGAGCCACCCAGGTGTCCCAAATGTGATTTTAAAATAAAGATGATAGCAATACTTATTTCACAGGGTTGCAAGTAAGGTTTTAAGGACGGGATATATGCAAAGTTCAACATAGTGCTTGGCATGTTATACCCATTTAATAAGGGTGTGTGTGTGTGTGTGTGTGTGTGTGTGTGTGATTTGTTTGAAATATTTGAAGACAGTGAATCCACATACTTGTAATTAATTTTTTGGATAAAAGACAATATAAGATCTTTTAGATAATTTGGTAAGCATTTGCATGTTGATTCTGTACTTATTTGTGATTTTTTAAAGCTTCAGCTCCACGTAAATATCACAAAATTAATATAATTGTTGACATTAAGATAATTTGTTTTTATATCAAGTGGCTATATCTCATGTATTGTAAAATCTTGAGTAAAATTTACAGTGTGACTGGGAAGCAGTTATGTAAGTAATATAAGTAATAACCTAGTTATTACTAGGAATTTTGGATTTTATTTATATGTCTCAGGTAAAAAATTAAAGAGAAAGGTTAAGATAATGCCATACTTTTCTTTTTTTTTTTTTTGAAAGGACTGAGTTTAAGAGTTATTTACTTACAGAAACTTTATAATGTAAAAATTTAAATGTCTGAAGAAAACATCTAGAATAGTGACTTTACTCTTATAGGTTGTTACCCTTCTTTTTATCTTTCAGGAATACACAATAGATATAATTTTTGCCCAAACCTGGTTTGACAGTCGTTTAAAATTCAACAGTACCATGAAAGTGCTTATGCTTAACAGCAACATGGTAGGGAAAATTTGGATTCCTGACACATTCTTCAGAAACTCAAGAAAATCTGATGCACATTGGATAACAACTCCTAATCGTCTACTTCGAATTTGGAATGATGGACGAGTTCTATATACTCTAAGGTAATATTATGGAAAAAAATGTAGTTGCTCTAATTTGTTTTCCATACTAATTAATACTTGATCAACTCACAAATTTTCCTTTTTCAGTTTTACAAAGAAAGAAATGTTGAGTTCCTTTCATACACTAAAATCTAAAATGGTGGAATATTTTGGAAACTTTCTTTTTTAAACTCAGAGTACCTGGTATATGAAAGGGACTAAAAGCAAAGGAAAAACAAAAAACAAAAAACACCTCTTGCTATCCTTCTCTTTTGAAACATAAGAGAATGTGGTGTGAACATTATGCGTTTTAATCCATAATGCAAATGGTTGACTGAGATTTTCTCTAGGAGCCAATCTTGCTATAAAATTCAATAATGTAGTAAAACATTCTTAAGAAAGGATTAAATGAAGATTCAAGTTTATTTGACTCATTGTCTTGAACATATCATCACATTCTTATCAAGAATCATCCTAATCTTATTAAGAATCATCCTTAATGGAAAGAAGTTTATGAAAATTTAATGGAAAACAATCACCATCCTTAACCATGTATGCTCTGTTAATTGCATGTGTGTGTTTGTTGTGATCCTGAAGTATAAAATTTAAACTGTAAACAGAAATTGTATAGTGGCATCTTAGTTGGCTGGAGAGGAAAATCTTAAAATTTTCTTACTTGTGAATGCTATAACATTACCACTTAAAACTTCGAAACATTACAATTATTATTATTTTCTAATATATCACAGTCTGTTATTAGAGACCAAAATAATTCTTGAAAATTAGACAAAAGATTTTTAATGCTTTAAACTATTTCCTATTATTTAATATTTACTTTTTTCATTTGAATAGATTGACAATTAATGCAGAATGTTACCTTCAGCTTCATAACTTTCCCATGGATGAACATTCCTGTCCACTGGAATTTTCAAGCTGTAAGTGACAAAATATGTAATCATTTTATAGAATTTTAGCCTTAGATTCTGTTTATTTAAAAGCATAAAATAGGGGTGCCTGGGTGGCTCAGTGGGTTAAAGCCTTTGCCTTCAGCTCAGGTCATGATCCCAAGGTCCTGGGATCAAGCCCCACATTGGGCTCTCTGCTCAGCAAGGAGCCTGCTTCCCCCTCTCTCTGCCTGCCTCTCTGCCTACTTGTGATCTCTGTCTGTCATATAATAAACTCTTTATAAAAAAAGTGTAAAATAAAATGAGATAAAATATAACATATAATTTTAAGAATTGTGGATTATGTTCGTCTCTCAAATAAAATAATTACAAATGACCTATTTTTCTTGCTTTTAAATTAAAAAGTGACAATAAATGCATAGTAATTGCATATTTTTAATTATATCATCTTAAAAACTTTGGGTTTATCCAAGTATCTTTTTCCTATTTGATTAAATAAAGTAGTCCTGAAGATAGGTTTGTGTTCAAATGTTTTAACACTGCTATGAATATAATATTGATTCAAATTTTATTCATCTCCCTGAGGCAAGATTTATCTTTATTACATTGGATTTTAAAATATGTTTCAAAGATTGGTTTGGTGAATAATATTTACTACATGAATAGCAAATCTTTGAGAAGACTTTAATGAATTGGAAAAGCCTAGGTAGAAATAAGCTTATTTTATTCAAAAGAAAGATTGAAACACAGAGAAATGATTAGAACTAAATAATTTGAATATAAAAAGTATTTTGTTCCAAGAAAATAATTATTATCTTTCTGTATGAATATCGATTTTATTTCATATTTACTCACATTTACTTATATTTTTATAAAAATGTTTTTCTAGATAATATATAATTGAACGAGTCTTGAAACCATGTAAAATGAGTTTAAAAAGTGTTATTGCCTATATCCACAAATTACTATTTTCATTCTATTGAAACTTGACTTTTTCATATATCACATTCTACTGTTTATTCACTATAGATTTTGTGTATTCATGAGTATTATCCTACTTAATCATTTATAAAATTCCCAATTATCTCTTGTTGTTTCTATTAATGATTGTCTTGACTTTTCTTAAGGATTTTTGTCTCATTAAAATGTCCTTTTAAATTTATAATCTATCTCACTGCTTTAATTTTCTAACATTAACTTCTCAATGAATAAAACACCCAAATCATAACAAAGACTTGATTAATCCAAGCACTCAAGGAATAGTTGAAATGCAAATATTTGAAAATGTAGTTATTATTATACTTGCCTCCTAGACACCATGACTAAATTCTTAGTGTGATAGTTCTTTGGCTTTGATTGTCATTGCTAGAAATTAATAATCTGCCCCTGTGAATGTAATTGGTTATCACTAACATAAACATAGTAATCATAGCTAACTTTTCAGGTATTCAACTCGGATCCAGCAGAGAATTAAGGTTTCTATACCTAATACTTCACAACAAATATATTCAAAAGATTTCAATACAACCCCATTTTAAAAGTCAACATCATGTAATTTAGAATAGTAAAATAACGAGCTATTTTTATTTGTGCCCATACTCCTATATACTATGACTATATTCTATTGCATTGATAAAGATAATCTTAAAAAGTACAAAATATGGAAAAGCAGAATGGTTAGAGCCCTATAAAACAAAAAGATGTGAAAAAAGAAAAGAGGGAACAGATTTTTAATAAGTTAGAGGAGAGATGTGCTATTTCATTGAATGGCTGATGAGGTGATCCTGGTACAAAATGATACAATGTTTTGGAAATGTTTTAAGTTGATAGTGAATTCTGTTCCTGTAATGTGATAGACCAATACTTTTGTTGAAAACAATTTAAAACTTTATGTTATTAAAAATCTTCTCAAAAACATGGAAGTGAAATCCCCAGGAAGATATTGAAGCATAAAAAATGAAGCCAGAAAGGTTATAGCCAATTTTGACCCAAGGACACTTGCCAAACAAGTAAATTTGAGCTGTGACTTTGACAGCCTTGTGGATTAGAGTTATAATAGAACATAATTTCTACATACAACTGGGTTACAAAGGCTGGACACTTAGGGTAACATGAAGAAGCATCCCCTTCTATATACACAGATGTGTATACACACACATACACACACAAAACCACTAATGTCTAAAAGAAAAGTTGACTCTGCAATCAGCAAACTAGGGTGAAGTAACTCCTTGAGAGGAGGTAATTGCAAACCCACACTCACATGAATTTGCAGCCCAAATTTCCTTCACTTGATTACCAAGGATTTTTCTGAAACGTGGCAGGAAAAAATTATTTTTTTTGAGAGAAGGCACCTCCACGCTAAGAAACTTCCAAGATGAAAAAACATTTTCAACACAAATAACAATGATCTTGTATTCAGGATATAAAACTAATTCAGACTGAAAAAGAGAGAGAGAGAGAGAGAGAGAAAACCCAATAAATGCATATGTGGTTCAACAAGCAGTTCTCCAAAGAGGAAACCTAAGAATCCAATAAACATATGAAAAAATTACTAGGTTTCATTCATAATCAGAAAAATGTAAAATAAAATATGCTTCCAAACCAGTAAAAATAGACTGTCCATATCAAGTTAAATGAGAATATGGACCCAAGTATACTTTCATACTCGGGCTGCTAAGAAAATTTATTGGTATACTCTTTATGAAAAGAAGGTTGGAACTGTCTCATAAATTATTACGAGATGATAGAAATTATATGTAACCCATGACCCTAGCTATTCCATACCTATATATATGCCAAAGAAATTTGCATGCATGAATTTTGTGAGTATGTATAGTAATGTTACTAGTAGTAATGTTAGTATTGACCAACAAGAAACATTATAGGTGTCTACACCAATAAAATAGATAAATTTGAGAACATCTTTATAATGGAAAAAATTTACTAAAGCTATATACTTCAACATGGGTGACTATTACAAATATTGTATCAAAATAAGTAAAATATAAAGTAATGCATCTAGTATGGCAACAATCTAGAACTCAAATAGAATGTAAAATAAACTATGGTTCAGAAACGCATATCAGAAAATCAATAACAGAAACACAACGGAAGGATTTCACAGAAATCAAGTTAGTGGTTACCTCTATTTATGAGATGGAATTTTATATCGGAGTGGACACATGAGTTTCCCTAGACACTAACATGATTCTATTTTTTTTTTTAGTTAAGTGGAGTTACATGGATTATCATTATTTAATCATTATATGATTTTTCAAACTATTTTATGCCATGTTTTATGCCATGATATACCTGTAATATAAAAATGAATTTGGAATGATGTTGGTATTGAAGCAGTAACAGATTTGAATCTTGGTAATCTATATATTTTTATTTTAATTTTTACCTAGATGGGTACCCTAAAAATGAAATTGAGTATAAGTGGAAAAAACCTTCTGTAGAAGTGGCTGATCCTAAATACTGGAGATTATATCAGTTTGCATTTGTAGGGTTACGGAACTCAACTGAAATTTCTCACACAATCTCTGGTAAGAAGGAAATGCCAATCAATGAATGATTTTTTATTTAAATCTGTAGGTTTGAATCTATACTTTTATATATTTTAATAGCAAAAATAAAACTTCTTTCTTCCAGGGGATTATGTTATCATGACAATTTTTTTTGACCTGAGCAGACGAATGGGATATTTCACTATTCAAACCTACATTCCATGTATCCTGACCGTTGTTCTTTCTTGGGTGTCTTTTTGGATCAATAAAGATGCAGTACCGGCAAGAACATCACTTGGTATGATATGAATATTATGCTATAGTATCATGGGACTGTTAAAATATTTTAGTGTGAAGAAAGTTCATCATTGAATATGTTATAATATTTCTCTACATTACAATCAAGCAAAAATTTACAAGTATTTTAGTGCTTTATAAAATGTTGAAATGACTATATGACAAATAAGCAGGAAGTAGAATCACAAAGAATTTAAAATTTTCCTGCTAATGGAGTTCAAAGGAAACATAAATACTCAGCAGGAATTAGTAAACAAAACCCATACATAATCCCTGAATCTCAATTTGGTGTATATTTTTAATCACTGTTCATCAAGATTTTATTTTATTTTTTAGCTCACCCACTGATAGCTAGCATTTATTGACCAATGTGTGTTTAAAAGGCTTTAAAATCCCCTGCTCTTACAATGGTGCTAATCAACAGTGAACTTTTCTAAAGGTCAAGTCACTGAAAGGGGCAAGAAACTTCTGGGCTTCTGTAATCTATAAAATGTGTAATTAGTCTATGAATATTTTGAGAGTTGTCTGCACAATAACACTGATTAAGAGGGTAATTTGTAATTCATACTTGAAAAAATAAACTTTTGGTTTCTTTCTTTAGCAATCAATTGTAATAATCAAAACCATATAAGAAAATGTGTCTAATTACTGTGTGTTTGTTTAAAAGAAAATAACTTCCATTTATGTACTGATATACAAAGATAACTTATTGATCAATTTCATTCCCAAGATCAGTGCAAGACATGAACCACACTACTGATAACTGTGTCTTAAAATATATAAACTTGGGACAGTCTGTTTTCAACAATAATGAGGTTTTCATGTGGTTTTTATGATAGCTCGTGAATAACTCCGTTTAATAAATACAGTAAAAAGCAAATCATATAGAAGTGGCAAGATAAAGCCTGAGGCACCCAGCTCTATATTTGAAGATGCAGTCCCTTGTGGGGTCTAAAGAGAAGTGTACTTACAGCTAGTGAATAAAATGAACTCAATGCCTGAGTTTTGTTTCCTATTTAAACTATTATTATTTCAAATTATTTTATGTTCCAACATAAATAATTATTTTAGATTCTTTGTATGATACTATGAGTATGACTTGAATATTATATTTTTGTTTTTAAACATTATTGTCATATTTTTCCCAAAGAAAATTTGAATAGATTATTTCTACCATGATATTTGTATGAAGCCAGAAACCATGCCATCTTATCTTCAAAGGGAATAGCCAGTTGTGGAATTGTATTGTTATATGAATTCATTTTTTTAATATTAGCATATCAACATTTAGATAAGTCATAGCCAGATCTGACTTGAAGAATATCTCTTACAGTTTTGGACCCTATGTATCTGGAGCTCAAAATTTTTTTAAGCAAGTATATGCACACAAATACAAACGTCCATATATATGTCATGGAACTACAATTTCCTGAGCTCATTTATTCCATGTTGTGTTTTAGCAAACATTTACCAAATTTTTTTTTTATGAAGCAGGCAGTGTTCTAAGTGCTTCAGTGTTAACAGTGAACAGTAGCTATAAAATCCCCATGTTCATAGCATTTATGTTTTAGTGGGGTGTGCAGGTAATGTACAAATATAAAGAGCATATAACATCAGTGAGTAATAAGGGCTATGAAAAGAAAGCAAAATAAATGGCAAGAGAATGGCAGGAGATTGTGCATGTGAATATGATGTTTGCTATTTTATCCTGTGGAGTCAGGCTACACCTCTTTGAGAAGGTAGCAGAGACCCAGTATAGCATGGGAGCTAGCTTGGTGGATATGTGGTAGAAAGATAGGTCAGACAGGGAGAACCACCAGGTCCTAAAATGGGATCTTCCCTGCCATCATGCTTGAAGGTCAGAAAAAAGACAGCTATGGCTAGAACTGACTGTAAAGAGAAAAATGAATTGGAGATATGGCTAACTGTTAGATCATGTAGGTTTAGTAGGTTACTTTATGGACTTTGGATTTTATTCTCAATGTGACATGTAGGATTTTGAGCAGGAAATATAAATAAATCAGCTTAATAACACAAAGATTTTCTTATTATCATGGATTCAAAGATATTTTAAGAGGAAATCCACCAATTTTTAAGCTAACACTGTGATAATAATTACTAAATTAAAGAAATGTCTGAAAGCTAAATTCTGCTCTAGTTTTCATTGTTTTATGAATAGGAATGTAATAGTATTTTAATAAAGTGAAATTTAATGCAGTCATTGATATTGAAATCAAAACACACATTATCTTTAAGTGTTTTCTTTAGTAAATTGGGACGTAAGTATGGAAGCCAGGAATACATTTGGAAATCTACTTTTGTCTGACTCTGACAATGTTATGATTTAGTAAGTTACCAGGAAAAAAAGTGCATTAGGTGAGGAAGAAGAAAGACTTGTTTATTCATGGAAATCATTTAGCAGTTACCATATGCCTAGCCTTTATCGTTTTGGTTTAAAAATAATTGAAGCAAAAATTGTCAGAGATAATAGGGAAAAAAGAAATCTATAATCATATTTGGATATTTTAACATCCTTTTTCATCACTGATAGAAAAAATACATGGAAGAAAATCAATGAAAATGTAGAAAATCTGAATGAAATTATCAACTACTTGACCTGATTGATATTTATAGAAGACTACACCTAACTACAGAATATATCATATTTTCAAGTTCATATGGAGCATTAACCCAGATCTCAATAAAATTTAAAAAACCAAAATTTTCCAGAGTATATTTTTCTGACCATAATGGAAGTAAATTAAAAATTAATATAAGTAGGAGCACTTGGGTTGCTCAAGCCATTGAGTATTTGACTCTTGATTTTGGGTTATGTCACAATCTCAGGATTGTGGCACCCATGCCCCAAGTCAGGCTTCGTGGTGGGGGCATGGAGCCTGCTTGGGATTTTCCTGATGCCTCCATCTCTCTCAATCTTTCTCTCTTGCCCCTTTCTAAAAATTAAAAAAAAATTATTAATATAAATAATATAGATAATAATGGCCTTATCTAGTTGGAAATTTTAAAATGACAATTTAGATAACCCTTGGGTCAAACTGGAAATTAGAAAATATTCCTAAATTTCAAGTAATTAGAATTTAATATATAAATAATTGTGAGATACAACTAAAACATTGCTCAGAGGGGAAATTATAGCTTTACAATGCTAATATTAGAAAGGAAGATATAAAATTAATATTCTAAGTATCCACCTTAAAATCTAATAAATAAAATAAATATCTTATGTATAAATGTATTATAAGAACTAAGCAAGATATTTCTGTGTCAATTTTTTAGATGAAAGGCACAGAGGAGTTAAGAAACTTCCTTAAGGTCACAGAGCTGATAGATAAGAGTCAGAATTTTTTTTTTAATTTTATTTTTTATAAACATATATTTTTTTCCCCAGGGGTACATGTCTGTGAATCGCCAGGTTTACACACTTCACAGCACTTACCATAGCACATACCCTCCCCAATGTCCATAACCCCACCCCCCTCTCCCAACCCCCTTCCCCCCAGCAACCCTCAGTTTGTTTTGTGAGATTAAGAGTCACTTATGGTTTATCTCCCTCCCAATCCCATCTTGCTAAATGAAGAAAGAGTCAGAATTTGAACCTAAACTTGCCACCATGACTCCCAATACATCATACCCCTGTCTTCACTTTTTTTTCAATCCTACGTGATGATACAAGTAAAAAGACAAGTGCGTAAGAGGAATTATTAGGGCATGTTTCAAAGGAGACATGAGGATAAAGGTAGTATTGCCTTCATTATATTAAAAAGACCCTTTCTATTTTTTTTTCATCATTGATGTTGCCACGGTATAAATATTTGGCCAAATTATGAAGAGTTTTGCATGACATTAAATACTTTTTGAAAAGTACATAATTCCATTCATGGAGCTATATTTGGTGGACATAGAATGAGAATTACAGCAGTTTAAGTAAGGAGAGATGTGTCCTGTACAGCTGTGAGTTAGGGGTATCAAGATTAGCAATTGTAAGAACCATAAGAAAGCCAACACTAAAGAGAAACAAGGACATACACAGAGATACATACACAGGGATGAGGGCCAGGGAGATACCCAATTTATATGTTGGATTCTTTAAAATATAAAGATTTTCCCTGTGCTTTTTTTAGCCATTGACATAAGCTAGCCAGTATTTTTTGCTTAAACTTTGAGATTTTAAAAAAATAGTGCTAATTCAAGTTATTGCATATGGAAACACTGTACTAGTTTAGATTAATTTTAACTATGTGTGGTAGAAAACCTCAAATCACTGTAGCTTATTAGGTAGAAGAGTGTTTTTCATGTGAGAAGTCCAGAGGTATGTAGTCAAAAGGTGACTTCAGGGTGAGGGGCTCAGTTTCCTTTCAGTTTTCTGCTGGTGTTGTGGATGATTTTAATTCTCATGATTATATAATGTTCTAAGATGGCTGTTGGTGCCCTGGCCATTGCATTTCATGGAGAAAGCTATGAGGAAGAAGGAAAGACAGGCATTTTCCATCTCTTTAATGCCATCTTTTATTTTTATTTAAATACAATTGACATTATATTAGTTCTAGGAGTACAACCTAATGTTTCAATATTTGTATATGTTGCAAAATGACCAGCACCATAAGTCTAGTTAACATACATAGTCACAAAATTTATTTTCTTGTGATGAGAACTTTGGAAATCTACTCTCAGAAACTTGTAAATATACAACACAGTCTTATTAACTATAATCACCATGCTTTTTGCATTACCTCCCCATGACTTATCTACTTTACAATTGGAAATTTGAAACTTTTGATGCCCTTTTTGCATTTTTAATGCCATCTGTTGGACACTGTTTACACTCTTGACTTAATTATCCTTGGCTAGATCTCAGCCTGTGTCCACACACAGCTGAGCAAAGGTGGCAAAGAAGTTCTTCTATTCATCTTCATACCAGCTAAAAATTGGACAGTCTCTTGCTATGAAGAATGGAAAAATGAGTGTGCAGAGTCAGCAACTTGTAGTCTACAAATTTAGATGATTAAAACTCATTGCAGACACAAAGATCACATCGAAAGTAAGGTAGCTATGGTTACCAATCATTTTTTCTGTAAATCACAGGTAATCATATTCTTTTGTTTCCATTGTTTCTTTCTACTCCCAACATTGCCAAATCAGATGGAAGAATAAAAATGGGTTGCTATGTTTTATTTTGTATCTTCCCCCTCCCTCCACAGGTATCACTACAGTTCTGACTATGACAACTCTGAGCACAATCGCCAGGAAGTCCTTACCTAAGGTTTCTTATGTGACTGCGATGGATCTCTTTGTTTCTGTTTGTTTCATTTTTGTTTTTGCAGCCTTGATGGAATATGGCACTTTGCATTATTTTACCAGCAACAAAAAAGTAAAGACTACTAGAGACAAAAAGCTAAAGAATAAAAGCTCGGTATGTTAAAAATCTCTATTTTTATAAACAGCAACTTACTATTCGAAATACTGTTTTGAGTACTCATGTTATACTCGCTTAGACTAATAGGGATTCTTGAGATACTCTAACAAAAGCCAAATCCCATTAAGATGAAACTGGAGTTTTCTTTCTTTCTCTCCTTCCTTCCTTCCTTCCTTTTTTATGTTATGTTAGTCACCATATAGTACATCATTAGATTTGATGTTGTGTTCTGAGATTCATTGTTTGCATATAACACCCAATGCTCCATGCGATACATGCCCTCTTTAATACCCATTGTTTGCATGTAACACCTGGTGTTCCATGCAATACATGCCCTCACCAGGCCAAACCATCGCCCCAACACCATCCCCTCTGAAACCCTCAGTTTGTTTTTGAAGTCCACAGTCTCTCATGGTTCATCTCCCCCTCCAATTTTTCCCCTTCATTTTCCCCTTCCTCTTCCTAATGTCTTCCCTGTTATTCCTTATGTTCCACAAATAAGTGGAACCATATGATAATTGACTTTCTCTGCTTGACTTGTTTTACTCAGCATAAGATTTTAATGACTATTCTGTCATTGCCCACCAGGAAAAATATATATTAATACTTCCCCTTAGAAAAGACTCTTGGGTCCCCTTTCAAAGAGTGGTTTCTTACGCCGTGATTTTTTCCTCAATGGTAGATTCTTTGTACCTGAAAAAATTATTTAAGATCTCTCTTTGATTCTATTTTGTTTCTTAGGATTTGGGTACTAACAACAGGTGGCCCAAAAAATTGCTTCATTTTTAGAGTTAAAGAACCTTCTTTAATGTTAGTATTCAGCTGTGTTTGAAAGTCATAACTAAAAAGTGTTTTTGGTTTGTATGTATTTCTGTGCCCTTACTCCCCCTTCCCTATCCTATATCTACTTCAACATGTATAACATCAAATTGATATATTAGAATTGGTTCTATTAATTCTAAGATACTTAAGTGTTGGGTGATCGACTATAAATTCTTATCTAATGGCAATTACAACAACCTTAAAATAATATCCAACACTTCCTGAGTATACCAGGTGTTTTACCTGCATGATTTCATTTATGCTCTTATGAGTACAAGTTCAGTAATTTGCACAAAGACAGTCTGAGGAAGTGGAAAATCCAAGACTCATACCCAGGCCTTTTCTGGTGCCTGAAGTTTGTAATCCTTCCTTTATATTCCTGTTCTCATAAGACTCAGAAAAGCAAACATCTGTTTTTCCAATATTGACCAAAATGGCACTTTATTGATGATTCCAGCAAATGTTTTCAAAGCAGATTTGTTCCCAAATACCTAAATAAATGAGAACTATATACAACAGCTATGCTTGAGTGGCAAGCTTGTAAGCCTACCATAGAGCGTATATAATAAAGCATGGAATTTTCCTTATTATCTCCTAATTTAGTAAGTTCTAGGATGTGATGCTTTTCATCCCTCCTCCCATTTTTCATTAATTTCTTTATAAAACTTTGACATATTCCTAAATTATATTTTACTTTCCATGTTATATTCCAAGGACCAAACCCTATGTGCATTAGCTTTTGGTTTCCCAGAGTATTCCAAGAGAACAGGGCACATTGCTGGTAGTACACATTTGAGAACTTATATTGCAGAATTAGCCTGTGACTCTCTCAGTTTATCCTATTTTAGCTTATCTGTGGGACATATTGTAGCCCCTGAAGGGACAAACCGTCTGAGGGCAATGATGTCAATTTGAATATCCATTTGCTACATTTTTAAGTAAATAAAAATGCAGGTTTTCTACTGTTTTCCTTTAATCAAAGCAAAGTACCCTCCCTGAATTTTCCATTTCATTATCTACTCATCCATAGCTATGCTCAATCGCTACTTTGAAAATTTTACTTCTAGAAATTGTGAATAAAATTAGGAAATCTACAAGCTCACATAGATTCTCTGATTTCATTCTAGGAATATATAATGTACATACTATTAATATATTATCAAAGATACTCAACCAAGTGTCTATTCTGGGACTATAGCTAATCAGTTTGACTGTCACATTTACTCAGAGACCTTAAACATTGGAGTGCAAAACTTAAAATTATGATGTTTTTAATCTTTCATTCACCAAATATTTATTAAGGACACCCATGTCCTACGCAATGTTCTAGAATAGTTATTTAAGAAAAAAAGTTACATTAAGTATTTAAAATTTAGCATCAAGCCCAGGAAGCAAACAGTAAAGATTAAAAAATATGGAATAAAAAATAAATATGAACTTTGAAAAACTAAATTTCAAAAATCCAAGTTAAATTGGTACATATAACCAACTACCTGGGTACAAAAAAATATTTTCTTTAGAGCCAAAATGAAGTTCTATAGTCTTTCCTTTCTGTTCAGTTATGTGATTTATGAGTTCTTTAAATTCTAAATCACGTTTTGATTGAAAAACTGAAATCAGTAATCAAATCTGACTCCCTGCTTGGTTCAGTGTTCAGCCATCTGGTCTTGTTAATCAAGTAAATCAGAATGCACTTTTACGAAGAATAAACAGCTCTGCTTGTTGTCTCAAGTGCTCTAGTTAATGGTTGGTAGAATCTGCATTTTCTTCTGCTAGCCAGGACAATCAAACACACAAGACTTGAAGGATCTTGCTTTGGCACCCTTTCTTTCTTTTTTTTCCTTTTATTTTTATTCTTGTTATGTTATGTTAGTCACCATATAGTGGTACATCATTAGTTTTTGATGTAGTGTTCCATGATTCATTGTTTGTGTATAACACCCAGTGCTCCATGCAATACTTGCCCTCCTTAATACCCGTCACAGGGCCAACCCATTCCCCCACCCCCCTCCCCTCTAAAACCCTCTGCTTCTCAGAGTCCAGAGTTCCTCATGGTTCTCCCTTTCAAATGTTTCTTTGTTGTTGTTGTTCTTCTTCTTTCTGTTTTTCTTCTTCTTCCTCTTCCTCTTGTTTCTTCCTTAACCCTTCCCTCTTCCCTCCTCCTTCTTCCTCTTCTCCTCCTCTCTTTCTTCCTTCCATATCCACATTTTCTTTCTTAAGCTCAAAATTCTGAATACTTTAAAATCTAGCATTTCCTCCTTTTGTTCTCTAGATAGCTTATGGCAGTAAGTCAGAAAAAAAGACCTTGACTAGAGTCGCTGGAAGATCAACATGTCTTATTAAGCAAAACCAAAATCAACTTCTTGAGGTCTGACTGCTTAACTGAGGATCCCAGAATATTCCAATTTATTTTAAAAAGAGATAATATTTGTCTGTGTCCCAATTTAGGTTTTGAGCTTCCATGAATCCTTTTAAAAACACAAATTAATAAAAATGCTTTTTTACCTTACTGTACATGGGATATATTAGACCCTTTTCTTCTTCTTTGCCTCTATCTCCACACTTACCTCCCACCTTCCTTCCTTTGTTCCTTCCTTCCTTTGATCCTTCTTTCCATATCTTTCTCTTTATTTTTTATTGTGAATATCAATGATGTTTTCATTTGGTCCATATTTCCACCCCATCTAATACATATTATTGTGTTTTTATTTATACTTGTTAAGAATATGATTCAATTGTGTTTATGTCAATACCTTTTTTTTTTAAATCTAAGAAGTTAAGAAAGTTAAAGGATGAAATCAAGGCTATGAAACAGATAAAGGTCATAGAAATGTAATTGTGGTAAGCCACTCATTTTTTTTTTAAAGATTTTATTTATTTATTTGAGAGAGAGAGAGAGAGAGAACATGAGAAGGGGGAGGGTCAGAGGGAGAAGCAGACTCCCTGCTGAGCAGGGATCCTGATGCAGAACTCGATCCAGGGACTCCAGGATCACGACCTGAGCTGAAGGCAGTTGCTTAACCAACTGAGCCACCCAGGTGCCCTAAGCCACTCATTATTAATTAAAAAGTAGTCATGTTGAAATTAGAATATTCCTCCCGTAGATGATTAGGAATCTCAGAAAACCATGTTATACATACCTATACCAGGGTCTTGTTTTAACCCATTTGGGGACAGACTGACTTATTGTATTCTCTCAATTTAGTTAAAATATACAATAATGGAAATTTATTTCACCAACCATGGACAAGGCACTTTGGAGAGGAAAAAAACAAAAAAACCCCACACACAAAACAATAGTATGTGTTTGTTTGTTTGCTTTCATTAATCTTTAAATCTAGTTATGGAAAAATATACTATACATAAAGTACAATACAAGTTAAAAATCAGAAGTAAACAAAGATACTATAGGGGAATTAGTTCAATTACATGACTGGTTTCATACTTTTTCAGAAGCAAAATATTTTCTACAGTGAATATAAATTATAAAAGAAACTTTTTAGGGTTGCCTGGGTGGTTCAGTCGGTTAAGGGTCTGTCTTTGGCTCAGGTCATGATCCCAGGATCCTGGGATAGAGGTCTATGTCAGGCTCTCAGCTCAGCAGGAGCCTGCTTCTCCCTCTCCCTCTGCCTGCTGCTCCCCCTGCTTGTGTGCGCATGATCCTTGTCTCCTCTGTCAAATAAATAAATATTCGGATAAAAAACCAAAACTATTATATATGTATTTTTTCACTTCACTGTTTGTCTTCATGTTTTTCTTTTGTACTGTTAGTTTACCTTGAAAGTTCTCTGTGATTTTTCACCAGTAGGCCCTGCAAGCTTGGCCTGTAACTGTTGAGTGTGCAACTGTCACATTTCATTCTCATGTGTGTGGATGGGAAGTGTGACATCTTACTGCTTCCAGACAAACACATGTACATTCTAAGTGATGATGAGGATATCACTAGAACATTCCAATATCAGCTTCATAAGCCCTAATCCTCCCTGGAGAGGCATGAATTTATCTGTTTATTTATTTTTAGAAGTTACGGAGTTCTAAACATAAGCAGACTCTGACCTGTCAGCATCGCTTCTTCTTTATATGCACAGATGAGCAGTGGTTCAAACAGTGGTAGCTCTTCTAGAGATAGACGTTTAACTAACCTCATGTTTTCCATCCTGTTTCATCCCCATTCATCCTAATTACAGTGTTTTTGAAGTGTCTTGGGTGGGAATAATAGCTCCCACAGTCAAGTTTCCATTTTCTCTGAGAAACAAACAGAGTTTTGGAGGGGAGGGGGTTGAGGGGTTGGGTAAGCCTGGTGGTGGGTAGTAAGGAGGGCACCTATTGCATGGAGCACTGGGTGTGTTGCATAAACAATGAATTTTGGAACACTGAAAAAAATTAAATTAAAAATAAATGGAGATTAAAAAGACAAAAATTTTCCATTTTCTGAGCCTCTTCTGAAATGTGGCTTCCTGAAATGTTGGCCTATTTTCACCTGTTCTTTGTCTTTCAAAGACAGTACAAATTCTGACATGCTAATTGGCTGCTCAAATCCACTTCCTCTCTGTTTTTAACACTGATGTGGATTTTGTAGTTTTTGAAATCCCAACTGATACTTCAATGGAATTTTATAAAAGTGGAGTGGAGAAAACCTGTGCTCAGGCTTGCATTCTCCCATACAAAGTTTTAAATGGGAAATTAATAACAGAAATATTAGTATTTCATAATATTGGTAACATGACCTAATAATGTTTGATATTAATGTTACTAATATTTAATAACATTGATGATATTAGTATATGATACAAGTAATAATTATAATATACAAACATACACAAATATACATACATAATTATTTTCTTTACTACTTAATTAACATAAATATTTTCTTTACTACTTAATATTTCTTCGGCATTAGTGTATCTTGGTGCTTGAAATATATTTTGTATATTTAAATCTATTACTAATATATAAATAATGTAGTATTTACTCTCGCTTTCAAATAATAAATAAATAAATTTTTAAAAAATAGAGGTGGGGGGCACCTGGGTGGCTTAGTAGGTTTCTGCCCAATTTCTGCTCAGATCACAGTCTTAGAGGCTGAGCCCCATGTTGGGCTCTGTGCTGTGCAGGGAATCTGCTTGAGACGCTCTTTTTCTCTGTGTCCCTCTGCCCCTAGCGCCCCTTCAAATAATAAATAAATAAACCTTTAATATGTAAATAATGTAGTATATAACATATAGCCAGACAAATATATCTTTAATAATGAGAATGGGATCAGTTTCTCAAAATGCTAAATTCAGTTATATTCCTAGTGACTTTTTCAAAGAACAACAAATGGTATAGTCTCAAAACTATATTATTTAAGGTAAAAGAAAATCCTACTCGGTTATGTAGTTTCTTTTTATATTACTTAAATTGATTTATTTTTTATTTTTTCAATGGTTGCTATTTTGGGGGGGCCACAGGAGTTTTACTTGAGAAATGAAACAGTTGCACTTCAGATAGATAAGGTTTAGAATATGTATATTCTTCTGATTACTCCGTCATTAGTGGTTGCCAGGTCATAATCTGTGTGTCGAAATATTTTATTTTATTGCTACTGTGTCAGCTCAGAATATTTTTCTCAGCACCTATGAAGTCATATTTCTATTCACATCTACCATTCATTAAAGTGTAGCTTCTTTCACTTTATGAACTTGCGGTGTTTTGAAGGGAAAGCAGGAAACTGGAAAATTGTCAGTTGGAAGTGTCACTGCAGTAGAAGCTCTCCCTGATTTTGACCACCAGAGATTAGTCCAGTTTTAAAATGAACCACTTGCAGTTTTTCTCCACTTTTGGACACTCTAATGTTTAATCATCTTCCTCATGCACAATTGATATCTTCCAGCAAACACACCATCTACCCATTTATGGCAGTGCTAAGTGATATATAGAACGCATTTTGTACCATATAACCTTGAAATTGTCAACTAACAAGCTTGTATTTTAATCAATTTTCACTCAGATTAGCATTTGAACATATGCTATTTAAGTATTAAGTGACAGGGAAATGAATACCAAATTGCCTTATTTTGTACATGATTTTAGTGTTCCACTAAAATTTCAGAGTCTAGTCAAGTATCCCCAAGTGTCAAGCTCAAAACATATGTCATTAACATTTAATAATATATTGCTTCTGCTTTTCATGATACATCCAGGCACGTAGAGTAATGAATTTATTTGTGCTTAGGATGTATTCCTTATCTTCAGGCTGCACATTTTGTTTCTATTATTATGACTTGTGTGATGCATTTATCTTTTAAAATATCACTAAATATGATTATTGGCTACTTTGACATCAATTGAATTTTAATATTTAGTGGTTTGAATTTGAAACAAAATGGATTTGAATATAGATCCAAATTTTTTAAAATTATTTTTTGTGTTTAATTTTTTAAAAAAACTTTTCCATACAATGTTTAATTTTCATGGCTTTGAAATTTCTTTATTTCAAAATGTAGGATAAAAAATGTTGCAAATATTTTCATTAGGAAGAATTTAAGATCAGGTTAAAATAATTTTAATAATCTCAACATTATATTTAGTGATTAGATAATAAAGCCACCAATTATAACAAGTTGTAATGTTCACATTTTTTGTACTTCTTTATTTTATTTTTTCAGTGTTCCAAAATTCACTGTTTATGTAGCACACTCAGTGATCTCTGCAATACTTGCCCTCCATAATACCCCCACCAGGCTCATACAACCCCTACCCTCAATTTGTTTCTCAGAGTCCATGGTCTTTCATGGGTTGTCTCCCACTCTGATTTCCCCCATCTCACTTCTCCTCTCCATCTCCCAATGTCCTCTGTGTTATTCCTTATGCTCCACAAGTAAGTGAAACCATATGGTAATTGACTCTCTCTGCTTGACTTATTTCACTCAGCATAATCTCTTACAGTCCCATCCATGTTGCTACAAAAATTGGGTATTCATCCTTTCTGATGGAGGTATAATACTCCATTGTATATATGGACCATATCTTAAGATTCACATTTTAAAATAACCCCCAAAATATGCAGGAATTCTGAAGGAAGTGTTACTAAAGCTGCAATAATGTTTCTTCAATAATGTTTTAATTGCCATTTTTTCAAGAGTTCATTAATGGGTTTTTTTTTTTCTCCAGTAGCATTTTTTATGAGGTCCAGATTGTTGTTATTGTTCCTTATTTAAGCATGTATTTTATACCAAATGGTAGTATTTCTTCTTCAGGCATCAAAACTGTCAATGACAATGAAAATAACAAAAAGATTACCTATGATGAATACTTGCTATGTTTAAAATGTTTTGCTTTCTGCTTTGTGTACATCATCTCATTTAATTATCTAATGGATCTATGTATTACTGTGACTTTTGTAAAGGAGAAGACACAGGGATTAAAAAGAAGAGCACTAACATTTTCTGTTCAGAGCAACGTAGCTTTCTTGGCCAGAGCTGGGATTTCTGTCCAAGCCTGACTGACTCCAAAGTGATTTCTTTAGTGTTTCATGGTATCCTAGACTTGCTTGATTTATAAATATTTTTTTAAAAAATATTTTTATTATATAAGTATTATTCTGAACCTGGTATCATAAAAAGTTGATTTGATATGTGTCTCAAATAATCCTGATAATACTAGCTATTATAACTGGGCAAGATGGAGCAGTTATCTTTTAAATAAGCTCTGAAATTTACTCATCACAGCCATCACAAAGATTAGGTGTTAATATAATTCTAGCTGTGAGTATAGCTATAATGGTAGAAAAAGTCAAATTTGAACACAGTTGTTCTCAAACCTGAGTTTTTAACTCCTGCATATTCTGTCTCCAAAATATGATGCCTTATCCACTGTTACAAACCCAACCCGTGTGTTTTTTATTCATTCACAGCTCCTCAGAGCTTTTCTGCGTTATGAAAATGTCATCTTTGCTATTTGTTCTCATTATCACTAAAATAAATAAATTACATAATATAGTAATGGGAAACAGATACTTATAGCATTGTGAATGTTTCAGTGTCAAATAGAGAAATGTAGAGTTTATTTTTGTTTTAGAATTAGATTCATGATTAACAGTATTATGGTAGGTCAATTTTCTAAAGCTATAAAATATATTGCATATATGAGGTTTTTTTCTGCATGGGCTTTGTAATTTATGTCTTACAAAGTAAACTATAATCTAAAAACACATTAGGATTGAATACCTCTTTGATTTCTGTAAACTAAGATTATTTTTATTGCATATCAGTCTTTCAGGGTTTGCCTTGAGGAGACAAATTGATCTTTCTTTATTATATTTTTTTCTCAAAAACTCATTTATTATTTTACTCAGATGTCCCCTGGACTCCATCCTGGATCCACTCTGATTCCAATGAATAACATTTCTCTGCCCCATGGAGAAGAGGATTATGGGTATCAGTGTTTGGAGGGCAAAGATTGTGCCAGCTTCTTCTGTTGCTTCGAAGACTGCAGAACAGGGTCATGGAGGGAAGGAAGGATACACATACGCATTGCTAAAATTGACTCCTATTCTCGAATATTTTTCCCAACAGCTTTTGCCCTGTTCAATCTGGTTTATTGGGTTGGCTATCTTTACTTATAAGTTCTATTTACCAGGCAAAAATCGTAAGAAGTTTAACTAAAGCCAATATAATCTATTGCATTTCAGTAATATGAAGTTTAAATTTAAAATGCAGAGAAACCAATGGTTAAAATGTAAAAGCATTGTAACTATTCTACCGACTCATAGGTAAATAAAGCAGGAGCTTTCATTTTAATTCACTTAAATATATGTAAAAGAGATTAGTTGCAGAATTAAGTATAGTAAAATATTATTATATATTTTTACTTTAATCTTATTTATTTTATTTGTATCCCATTAGGATTTTGAATTCATAAGTTCTATGATTCATATTTTAAAGATGGAATAATTTAATAACTTTAATAATATTTTATTTAAATATAATCTATCATTGTTTGTAATGGGAACTTAACCTCCTGTCTAATGTTATGTAGTAATTTTTTCCTTAGAAAATGTTGTTATTTTGATTTTTTTTCTTAGTTTTTATTTGTATGCCCTGTTTGGAATAGAGCTAATTAAAACCATAAAGCCAAGATTTCCTGGCATTTATATCCAGATATTTTACTCCCAAGAACAAATTAAATTAGAATAAAAGACCAATTATTACCTTATTAAAAGGCCAATTTTTATCTGTATTTTAATCAAATCCATTTCCTGACACAATATTAAATAGTATTGTAGTTTCTTCAGTTTTGGTGATTTATAAAGTAGGATGAAAACCACCAAAGTAACTTATATTTTAAATATAGTTGAAAAAGAAGTTACATTTAACCATTTTATTCTCTGACTCACAGTATTTATGAAGTATGAAGAAGTTAACACTGAAATGTTTAGACCTACCAACACTGAAATTAAATACAGAAAGAATTGATTTTTTCTTTTTGCTCTACAAAAGTATTATGTTTCCTAAATTGAAAAAAAAAATGAAGAACAGTGCTTGTATTCACTCATTGTGGGAAAAGAATTATTATCTAGCAAATTGAGTAACAGTTCATATTGAGGATATGGTCTTAAATATGCACTATTAATAATTGCCAGACTAAACGCATCCTAGAAATACAGTTTTAGGTGTGTGTCACATGTTGTCTTTGCCAGCTCCTACACTGTCAGTTTTATATCTATGTTATAAATTGTTATGATGTTCTCTTAAAAAAAAAAAATGAAAGCAGGCTCAAAGATCACATTAAAAGTGGAGTTCTGTTCAAGGTCCCTCTGAGGAACATGAGTGCCGCAGCTTTCTACACTCTTAGAGACAGGAGCAGAGAAAGGCACACTGTTGTGTAAAGCCTATTGTTTGGTAGTTTCCCAAATGCTTCTCTCGTTAAGAGGAGAGTTAAATTTAGACTTTAATCACTACATTCCTGTAAATAGTTAAGCACATCCGTTGTTTATAAGAACTCCACATTCATTCACCACCACCTAATTTTTTGGGAAATCACCAACATGATCTTGGAGATAACCTTTAAAAATTGTTTCCATTGCCAAGAGCAAGTATGAGGATAAGGAGTTTTGTGTTCAAACTTATCTTATGGTATGTGAGCTAGCTTATGAGCTAGCACCTGTGCATTTGATATTAGTTTTTAATGCAGTAATCCCCCACATGATTAGTGAATACATGAATGAGGCTCTGGTATGGTTATGCTTATCTTTATAGAATATATAGGGTTTTTTAAAAATCTAAATACATTTCATTGTGCATTCCTCAGCTATGTCAGTTTTTTTTTTACTTTGGTTATAAACTTCTGAAAAAAATGTAAGCATGAATTGAGTGATAATGCCCCAATATCCACCGACACTACTTTTTTTGAATGGAGAGCCAAATCAAACTTTGGCCATGTATATATTCACTTAGAAATTATTCATGCATTCATTTTTATAACTGAGTATTGATGGATATTCATAATGTGAAGATTCCTTTATGGATAAATGGAAAATGAAGTATTCATGAAGAATAAAACACTTCACTAAAATGTATTATGGCTATTTCCATGTTCTAAGCTATAACCTGTTCACTTTCATGCAGGAAATTTTAATTCTGGGATTCTTCAACTAAGCATGACCGTATTTTAAAATACTTTAAAATGCTTAATATAAATAGCTTTGATTTTCTCATTGGTGTTCCATTAACTTGGCTTTAAATGTTGGCAATATTACCAAGTGGAAATAAAATTAATAAAAATATGAAAGATGCTTTACTACATACATTCATTGTATAGATCATCAAAACAAGCACTTTGTTTACAAAGCAAGTGAAATTTTAAACAGCTTTATTTAAATATGTAGGTCAGAAAGAAAGGGATACAAATCTTAGTATTTCTAAAAATGAGAATAAAAAGGTGATGATACAGATAGACTGTTTATAAGAAATCAAATCGAACTTATTTTTAAAGGGAATGCAGTCTAATTCCTGTCCCTCTCTTCTTTCAAGAAGTTTTACCATGTTAAGAAACAACTTTCTAAAAAATCCTCCTTTCAGAGTTTTATCTGAATTTATTGGACCCACTGGAATTTGTGCTTCTTAGCTGCTTTAAGTGGTTTCAACACTTACAGACCAAAGAAGTGGATATACAGGATAGGAAAGATAAATGGAGCAGAAGGATTTAGAATCATCTGGGAAAATGTTAATTTATAGATCAATCCTTTAAATATGTGACCAGGATCTACAAGTTCTGACAAGGGAAATTGTGACTGGAACAATTTTATTCTCTTGAGTTTACAATTGCACGATAATATTTTATTTATTCTTGAATTGCATAGAAAAACTTAGGCACACTTGAAATTAATTCCTAAAATGCCAAGTAGTTTCTGAGGGGGAAAAAAGGAAAAATATACAGGCATACAGACAAAAAAGAAAGCAAGCAAAAGAAAAGGGGGGGAAAAAAAAGAACTTAGCCTCCCTGAGAATTTGGTAGAGAAAGGACAAATTCCTCAGTAAATCTAACTAAGTATGAAGATTTATTGAAATAGAAATCAATTTATTGGAAGATTTTTAAGTTAAAGACATAGCTTTCTTTAAGGACTTACTAAAACTGATCAACTATAGGCTAAAACACAGTAAATGTGTGTAACTATACACTCACCAGGTTGTTTTTTCCTTTAGTGTTCCCATATCTGACATTAATTTATAGTCTTAGAATATGCTACAATTTTGCTGAATTGAGGGTTGCATGTTTGCCAATGATGTAGCATCAAAAAGAATGATTGATAGTACTCCCACATCAAAAGACCCATATTTGTAAAACGTGAAATTGTATTCCAAGTCAATATGTTTTGTTTTGTTTTAAAAGATTTTATGTATTCATTTGAGAGAGAGAGAGCAAGTGAGAGAGAGAGCACAAATGGAGGGAGGGGCTGAGGGAGAGGGAGAAGCAGACTAGCCACTGAGCAGGGACCCTGAGAAGGGGTAGATCCTGAGACACCAGATCATGACCTGAGCTGAAAGCTAATGCTTAAGGTGCCCTCGCCCAAGTCAATATGTTACAACAAAATGCATCTCGTACTTTGGTTACACAAAAGGAGATTTGGATAGGATCCTTTGCTCAAGTAAAATTTAGATTAATAAACAATAATTGAATAAGCACCTAATAAATGAATAAGCACATATATAAAATTATCAAACTACTATACCAGGGCCCATTTGCACTTGGAAAATTTCCTGTAGCAAGATCCCACATTCTCAATTATTTCCTTGATCTTACTTACCACTAGAATTGAAGTGATTCAGTGGATATCTAATGAGTTAACGTTTGTCCCACCAAAAACATTTTTGAAGATAATTTCTGACCAAGGTATTTTTCTTTACATCATCAAATTTACTTCTCACTGTCTTTCTACATGAAGACCAGAGATCCTTGGTGCTATGTTTCTATTGGTCATTGTTATTCACAATTATGAAGCCCTTGACAAGCCACTGTAAAGTCGCAGAAACCATTACCAAGGCACTATCAAAAACACTCCAAATGGGGGTGCCTGGGTGGCACAGTGGGTTAAGCATCCTACTCTTAGTTTCAGCTCAGATTGTGATCTCCACTTTCTGAGTGGGACTCAGTGCTTGGTGTGGAGTCTTCTTCTTTCCCTCTTTGCCCTTCCTTTTCTCTCTCTCTCAAAATGGATATATAAATCTTTAAAAGAAAAAAAAAAGATTCCAAATGGAGTTTCCAAACACTATTGATCATATTACTCTAGTAAATATAATGTTAGTTCTGCCTTTATTTTTCTTTGCATTTTGAAAAAAAAATAACCTAATACAAAATATTTATGCAGCACTTTCTATGGATAGAGTACAGCAGGGGATATATAAAGATGAACTGTCAAGAAACCTATAGTGAGAGGATTAGTTATACAATCTATGGGAGGGAGGCTAACTCTGGGAAAGTTTCTACAGATGGAAGCCTGAAAATTCAATATGTCACCAGGTGAGGTTAAGTAGAGATCACACTTCCAGTTGAATAAACAGCTTGAATAAAGAAACAGGAGAATGGGCACAAATAAAATTTCCATTTTAATTGAAAGTTAAGATGGATACAGAGGCAATTAAAGATGAGACAAATAAAGATAGGTCAGGCCCTATGGTAAAGAGGCAAGAATACAAACCACAGGGGGCTGGGTGATATTCTAAATTCATGGAGAGTTCAGAAACTATTTAAGTAGAAAAGAGACATTATGAATACTGCATAACTTTCCTCTTATTTGTGTGTGATGTTTGAAGTAAGAAAAAGCAAAGCCAGTTGGGAAGTAACTATAAAATAGGAGATGAGGGGGGAAGAAGGTTAGAACTGTGGTGATAGAAGAAAAATGAATAATCTCCTGAAATAAAAATCATCAATCAGGTCTTTCCAGATTATTATTATTAATTATTATTATTATTATTATTAAAATGTTTCTCATTAAAAGGACTTTCTTATCAAATAATTTTCTTTCTTTCTAACTGAGAAAGAAAAAAAAATAATGTATTTGGAGAAAGGAGGGAGAAAAACTGGCAAAAGAATTAGGCTGCTGTAGGACCAGAAAAATCCAGGAAGTTGACTTAGAGTCTCAATTTCTGAAATATTTGTCTCAAAATATATAAATAAATTTTTACTTGTGGACCATAAAATGTACCTGGATCATGAATAGTTTGAATCTGTGAATAGATGAGATTAAGCCTATGAAAACTGTAAGGCAGTTAAATACAAAGGTCTAATTTAACAGAATTTAAAGATAAGGCTGACCTAAATGGAAATAGTTTGGATCTTGATAAGTCACTGTAATAACAGCTATTTGCTTCTATTAAGTATATCCAGTCACTTCATATAATAAAGTCTTATGGCTTGTGATTGTAATGGCTTCTGTTGTCTGCTTCTGCCTTATCATTTTGGGGAACATTTTGTGAGTATGTGGCAAAGGTATCTCGACTTTTCAAAGTATTCTGTATTTTCATGATTCTAAGTACAAAATAAAGTCAATAACTTGTAATGAAAAAAAAAAGCGTTACATTCTCTTAAATGTGTTTTTTTTAATAGTTTTCCTACAGATATGTCCCTTTATTGTTTCATAGTATATAATCATGACTTTAGCATTGAAGTTAGTTTCTGATCAATGTTGTTTCACATTTTTTCAATGAAGTAAATAAATGTAAGGTTTCTCTTTGATAGATCTGAAAACGAACTGAACTATAAAAAGGTAGGTAAAGATAGTTCGTATTTATGCATGATTTTCACTACAAAGACTATGAATTTCTGCATTATTCTAACAACCTGTGATTTCATCCTACTCTGAACTGCCAGATACTCTTCCCCAAGTGAGTCAATGAGAGCAATATTTATTCAATGGATAATACAGGCCCTTCCAAATACTCCATGCCACGAAAGGGTCTTATTTCGTTTGAGGAAATAGTGACAGAGAATTAAAAGCCAGAAAATCAACAGAGTCTTTTCTGCTTCACCCTTGCAGTTCTGTTTTCTGCCACCGTGGCAGAGGACTTAAAAAAAAGGTTACGAGTTTTCCTTCAAGTCCAATACTGTTTCTATAAAATACTAAAGATGATGAATATTTAATGTTTATTGAGCACCTGCCATTGTCTGGAACTTTAAGCATTTTATATTAATAATGCAGTATTCAGAGCAAAGAGCTCTATTTAACAGATGGGGAAACCAAGGCTCAGTATATTAGAATCATTCTCTAAGCTCATATGACTGTAACCTGAAGTTAAATTTAGAGACACTTATCTTTCAATTACTACTCTAATGACAAAATGATTGTTCATATTCTAACACTTAACAGATTTCCTTCACAAAAGAGAAATTTAGACCTAAAACACAACCTACTCAGTTCTGTTTAAAACACAAAAATATTCTTTTAGTAAGAGCATGATCTCTACCAGCTAATTTCAAATGTGGACTTCATTTTAGTTGAAATGTTTTAAATATGTACTAAAAGTGTTCTGGAAAATTCTCCTGCCATCCAATCAAATATAATACAGCCTGTTGACTTCCTAGAAAAGGAGTTGGCACACTGTGGCTACAACATTAGTGATTTGAACACAGCCAGTCACATTCATGTATGTATTATCTGTGGTTTCTTTTGCACTATAATAGAACGGTTGAGTAGGTGCAACAAAAATCAAATGGCCCATAAAGGTTAAATATTTTTCTCTGGCACTTTGGAGAGAAAGTTTGCCAACTTATATTTGGGATAACTTATTTGTGACATTTAGAAAAGTGTCACAGGTTTAAAAATTCATTTTATTAATTTTTTATTTTAATTTTTAAAAAGATTTTATTTATTTATTTATTTATTTGAGAGAGAAAGCAAAAGCTGGCGGGGGGCAGAGGGAGAGGCAGGCTCCCCACAGAGCATGGAGCCAGACTTGGGGCTGGATTCCAGGACCCTGGGATCATGACCCTAGCCAAAGGCAGATGCTTAACTCATTGTGCCACCCAAGTGCCCCTTTTTAAATTTTAATTTAAAAGGAAAAGATCTTAGTTAAAAAGAGTTTTATGTGAAATAATGCACTAAATTACTCTTCACTGTACTTTATAGTTTCAGCCCCTCTCAAAGAGACATTAACTGAGGCTAGTTCTCTTATGTAGAATTTGTTAAAAAAAAATATTGTTAATATGTTTTATTAACGAAAATACACACTTCCTCAAAATTATTTTAATGTTATTTGAAGTAGATAAAGTAGATTAATCTAGAGAGAAGATTGCTGTTGCCACTAAAATTGACACAAGATGCTTTAAGTAAAAGAAAATGATAAATGCAAATATTAAAGCAATTTTAATATTTTCCCGCTTGAGAAAACAAGTATGTTTCCTCATTAAAATTGTTTGTGTCTAAACAAAATCTTGCTTTTAACATTTTTCACAGTATTAAAATCGAAGCATTCTTTTCTGAATAATTTCACTGGATTAAATATTTAATTTACCTTGCACATTACTCATGTATTTTCCCTCTGCATTTCAGGATGTGCACTTCAATTATTAAAATTTACATTTCAAATAGTCACCAAAAGTAGTTTGTTAAAAATTGTACACTCTGAATAAAATAGGAACACTTCTTTAAGATAATACTATATAAGAAGTATCTTAGTCATGATATACTCATCATTTAGCATAAATCAAATTTCTGAAAATTGACTCAAGTATACTTGAATATTTATATTTATATATATAGTAAATATAAATATTCAAGTATACTTGAATATACTTTATATATATATTATAAATATATATTTATATTCAAACTAAGATTTAGACTTAACTATTTTTAGCTTCTAACCTTCAAATTATTGTGCTAACATTTCAATTCTTCATTCTTACTTGTCTTTTTAAAAGATTACACTCATAATAAAAATTTTGAAAACCTCCTTTTGCATTGATATAAATAATATTAATATACTGTTTTACTACACAAGTATTTTTATATTAATGATCTTAGCTGACCATTAACAAAATCTATGGGAAATGAGAGACCAATAGTAAGCACTCCATTTTACAAATAAAGACAACAGTGAATGAGACAGTAGGGGAGACCTAGTAAACATCTTACATTAAGGTCAAAGCTTTTTCTTATAAATTCTTGTTTCAAGTGTAAACTCTGGATATTAAGGCATGTTATAAAAGAATTTGAACCATTTGTACAGCATGCATAATCCCTCTCATCTTCCTTAAGTCTGGCCCCCTTTTTGTAAGAAAATGTATTTTCACCTCAGTGTTTCTGATGTGTTTTCCGGTCATGATCCTAGAAAGAGAATAATGGGATATTCGAATTGTGTGATTTGAGAAGGGTTTAATAAAAGAACATTTTATGAAAGTATAGATAAGAGTTAGAAAAAAACCCAAGCATCTTCTAGAATCCTGAAACTAATTACAGAAGAAGTAGCAGGTGCTAAAGGACCAAGGGGAAGGGAATAGGCAAAAAGCTAGAAAAAAAGCTGTTGGGCAAAGGACATTTGACAGGCACTGTGACCTTTAGCAGAAGGGCACTGGCATCTTATGATAACTCTGCTGGAGGGAATCTGTAGAATAAATATCCCACCAACATCTCTTTCCTTCTTTCCCTTTGCTTCCCTTTGCTCATCATTGGCAAACCCTACTGAAAGCCAGAGGTCAAGGGGGACTTCGATCTAATCCTTATAGTCAGTTTTCTGGGACACACAGCAGAGAGCAGACTGCTAGAGAGATTTGGAGGAGAAATGGAACATACTCAGAATAATATTTGAGAGCACTACTGGGAGATTCAGAAATGCTTACAATTAATGAACCTTAAGGTCATATATTTATTTTCTCTTTACCTGGAAAATAAGAGTTAGAAGCACCCCAGGCAATTCTGAGTTCTGTCGTACCTACTGCAGGGTCAATAGCCATGACTGGACCAAGATGCCTTGGCAAGCTTGACTCATGCATCAAAGAAGGTTCTCCATTTCTCCAGCTCCATTTTCTCTGTTATTGGCAGGTAAAATTCTTGGCACAGTGGTGCAGTAAATTTCTAAGTATATATTTGTTCTAAAAGTCAAGGACTACTTTGCTAGATTTTCTTTTAATTGACATTTGTTGCCAAAGTTCCAGTTAATATTAGTGTTGTTCTTTTTCTTTGTCTCCACTGTACAATTTTTTTATCTTGACAATTTGAATGAATGAAAAGAAGCTGGGCCAAGAAAGGCAAGACCTGAGCCTAGCTTTTCCTTTCTTGCTAAGATCACAATGAATATGACATACTTCCTGAGTTTGGTAATTGTTATAAAGCAGAATAAAATAGTATATACACTGAGCTTTTACTATGTGCCCAGAATTATTTACAAAATTCAATCATGAATGAAGGTTGAATTTATTTTTTTAAATTTTTTTTGTTTTGTTTTTTAATGTTTACACTATTTTTTATTAATTTTTTATTTTTTCAGCATAACAGTATTCATTATTTTTGCACCACACCCAGTGCTCCATGCAATCCATGCCCTCTCCAATACCCACCACCTGGATCCCCCAACCTCCCACCCCCTGCCCCTTCAAAACCCTCAGATTGTTTTTCAGAGTCCATAGTCTCTCATGGTTCACCTCCCCTTCCAATTTCCCTCAACTCCCTTCTCCTCTCCATCTCCCCTTGTCCTCTGTGCTATTAGTTATGCTCCACAAATAAGTGAAACCAAGGTTGAGCTTTAAAATGTATCAGTAGTATTGGCTGGCTCCGCAACTGAACATTTATGATTCAACATGAACACACCATAATTCAATTCTAATTTAACCACCTTTGACAAATAATTAATATAGGAAATTGCAAGTGGCACATTGAATAACTATGGTGGGACTAACAACCATGTTCTTCTATGAGGACTTGGAAAATAGAGTGGCTTCTGAGAATGAAAAATGAGTGGGCAATAACAAATACTATGACAATAAAAAAGGAATACAGTCAGCACATAATATTCGCTTGATATTGTCTTAGGAGCTTTATTCATAGTAACTTGCCTAATCCTTACATTATCCCAAGAATTAGCTTGTATTATTATCCCAATTCACACAAACGGAAACTGAGGCACAGGGTAGTTGAGATACTTGCTCAAAGTCACAGAGAAAACAAGTGGTACAGCTGGGATTAGACCCAAGCACCCCAAACTAGATCCTGTCCTCTCTATCACACTATAAAACTGCCTCTCTAGACATCTAAGTTCCACATACCCAGCCTAAAGCCTAAAGTATTACTATAAATGCATTTCATCTGGAGTCACTGACATTGAAGGATAGAATCAGCAAGATATGCATGTCCAGAATGGGATTAAAAGCAGAAGATTTCATTAAGGGTCTAAAAATCTGGAGAAACAAGATTAATTGTATGGATCTATGTAACTGGAGAGTCAAAGGCCACAGGTTAGTTGTTCTCACATAAAACTACAAGGATGCAGGGGTAGATAAAAAGGACAATCTCCATCATTTTATTAATTAAAATTATTTCTATAATGACCCAATAATACTATCCATATCTAAAAGAAATGAAAGCAGGATCTCAAATGGATTATTTGCACACTCATGTTTATTGCAGCATTATTCAAAATAGCTAAAAGGTGGAAGCAACTCAATGACTGTGGACAGATAAATGGATAAAAAAAACATAGTATATACATACAAGGAATCTGATTCAGCTTTTAAAAAGAAATAAATTGTGTGGCATGTTACAACATGGAGGAAACGTGACAATATGTTAAGTGAAATAAGCCGGCCACCAGAAGATAAGTACTGCAGATTCCATTAATATGAGGTATCTAAGGTGGTCAGATCACAGAAACAACAAATTGAATGGTGGTTGTCATGGGATGGTGGAAATGGGAAGTTGTTTAATGGGCATAGAATTTTGATTTTGCAAGTTGTAAAAGTTCTAGAGATCTGTTGCAAAATAATATAAATATAATTAACACCTGAACTGGACACTTAAAAAATGGTTAAACTGGTAAGTTTTATACTCTGTGTTTTCCCACCATATTAAATATGTATCTATTAGTAGATAGGTAGATGATAGACAGAATGATTGGTAGGTGAATAATTGATAAATAGATGATAAGTTGCTTCTCAAATCTTCCTTTCAGAGTGGATGTAAAAGGGTGGCATCTGGAACCATCATTATATTTAGGAAAATTGTAACCCTTGTGTAGTAAAAACAAACAAAATGAAAACAAACAAACAAACAAAAAAAGGGCTTTGAAATTATGTGGAATTGGAACCAAATCCTAGCCTGCCCTTATTTTTGTGTGACCACAGACAAATTTCTTATAAGCCTTTCTGTTTTGGATGGGACGGAAAAAGATCATGCTGAGTGAAATAAGTCAAGCAGAGAGAGTCAATTATCATATGGTTTCACTTACTTATGGAGCATAAGGAATAACATGGAGGACATTGGGAGATGGACAGAAGTGAGATGGGGGAAATTGGAGGGGGAGACAAACCATGAGAGACTGTGGACTGAGAAATAAACTGAGGGTTTTGGAGGGGATAGGGGTGGGAGGTTGGTTGAGACTGGTAGTGAGTATTAAGGAGGGCACGTATTGCATGGAGCACTGGGTATGGCGCATAAACAATGAATTTTGGAACACTGAAAAAAAATCAAATAAAATAAAATTAAAAAAAATAAAAATTGATTGTTTTATTTAATTGATTTAATAAGGATATTTTTATTGATTTAATAAAGATAACTTTTATAGAAACTTTTGGCATCTTTCAGATGATCCAAAATTATTAATATCTGCTCTGATGATTATGTGAGGGGGAAGAGTTATGAAAAGGAGATTTCCTGGGGTGCCTGGGTGGCTCAGTCATTAAGCGCCTGCCTCTGGCTTGGGTTATGATCCTATAGTCCTGGGATCGAGCCCAGCATCGGGCTCTCTGCTCAGCAGGAAGCCTGTTCTCCTTCTCCCTTTCTCCCTGTTTGTGTTCCTTTTCTGGCTGTCTCTTTGTCAAATAAATAAATAAAATCTTAGAAAAGAAAAAAAAAAAAAAAGAAAGAAAAGGAGATTTCCTGAAATAATGACTTTCTGATCCAGGGTGGTAACAGGAAGCTGCACTGTATAGCAGTTGAAAATGTGACTCTGCATTTAGATGCCCAGTTTGTAGTCCAGCTCCATTAGTTACTGACCATATGACACTGGGGAAACTACTTCACCCTGCCAACCACCCTCATCTCAACTGTAAATCACGGATGACAATAAATGCAATGACTCCATAGGATGTGCGGTAGACAATGTGAAGTGAATGCCGAAAAGAATATTCACCGCTCCTTTCTTTCCCCAGCCTTGCTCTCCTATAGATCCAAAAGAAGAAAATAAATATTTGTCTCCTCATGCTTTTCAAAAATAATTTAAAGGTGACCACGTGATCTAATCCCCATTAATTAAGTGCAAGAAATTACTTGAGTGTTCCTTCCAGCAAACTTTTCATTTTCTTGTTAAGAATTATATGAAGCTGATGTATACATTCATTCAGTCCCTAGATCTGTCAGCTTTGGGCCTTTCCCTTCTTCCCCCCTCAAATTTAGACACATGACCTGGAGGTATAAGAGTTCATGTATAGGAAGAACAAGAATTAGAGCACTGCTGAGTTGTCTAATAAGCCTTAGACTGCTTATCCCAGGATTTCTTGTCTTTATGAGTTAAAAAATAGGTCTCTATTTTTAAAGACACTGTACAGGCATATTGCAAACATTAAATGAATCAAAGGAAGGAAAGTACTTAACACAGTGACTTGCCTGCAGCAAGTTATTATTGACAGACATGTGTGCTAAGTTGAATATGCCTCTCATGACACTTCTATTTCATATTCTCTGATGCAGAATATATGCTAGAAGAAGAATGCATTAGTATCAATCTCCATGTGAGCCACAATTCAATATTTTTATCACTTCCTTAACTTTTACCAATAAATATGTAATTGTAAGAGGCCAATTATATTACAGGTTTCCCCAGGTTTTTTTTTTACAGGAAATATGTCATTTTTCCAATATATTCTGACTGATTCGTTGAACAGTAAGGAAAGTAGATATTCAAGAATGCATACAAATATACTGTGAGGACTTTCAAAGGGTTTGCAAAAATATCATTTTTGGTAAGGATTTCACTGTTGCCTTAAAAAAAAATTGTACACGCATCTGGTTTGGACCATTTTAATGAGCCTAAAATATCTTGGGGGGAGTACAGTATGTATACCATATGCTGAAGCCTTAGTTCATTGATTAGTTTATTGAGCCATGCTGACTTCCTAGTATAAAGCTGATTCATTTTGTGATTCATCATAGGAAAGCTAATAAGTTGAAATGCTTCTTTGACTTTTCTGAAAAATGTGTTTCCTAATGGTCTTTAAATGGTGTGGTTTTCAACCATGACCTTAAGCTATTAAGATGAAAATTAAAATAACATTTAAACTAAGATGAAACATGCAATGGAGTAATGATGTGACTGGCTCTTTGCAAGTCCTGTATAAAGCAAATTATGGTTCCAGAGTCCCATTATTTACTGTATTAGTAGCAAGGTAGATTGTGTTTTTCAGAAATGGTTGCAACAACACTGCCAAATGCACATGTCCTTTTTACAATGTGACTTTGAGTTTCCTCCAATTAAGAGGTAGAACTTATGTTATTTCTTTATAATCTGGAAAGGCTTGTAATTCTAATGGAAGTAATGATACAAGCATTCCAATGTTAGATCCTAAAAAATAATACAATTTTTTCCTAGTTCTCTTGCGGTATTCATCCTACAACCTAGCTAGTATATTCTGAGGAAGCCCAAAAGAGCTACACAGAGAAATCATATAGAGAGATAATATGTAGGTGTTCTTAGCCATTAGGCCAACCAACATCCCAGCTGACAGAATCAAACTACTCAGCAAGTGAGTGAACACGTCCCCAGATTAATTCCAGTCCTCAAGCACTGAATAGCCTCTAACCATTTAATCTTCCCTGAGGCCCCCAACATAGTATTATCAAGACAAATCATCCCCATTATGCCATATCTCAATTCTTTTTTTTTAAAGATTTAATTTTATTTATTTAACAGAGAGAGAGAGAGATTACAAGCAGGCAGAGCAGCAGGCAGAGAGGGGAGGAAGCAGGCTCCCTGCTGAGCAAAGAGCCCAATGCGGGGTTCGATCCCAGGACCCTGAGATCATGACCTGAGCCAAAGGCAGAGGCTTAACCCACTGAGCCACCCAGGTGCCCCCATATCTCAGTTCTTAATCTATAAAAACTGAGAGCATACCGACAGGAGTGTTTCGTGCACTAAGTTTTAATATATTTTAGGCAGTAATAGTAACTACTGCAACTTTCTTTCTTTAGAAATGAAGGAACGTTGAGTGATAGAAGCTAGGATTTTTTAGTGATAGTAATGTTACTACCTATATATTTATTCTATACCATCTCTCCAATTCTGAATAAATGAGCTTCATGAATGCAGAGAGATATATATTTAAATTAAAATACATATCTTAATTTAAATGCCTTCTAGGCCAGGTGGATTATTTAAATATACAATTTCTGAAGCAGCCTGCCCAAGACTGGTATTAGTAGATAGAGTAGCAAACTGAAAAGCATATATCCTAAATAAGGTACTTAAATTAATAAGTGTTTCAATAGTCTGGGAAAACACATACACCTGTTGTTTCTACTTTCATGATTTATTTGTCTCTAGTTCCACTCTGTGTTCATAGACACAATCTCTTCATTGTCTCTGGAATTCCTAAATTGGCTCAATACTCTGATGTTTCCCCTTTCACTCTTATTCATTGCAATCTGATCTCCACACAATTTGAGGTTTTTTTTTTGTTAATATAAATTCATTCAGTTACTCATTTACTAGAAAGTCATATAACATATGGCCTTGCCAACATCATAAGGTTGTCTAGTGTCATTCCAAAGACACTGGGATGTTAATAACTAAGAACTTTGTCAAAATTTATTATTTTTGCTTAGACTATTCTTTCCCTTATAGTTTGCTTTATTGTCCCTTTCTTATATTTTATATCTAAGCTTAATTGTAATCTAAAGGAGGCATCCTCTGATTACTCTATAAATGTGCGACCCCCCACAATTATTCTCTGTTCTCAATATCTGACTGACCTGAGTCCCATTTATTTACTTTGAAGCATTTATCATAAGCAGTAAATTTTATAAATATGTACACAAATATTGATCTATTGCTGAATTGATTGTCTATTTTCTGTGTTGTAAACTTCAGAAAGACAAGGTCCAAAATGGCTGCCACATAAGAGGAAATTAATAACTATTGTTTGAAAAAAAATATTGAAATAATGGTTTAAAGACAGAAAAGCTAAATTACACCCTGATCATAAGTCACCAAATGTGTAAAAAACTTCCTTTAAAAACGTATGGAATGCAAGATATAATCAATCAAGCAAATGGACAGTATTTAATGTATCATTACCAATGAGACAAAAAGAAAATGATTGAATAAAAAATCAATCAAATAATATAACAAATGCAAGAAAAATCAAGATGGAGGAAAATTACAAAGACAGAAAATTATAAATTGATAAACATGACATGAATTGAGTGGATTAACACAGGCAAGCAATTAAAAAGTAAAGAAGAAAAAGCACTGATAAAACAAGTGAGAATAAAAAGATAACTCGTAATCAATTTTGGAAATGTAAGCAAGATAAAACATAAGATAAAGAAAGACTTGAGACATCTAAAGTAATTTGTACAATTACACAAGAGTAACAAGGCAACAAAATGCCCAAGATTGACATGGAAATACGAACTATCGTAATAACAATGTGAATCAAGAAGAAAAGGCACTGGAGCCAGAGAAATGTAATAAGGAATTATTTTACATTTCAAGGAATAGACTAGAAATAAATTTTTAAAATTTTTCAATTTGACTTTTCCACAAAATTTATTTAAAATCTGGGAAAAAGGAGGAACTAAGAAAACTACAGGCCTGTTACATAGGTGTCAGTAATACATTTTATATGAAATTCTAGCAGACATAATTCCATGACTGACAGAATATTACTGGCTACGTATCACCAAGATCTTCTGAGACGAAAATCTGAAAGGATTGTGATTACCAATACCTCACAGAAATCATGAAGACATGGATTAAATACATTATGAAACATTCTTTATATATTCTTATTTTAGATATGTGTATGTATATACATATACATATACATATACATATACATATACATATACATATATTACACATTATTTCATTTAATTTCTAGAGTTTCCCTATGTTATTATTATTATTATTATTTTAGAATTTTATTTATTTGTCAGAGAGAGAGAGAGAACACAAGCAAGGGCAACAGCAGGCAGAGGGAGAAACAGGCTCCTCGCTGAGCAAGGAGCCCGGCGTGGGATTCGATCCCAGGGCTCTAGAATCATAACTTGAGCTGAAGGCAGGCACTTAACCAACTGAGCCACCCAGACATCATTTCTTATGTTATTTTAAAATGAGGTAGTGAAGGAGCACCTGAGTGGCACAGTCTGTTAAGCATCCAACTCTTGATTTCAGCTCAGGTCATGATCTCTGTCAGGGACCTGAGATGGAGCCCCAGATTGGGCTCCTCCCTCAACAGGATTTTCTCTTCCTCTCCTCCTTTCTCTGTCTCTCAAATAAATAACTAAAGTATTTTTAAAAATTTAAAAAAGTAAAATGATATCAGGGAGCCTGCTTCTCCCTCTCCCACAGCTTGTGTTCCCTCTCTTGCTGTCTCTTTCTGTCAAATAAATAAAATCTTTAAAATAATTTAAAAATTTTTTAAAAAGTAAAATGATTTAGTGAAGGTTTTGGTAGTAGAGTTATCTGTTCAGGTCACGGTGTTGGTAAATGGCAGAGTAAGACTTGAAGTTAGATTAGCCCGGCTAATGATAATGCGTGTTTGTGTGTGTGCTTCCTTCTTTCACAATTTGATATAGAGAAAAATGAAAGAAATGTGGTTACCTTTATAAAAAGTAAAATAAGGTAACAATTAAGTCACAGAAACACTAGGAACAGTGGATCTCAATGTAAAATATTATAAACATAATGGATTACGTTCTCAAATGGTATTGTTTTAAAACAATATTTTATTTCCATATTGCTGAAATACCACAGATACAAACATATTTACATTCCCAATGTGCCTTAATAGGTAAAAGAAGTGAAGTGAAACTAATAAAGTGAAGACAAATTGTCCTCAGGATTGATGAGAGCACCTATAAATGAAATAAGACTTTTAAAAGCCATAAAAAATAAATAAAAAACTTAAGCTCTTCTAGTAAACTGAAAAAAATGGAATCATCAGCCTGTTTGTGATAATTGCGAAGTGCTCAAAAAATCTTGCTATTGTTTTTTTGTTTTGTTTTTTAAGATTTTATTTATTTATTTGACAGTGAGAGATCACAAGTAGGCAGAGAGGCAGACAGAGAGAGAGGGGGAAGCAGGCTCCCCACTGAGCAGAGAGCCCAATGCAGGGCTCGATCCCAGGCCCCTGAGATCATGACCTGAGCTAAAGGCAGAGGCTTAACCCACTGAGCCACCCAGATGCCCCAAGAATCTTGCTATTGTTTTAATGCCTATTCAGATTAATTGGAATCTAAATATGATTTCTTTCACAATGGCTTTCAGTGGTTATAGGATACCACAAACAAACAAGCAAAAACCTGGACTCAACTTTCCTCTTTTGCCTCCACCAACTTTTCCATGAGTCACTTCTAATTTTCAATTCTACTAAATGAAGAAATTCTTCATTAAATATTCAACATTGAATTTTGATGGATATTTACCCAAAAGTATGTAGACAATTTTCAATTGGAAATATTTTCTGTTATGTTTGTTTGTTTTGTGAAATGCTGACTGTATTTCTAATGTTAATCATTTAACATATAGTACAACTAGTGTTTCCGTATACACTGGGAAAACATGTGCAATTAGAGTCAAACAGACCACTATCCATCTCCTATTATCCAATCACATTAAATAAACCACTTGAGTTTTCCATTTACTAGTTCCAGAACAATTAGATACCATCCAAGTGTTGGAATATCATCTTGAACATCTGAATCAAAGTCCTTCCAATATATGAAAAACCATCTGTTATTCATTTCTGTTTCAGAAACTTTTTTCTGGACATAGCATGGTATCTATTAGTCTTGAGAATTAGTATAGAAACACTTGGAGTCATAAGACCTAACCTTAGAAATTAAGAACCATCAATCAATTTCAAATTCAGTTGATGTTATTAAGAGTAACACTATAGCTTCATCTCACCAGAGAGTCAATAACTTATTTCTATTACTGGTTCCAAACTACAGGAATATTTATCTAACTTTTTAAATGTGACCTTTTTGAAGTAATGTGTCTGTGACGTGGTGGGATGGCACATGTAAATGTATGGAGGGATGGTTGGGTTCTCCAGGAAGGAGAAAGCTATGATGGGATAATGTATGCAAGAGATTTATTGGGTGTGATGCCAAAGGAATTACCATTACCATCTCTACCTTGCATGATTTTTTAAAAAAATAAACTTGTATATATTGTAATTAAATGGTATACTTGTACACCTAGGTTATCAGGGTTTTTTTTTTTTTTAAGGCTATCCATTTTTTAATATGTAAATGATACACATAACACCTTCTTCACTAAATGTATCTCATTCCTAGGCAGTGTTTGGTGCCATTCCTTTCAATTCAACAAGAGAGAACAGATCTTACCTCTGGAAGGCCTCTGTTAAACACTCACACTCAAACACCTCTTCATAATGATGGAAGTTTTTCAGAGATTCGTCACTGGCTTCTTTCCACTAGCATGGATACGTTTAATCTGAACTGCAATATCTACTTGCTTTTTGCGTTTTTTACTGTTTACAAGGCACCCTGCAGGGAGCTTTATTTCATTTGATCTTCATATGTGAAAAGTAGCTAAAGACTATCACTAACCCTACTGCGCAGTTAAGAAAACCAGAACTGATTATTTTCTGGAATTTAGAAAAGTAGTTACTGAAGACCAAAGATTGAGACATTTCAGAGCTAATTACAGAGTTCTTTCTACCACAACACCATTCCCTTCTGATTAGTGACTTTGCACTTTGGCCAGCCCAGATAATTTAGCCTTGAGGGATGTGAGGAAAGAGACAAAGGGTTCTGTCTGAGAAAAGAGACTGGGCCCACAAGAGCAAATATCCTTCAGATAAAGGACTATCTGAGATCATTCTTAGGGGTAACAAGGAAGCAAAGTGGAGGAGAGCTGAAGGTATTGAGAAGTGGAAAAGGGAGACTACAAACTTGCCTAGGTATGGTGGACCTATTACCACATAAGCAATCCAATACATTTCACCAAGAAACTCTATAAATCTAATATTGTAATAAAGATAATGAAGGATTGAGTAGTCATAATACATGTCATTTTAAACTACACCAACTTATTTGATTCCTGAAATAAAATAGTGTTTTGACATTTAGTTTTAGAGCTAAGAAAATTGGAATTCAGAGAAGTTCTGTGACTTTGGTAAAATGCCTCAGCTACCAAGTTCCAGAGCTGAAAACAGAACCAGCTTTTTATACCTATCCCCATTTAATCTTCTCTACATAAATCTCAGTGAACTATACTTGTCCTGTGTAGGACATTTTGGTCTTTTGAGTCTTAACGACCACATTAAAAATAGAATTAAGAATAATGTTTAAATAATATTATAATTCTTTTGAAACATGAAGTACTGAGTAAAAGCTAAGTAGTCTTAATAGACACATTTCATTTTTCATAATGATGTATAAGTAATTTTTTTCTACATATCTAGAATAAAAGTGAACTGGCTTTGACTGAATTTTGGTATTTGTCTTTCTAAGAGAATCTTAGAACATGTTATATGTTCAATAATGACAAATTTTCATGTAGATTAAATTTTGTTTATCAATTATAGTACTAAAGCAATAAAAATAAGTTTGAGAAAATTGATTAAATATAGTCATACTCAAGTAATTTGATTAAAACCAAGTTTTAATGGCTTACCATTAATTCATTGGGTATATAATTATTAATAATGCTGTTAGAAAGAATTAGCAGAAGAAAGATCTTAGTGAGTAAATTATGATTTGTTTATAATTTTTTTTTTTTGCCAAGGCATCAGTGGGAACATATAAGCATTAACAGAAGGCCAGAGCAGTATTTTCCTACAAAAAAATAGTGCTTATGGAATTTTTGGAATAATTACCTGAACTTCAAGAAATGTTGAAATCATATTATATTTTAAATGTAGAAAAATACCTTGATAAAATTTAATCTACACAATGTTAGTAAATTATATTGGGTCTGTTCTGATAAAACAATATAAACAATATAAACAAATAGATGATTGACACTGTCAAGAGCTCAGCTGAACTGAGAATAAGAACAGAGCCACTGGTGTTGGAATAGTCCATTCAAACAACAAACCAAAAATAAAAATTTCAAGGCTTTAATTACTTACTGCTATAATTTAAATAAGAGTATAAAGGTGGAAAAATTGTCAATCCCCCACTCTGTTTCCCCATCCCAACAGCACATCAGTCCAGTGCCAGATGACTGGACAAAGACAAAGACATAAGTGTTGGGTTGGCTCACTGTTGAGGAACCCTTGGACAAAAGGCACTGGCAATTTTATGTACTTTGGGGTTCAGAGGAGACCAGAGAGAAAGGTTAGGGGCAGAAAAGTACTGGGTCAACCTGAGTAAGAGTGCCATGAGGTTTTCTTCTTCCTTCCTTATAAGGTGGTCTCAATAGAGGTAGAGGAAGACCTCTGCCCTAGATCTCAAGATATAGACATAAGGAAAGAAGGTCCTAGAGTTAGTAATGCCAATACGAGAAGAACTCTTGACTTCAACTCCCTCCAGAAACTGTAGTGCAGTGGCTGCACCCCAAATCTATATGGGGACAGCAGCTTTCCCCATAAGGTCTGCCATGTAGAGACTTTGTAATTACCCATGGTTGGGCCTGAAAAAATCACCTTTAAGTTTATAGACAGAAACCAAAGTCCTCACACATAGTTCTCTCTTTCTCTCTGTGGAGGCAAGATATATTCCATTTCTTTTTAATTCTAAAAATAAATAAATAAATAAATAAATAAATAAATAACAAGTCATAATGAGTGTAAATAACAAATGATTCCTTTATTTTCAAGACATATCCTTATTTTTCAATTGTTGCAAGTGTAAGACTTGATAGGTCTTGATGAAAGAACTTTAATCTTATGTTCTGCTTTGAGGGTATAGGAATTTGTACTTAGATTTTAACTGTTAGAATATTTTCTTTACTAAGTCACTAATTTCCTAAGAGATTTCATCCAGGAAACAGTCTAAATGTTAATGGCTGACCAATTCATATGTCTTTCTTGAACTCTATAGTCAGCTGCCAAATTATCATCTTTCCTCAGTTTTTCAATAGACGTCATAAGCCTGACCCAATTTCTTGAATTCCTTTTCCTTAAATATGCTCCCTCTTTTGTCTTCTCCATGTTCACAAGAGATAACTGCATCCTTCTGGTTAGTTGCACAGGCTAAATGCCTTGGGTTTGTGCCTGACCAAACATTTAGCTTAAGCACAAATCTTGCTGGTTCTTCCTGAAGATTTGTCAAGCTTATGGCTACTTCCCAGCACTTCCAAAGCTCTCTCTGTGGTGACAAGACACCATCATGTCTTGCGTGGCTTGAACAGATGCTTCATCTGCATCCTCTATTCTCCACACCACAGTCAGAATGATCCTTTTGAAATGTAAGTAATCAGATCATTGTAGTCCTCTGCTTGAAATGTTTTAATGGCTTCCCATCTCTTTCAAGTAAAAATCCAAAATCTGTAAAATGAGCTATGAAATTACATGGACTGACCTGGTTCTATGTTCCAGACTATGTACTTCCGGTCCCTTCCTCATTCTCTCCATTTCAGCTGCACCAGTTTCCTTGCAATGAGCTCAAATACAAGACGAGTACTCCAGGCCACACTTTGTACTTGCTGTTTCTTCTGCCTAAAAAGTCCTCCTTCTGATATCTTCATAATTAGCGCCCTCACTTTCTTCAGGTCACTGTTCAAATGTCACCCGATGAAAGAGGCCTTCCCTGACCTACATAAAATAACTACTTATTTTCTCCCTCTCTACTGCAGTTGGTAATGCCTCACTCTGCTTAATTTTTCTCCTTTATTTTTCATGACAATGGTGGATTAAATCAAATGAGTATTCCCTGATTGTTTTTTCCTAAATATTTTATTGAAATATTACCGAAGTTAACTATTTCTTACATAGGATTTTTAACGTATAAAACTATAGTGTTACAAACCAGAACTGGTGTTCAACAAATCCTTTTGAATTTATGTTCTTTTAGTATTCGTTTTAAGTAAGATGAAGCCTGTTCTAATTTCCTTGACAGTCAATACATGGGGCTAGAGTTTACCATTATGTTTTTAAAAAAAAAAAAGAATTATAATAGGAGAAAAAGTAATTCGTGAGCTATTTTGTTCAATTGAAACAAACTCCTCAAACATTGTTATTCATTTTTGTCTTTCACTCGGCCATTTATATAGGCAGAAACTTTCGCTATGATCCTTCTATATGCATCAGGCTCTAGGTTAATTCTCCTATATGTAGTAAATAAATAAATAACTAAATAAATAAAGCTTAGCCCTTGCTTTTATCTTTTTCAGAATGTGAAATGTCCAATTTAATTATAATTGTGATCTAATCAACATGCAGGTCCTGATAAACCATCCTTATGTGTCAATACCACTTAAAATGACTTCATATTTTATGATCTTCATAGAAGCTGATTGTCTTTAATTTTCCAAAGATTCTGATTTATCAGCAATTCAGATAGCATTTCCTAATTCCACATCAGTGAAATTTGATATTAACATTTATATTTCTCCCTTGAAAGAAACTGCTTTGGGGTCATTTAAAAGAAGACTAATTTGTTCTTGCAATATCTTGCTAAGTTAATTGACATAATTTTCTTCTACCTACATCTTTTACAAGACAGATACATTTATATTTCAAGAAACTAAACTTACACAGTATCTGCTGTAATTCTTAAATCATGAAGAACAGAACTACTTATGCTGTTTTTTTCCCCTCCCCCAAAGAAGACTAAATGTATATCCAGTTGGCTCTGGATATACATACACTAATAGAAAATGTTTGTATTTTCTTCACAAATCAGATTTTCCATTATTTAAAGCAGTGTTGAGTCCTAACAACTATTATTACATGATATTAGTTATTATGAGCCACAAGAATATAAAGTTAGATGTTAGAACATGTAGGTTAGCTGTTTTTTATAACACAAGTTCTAGTTATAGTTATAGAGATCTATTTTAAATACCTTAATGCCTGTCTTCCCAACTCCAGGAAAGACAAGGAAATCTGGTAAATCAAAGAATGATCTACCAATTCTAATAAACTATCCATACTGAAATAAGATGTTTTTTCCTATTTGTCAGTTTATGACTGTAGCATCAAAAAATATATTAAATTAGATTTTTTAAAGATTTTATTTATTTATTTGACAGAGAAATAGAGAGCACAAGTAGGTAGAGTGGCAGAGAGAGAGAGAGAGAGAGAGAGGGAAGCCAGTTCCCTGCTGAGTAAGGAGCCTGATGCAGTTATTGATCGTAGGATCCCGGGATCATGACCTGAGCCCGAGGCAGCTGCTTAACTGAATGAGCCACACAGGTGCCCCTCAAATTAGGCTTTCAAGTAATGATGAAACAAATATCCATTATGACAGGATACCTGCCTACACAAAAGTTTAAATCATATCAAAAAATTGCCACATGAATTTCTGTTTCTATAACTAACTTCTAGTTTTTAATCTCAAGTCAAAACTATCTCCTAGGCTCATAATGCATACTTGCATTTTCCCAGAAACTAAGAAGGAAACAAGAGATATTAAAAAAAAAAGAAAGAAAGAAAAGAAAATGCCCTTCATTATAAAAACTTAAAATTTTGTTAATTATGACAAAATCAGCTGGCATATCATTAATTACTTTAGAATGTGAAAATTATATGATGTTTTTAGTCAGTATAATAAAAATATTCAACTTGGGGAAAGTAATTGATAAATTCAGAAAGCTGCTATGAATTTTTCTTATAAGATTAGTATTATTTCTGATAGGTTTCCTTATCGCTTCCTTGTTGTTTCCTTAATTTTCATCAACTTAGCAAATATAACCAATTAAAAAAAAAATAAACCAGAGGAAAAGTACTTTATATCTGGTAGTTAGGAAAGAAATATCTTAACAAAACAATGATTAAAAAAAGAAGAGAAATAGAATCTATAGGTAAAATACCAATCTTATATTTTAATGTTACCAGCAGTTTGCTGAAATACAAAAATAAAAATTGAGAAAGAACATATGGTATATCAGAACTCTTCAAGAAAAGAGTTAAAGATTCTGAAGATTAGAGACAGAAGTAGAGAATACTACTCGATTTATAATTGGCCAAAATATTGCTAAGAATTCTAACTCACATGAAATTCAGCATAGTTTTGGAGGAAAAAAAAAAAAAAGGAAAGCCAGCAACACTACATCCAGACTTTTAATATATCTTTTCTATAAAACCTCCTTTTATATTTGTGTGAACTATACTTGGTCATTATCGCTCATGGTTTCACTTACAAAGAATTAAGACAAAGGTAATGTAGAAAAACATACTATGAAAAATTATCCTGAGCTGAATTTATTCTTTTTTTTTTTTCTTTGAATGAGAGAGAGAGAGAGAGAGAAAGCATGAGTTGGGAGAGGTGAAATGGAGAGAGAATTTTAACCAGACTCCACGCACAAGAGGGAGCCTGATGCTGGGCTTGATCTCATGACCCTGAGATCATGACCTGAGTCGAAATCAAGGGTCCTTTGCTTAAGTAGCTGACTGAGCCACCCATGCAACACCTGAATTTATTCTTACTATATTGATTGCAAAATACTGATTTTTTGGACCACATTGTCTTTGGCAATTATTAGTTGGCATTCTACTATAAAGAACAGCTTTCCCTTCTCCCTGAATTTATTTGTTTACTTGGTTTTTAGTGTTAATATGTGTTTTATGAATTCTTTCATGCTTGTTGTGGCCTTTTTTTAATTCATTGACCAAATCTCTTCTCATTTATTTTCATACATCCTTGGGTAGTAGCAAACTACTCATTTAAAAAACTATGAAGGGGTGCCTGGGTGGCTCAGTGGGTTAAGCCACTGCCTTCGGCTCAGGTCATGATCTCAGAGTCCTGGGATCGAGTCCTGCTCTGCTCAGCAGGGAACCTGCTTCCCTCTCTCTCTCTCTCTGCCTGCCTCTCCATTACTTGTGATCTCTCTCTGTCAAATAATTAAATAAAATCTTTAAAAAAAAACTATGAAGAAGTAAATCCCTTAAAATATTTAGCATATAGTATATAAGAGAAATTATCATCCTTCTCAGTTATTTTTAATTTTAATTTAATATTTTAATTTTATAAGAAAATACTCCCCATGTAAATTTAGTTCTATCTGGCCCCTTGACAGCACAGGGTTTAGGAGTGCCAATGTCCTGTCAACTCAAAAATATGAATAAAATTTTTGACCACCAAAAATTTACCTACTAATAGCCTACTGTTGACCTGAAGTTTTGCTGATAACAAAGTTAACCAACACTTTTATGCATTGGTACAACAAAGTAAGCTAGATAAAATAAAATGTTATTAAGAAAATCAAAAAGAGAAAATATATTCAAATGACAAAAATTATCCCTTGATGCTGATAATGCTAAGTAAATACAGTAAGGTTTTTCTTTCCCTAGTTGTATTTATGTGCCTTTTCTTCCATAAAAAAAACACTGGCTCCCAACAACATCAATGTCTTTGCTCATTTGCTCAATCCTACAATACACATGGCATAATTCCTGTTTCTATATTTTTTTAAAGTAGGCTCCATGCCCAACATGGGACTTGAACTCATGACCTTAAGATCAAGAATCAGAGGCTCTACAGACAGAGCCAGCCAGGCACCCCACCTATTTCTATATTCTAAAATAATATAGAAGCAATGGAATTACAGTCACCATGAATGCACCTCACAGCTTGTTTTCTAAACAAGTATTGTACTTATTTATGTTTTTTTAAAAAAATCTGTATAATAAGTGCACTACCCAGGTCAAACCCTTGTTGTTCAAGGATCAACTGTATGTATGTGTGAGTGTGTATTAATAGTGTATGTATGTATGTGTGTGTGTGTGTATATATATATATATATATATATATATATATATAATCTTCCTGTACATCTCTACTCCCTATAGTACTTGTTAAAAATACTCATTATGTTTTAATCCATAACTTTCATTATTTATTTTGAAGATTTCCTTTTCCAGCTTTGGTCAGTGGGAAATTCATCAAGTTGGCTCTTGTGTCATTTGCACATGACCCCTCATTTTTGAGTGATTGCATAGTTTCTGGCTCAGTAAGATATTCTAGAATTATCTTGTAATCAGCCATTACCCTAAGTACTCCTGCTTGATGTTTATTGAGGAGCAGTATCTACAAGACAAGTTGTGAGGTATGCTCACTGGGAGTACTTCCATTGCTACTATATTCTTTTGGAATATAGAAACAGAAATTAAACCATGTTGTATTACAGGACTGAGCAAATGAGCAAACACAGGTATTGTTGGGAACCAGGATTCTTACTATGGAAGAAAAGACAAATACAGAACACAGAAAGAAAATAATTTTACTGTATTTGGTTGTCATTATTGCATAAAATGAAAATTTTTTGTCATTTGAATGTATTCTATTTCTCTGCAAGACTTTAACTTTTGAACTCATTTTGGTTTTCTCGACTAATGGTCTATTCTTTTCATTTCCATTCCCCTTGGCATGAATGCAATTTTTGCAAGTGTTTTTTAACAGAACACTATTTCCACAACATATGTTAGAGTTGAGTAAAGTTTGTAGTCATTAAGGTTGGAAAACACTCTGTTCTTTATCTCTTTCCTCAGGATAGATAATGCATAACAGAATTTTAAACTCCTAAGAAATCCATCAGCAAAGGAACCTGTCTTATCAGTTTTCTTAAACTATTTGATCACAGAATTATTTTCCCCTTTTGAAAAGGGAAAATCTAATCAAATTAGTATTACACAGAACACATTTTAAGAATCTTCTTCTAGATCATTTCTACAGAAAGACATTTCCCAGTTTGTTGATGGGGCCCTTAAGCAGCAGGGGCAAAGCTAGAGGAAATATATTTTCACATGTGCAAACTGTACAGAAGGATTCTTTATTGTTTTGAGAAAGGAGACATCCAAGGATAAATTCTTCTGACAAGATCCAAAGGCAAATTTAGGCAGTCTGCTGGTGAGGAGCTTCACTGCCTTCAGATTATAGCTTGTAGGTGATGGTTCAATATGTATTAGGCAATCCTAGTCAGTGACTTAATGATCATTTATACAAATCTCTTTTTAACACCAAATACAGGGAACAAATAAATTGTTGCCTCCTCAGTCTTCAAGAATTTGTCTTCCTTATGTAACAACAAGAATGTAAGCATAAGAAGACTTGGAATTACAGTATGCAAAATGTTACTATATGTGTGAGAGCTCCATTTACTACACATCTACCTCCATTGTTGAAAAATTTATGTCAGCCTTGAATGAATAAAGAGTAGTTGGAAATGTAGAAATTGAAGTTAGTTTATGTAATATAATTTTTGCTGAAGACTATGCTCATGATTATATTATACAAATTAAAACTCAGAGAAACTCTTTGCAGACCCTACACAGATATATAATTTCTTTTGGTAGAAATGACGAGCCAGTTCAAGCCACTAATTTTTTTTTAAGATTATTTATTTATTTTTCAGAGAGAGAGAGAGAGAGCACACAAGCAGGAAGAGTGGCAGGCAGAGGTGGAGAGAGAAGCAGGCTCCCTGCGGAGCAAAGAGCCCAATGTGGGACTCGATCCCAGGACACTGGGATCATGACCTGAGGTGAAAGCAGCAGCTTAACCGACTGAGCCACCCAGGTGTCCCTTCAAGCCACTAACTCTTAAAACTGCATACTATTATTAATAAATGAGAGAATACACAATTTATATGATTTTCTTCTTTTACTATTTTTCTCCTGGTTTTATATAAAGAAATCGGAAGCATGTAAAAGTGGCATAAATTGACTTTTCAAATTTCTCTCATGCCTTAATTAACACCAAAGCTCTAAAGTTATCTTAAATGAAATTCATTGACATATGTATTTTTGCATGATTTTTATACTACCTCTATTTAATATAGGTGACACTGTCTCTTCAGTTCCAAACGGAATTTTTTACTCACTCTACAAATATTCACTCAGCCCTATTTGCCGGATGCAATTTTAGAGGTTGAAAATATAAAAATGAAGAATGCATGGGTTTTGCCATCAAGTTGCTTACAGTTTAAAAAGAAGACAGGCATGTAATGAGATATATGAGCGAACAGCACAAGGGGAGCCCTAAAAAAAATGAGTGAAAAAATATAATGAATAAAGCTTTATGGGATGTAGGGAATAAATAGATCAATTATCTCTAATGTTTACATACATTAATGCTTTCTGAACTAATTTTCATCAAGAACTTCACCTTTAACCCCCAGGGTAAAATTCCACAAAGATAGGGGCAGAATGAGTTCTAACATTCAGGAAAAAAAGTAATATGTGAATTAGAAAGTTTTGGAAACAGAAATACCATTTTATTTCCCTATGTTAAATTCAGCATGATGGCAAAGAGGATGCCTTCTTGGTAAAAGAAGAAAGGAACCTTAATCAGTATTGTGACTCAGCATGTAGCATCATTTTCCCATTTATTCAGTCCTGGTTCAGAACAGGGTTGATAAGGCAGAAGATGCCATAGACTCCCAACTCAGTTGTAATGGCAGTACGAAGAAGTTGGATTATCAGATTCTTTTTTTTTTTAATTTTTAATTTTTTATAAACATATAATATATTTTTATCCCCAGAGGTACAGGTCTGTGAATAGCCAGGTTTACATGCTTCACAGCACTCACCATAGCACATACCCTCCCCAATGTCTATAATCCCAGGATTATCAGATTCTTAAAGATCTTTGAAGTTAACAATTTTATATATCTGGTCATAACAGAATAAGTAGGTACAGGGCAGATTGCAAAAGAGGCACCTCAGAGCTGGAGGTGGGCCCAGTAGATCACCAAACCAAAGAAATACTGACCACCAGGTGAAAAGAAAAGTGTATGGACCTCTTGTGGGGAAAGGCCATAAATGATGGAGAGGGTAGCAACAGAGTTGGGGAATGTTGTGTAAGAATGAGAAGGCTAACTGAAAACTTTTGTCCAGTTCTTTCTCCATTCCCACCATGAATGGCAGGAACCTGGTTCTCCTTTCAGGTATTATTAAAAAATGCTTGCTCTGATTTTCCATGTGGTAACACAGAAAAGCCAAACACCTACATCAAATCTCCACTTCTTGATAGACTGCAAGCACACAATCAACCTGGTGAGAGCACTTTCTCTGGACAGGGTAACAGGTCTCTCTTTTTGCTTAGATGAAAGATTCCTGGGCTAAGGGGAAAATAGTCCCCAAATCTGAATGAATTCACTTTGGTGTGACCTTTGTGCATAAAGTAGAAGGAAAGAGTTTTCATGTAGTTTGGGGTTTTCTGATAAAATTTCACACTGTTCTAGTGTGTTGGTTTCCCCTAGGAATCTTCACAACTGAGCCTGTGTGAAGCAGTTCCCACCAGACATCCACTTTATTAGCCTTCCTATTTCTCCTGTGGCTGCTTTTTTATTATTATTTTTTTCTTTCAAACTCTTATAGCTTAGACCCTCATAGCTAAGTGATAAGTCAGATTTTCATTGCACCACTCTCTGAATGCCCCTGGTGGGAATGAGATGCTCCTTTCATTGTAGTACATGAGCTGAACACACTGGGGTGAATTTTTGCATTGGAAAGATGATGGGAGTCCATCCAACTCAACATTTCTATTTGCTAGAAGATGAACCTGAGGCTCAGGAGGATAAAGTGAAATTGCCTTCCCTACCTCTGTGACCCTAGTGACTTGAAACTGCCACTATATCTTCTCTTCTTCACTATGCCACCTAATTAGTGTTACCATTGCCTTTACACTTGCCTTTTTCAGTCCAATCTCCACATTGATAAATGAGTGATCAATCAAAAATACGTTCTTCACAATGATATCATAAAATCCCTAAGGTTTACCATTGCCTTAAAGTAACCTCTAACTCCATTACAAGACTGTGACTCATCTGACCACTTCTGATTTTCTGCTTGAACTCTTCTCATCTCTCCTTCTCAAGGGCTATTCACTACCCATTACTGACCTCAACATGCTCTTGCATGCCTCTGGACTTTGTAAATGCTATTCTCTTGCTCTAAATGGACTTCTACTTTTCCCTTAAAGCTAGCTCCTACAGATTAGAGGTCAGAACTTGAATGCCACTAATATCTCCTGCATACTGCCTTAGTTCCTTACATACACCAACCCCTTTCCCAGATACCACTTAGCAACTATAATATTTATTGTAAATACTTTAAAAAATGTATGTTTATCCACTAGACTATGAACTCCATTGGGGCAGGGCATTTATTTGTCCTTTTAATTTCCATAAGCTCTGCAAGTAGTACAGTGTTTAGCACATAAAAGACTCGCCATAATTGCTTATAAAAGAAAGGCAATACTGGAATTGAATCTTTCTACTTTTCAGGCTAATGTACTTTTTACTACTCCATATTTTTTAATCTCACTTGAATCACCTGTAATTCCACAATGAGCTTATGTCCCAGCTTTATGTATAACCTTTTCAGTCCACTGTAATTGCAGCTTAGAGGACTGCCTACTATTCTCTAAAGCGTCACCTCATTTGAAACTTTGTTCCTCTATTTCCTCTTCAATCTGGTGAAATCCTGTTAATAGATTACCACTTCTATGAATCCTTCCCTGACTCCCCAGGTCAACAGTCTTATGAATCTACTATATTTTCATTGCACTTGGCACACACCTCCATGGTAGTGTTTCCTGTATGTATTTGGCACATACATCCAGGATGACATTCCCTATATTTTTATATGCCTGTCACCATAAAAACTTCAACATTCATGTATTTCGGATAATGATTTACTTTTCAATGTCAATATTTATCACATGGTCTGATGCTAATTATACTCAATGAATACTTGTTGAATAAATAACAACATGGGTATAATATTTTATCTCTTATACTTTTATTTCTTACAAATAAGAGAGGAGAAGCACCCACATAGTAGAAGGCAAGACACATACATTTAACATCAGAATACCCCAGGGTTTCAGTTTTACCATTTATGTGTTCAAGTTACCTAAGGACACTTATCTTACTTTTCTGAATTTCAATTTATGATCAATAAAATGATCTGAAAATCAATAATTTAATAAATAAACAAAGTTCAAAATTAAGATATTTACAGAGAATCCATAGTGACCATTTTGAAAATAAATACAATTTTTTAACCAGTGACATGATATTCAGATGTTATTATTAAAAATATATGGATTAAAAATGAGATCTGATGGAGAAGCTAAGATGCTGGCTTAGTAGGAGGACCTTAATCTTGTCTTATCTCTCAAACACAGATAGATAACTATCAAATCATTATAAATACTCAAGAAATAGACCTGAGGACTGATAGAACACACTGCACAACTGGAGGGAGAGAAGAAGCTACATAGAGGAAGGTAGGAATTGTGGAGACATGGTTTGGAGGAGAAACAGATCATGGATGCTACAGAGAGGGAATCCTGGTCCTAGAGAAAAGCAAGAGAGAGTGCAGCACATGGCAATATGCACAAGGAAAATGCTTTCTTAAAGCCATTGGGAAGATAGGAAAATAAGAGGGGCTGATTTTCATCAATTTTTGCAACCAGTGGGGCTCAAAGACTGGAGTTTTAGAGGTCCCTGGCTTGGCTGCGATGGAGACCTGAGGATACTGCCCTGTTCCTTGAGAGAAGGCACACAAGCAAACAAGCAAACCTGGGCAGATGGTAAGATCTGAGAATTGCCTAAGGCACACATCTAGAGACTTTACTTTTTTTAGAGGGCATCTGTGAGAGGTAGCATTGCCTCTCCAGGGACAAAGGAGCCAGCAAACGGTATTTCCATCTCCCGCCCCTCAGTTTAGGCACAGAAACACCTACTGAGCACAGCTAACCTGGAAACTGGTTATGTAGCTTGCTTTTCTCCAAAGCCCATGCCCCTGCACTCTGGTATGACTGCTCTTCTGGGTCAAACCTGCATCGGTCCTAACATGACAAGACCATCCACCAGTGGACCAGCGCAAGTACTCACCACACCAGATCCCTAATGTTTGAAGTATTAAAAGTCTGCTGGCTTGGCTGGAATGAGCCCAAAGTGCACAAAACTGCTCTAGGCAGGCTATCTCTGGAGACAGAGATTGAAAGCAGTGATCTGACAAATATCTAGGATGCATGAGGGAAAATTATTTGCTCTTCTGAAAAGGCTTCCCTGAGAGCAGCAAGTACAGACTATCTTCTCCAGGGACAAAGGAGCTGCTGGCACCATTTCTCTCCCCCACCCCTGGCATAAACCAAGTTCAGCAAATAACACAGAACCATCACTGGTGGCCTCACTTCCTTATACCAAGTGCATCTCCCCCATCCTCTGCTAGTACTTGGGCAAGTGTACCTAAGGACAAGCACAAAGGGCTCCATCTCCAGAAGATCAGCACAAATCCCCACATGTACCATGTCTAAACACCATAGACTTCTACAAAGCTTCAGTTCTAGTGGAAACAGCATCAAGTCTAATTTAACAAGCAGACTAGGGGCTCTTGGGTAGTTCAGTTGGTTAAGTGTCTGCCTTTAACTCAGGCCATAACCCCAGGGACCCGAAATCAAGCCCCACATTGGGCTTCCTATTCAGTGAGGAGGCTGCTTCTCCCTCTCAGAATGTCTCTCCTCACACCTCTCACTTGTGCATGTGCGCACTCATGTGCACGCTCTCTCTCTCTCTCTCTCTATATATATATATATACAAAAAACAAAACAAAACAAAAAAATAAACAGACCAAATCACAACTAGTTAAAACTCACCACACTCTGGTCAAGGCTGGGCAAGGTCCAAATATGACCCACAGCAAGTAAGGAGAACCTCAGCAGATGACTGACCTGAGGGTTAAAGCAACCAAAACACAGCAACAGAGTGCACACAGCACACATCAAAGACACTTCCTGAAACACCAGGCCCTGAACATTATTATATGACCTCTTCTTCATAAAGCCATTACTCTCAGGAACAGAAAACAAAATAGGATTTTCTAACACATAGAATAAGACAGAGACCTAGACCAAATAACAAGATGAAGGAGTTCATCCCAAAATAAAGAACAAAAAAAGGTCATGGCCAGGGATCTAATTGAAACAGGTATAAGAAATATACCTGACACAGAATTTAAATAAAGTCATAAGGATACTTGCTGAGCTTGAGTAAAACATGGAAGACTTCAAGAAGGCCCTTACCACAGAGATAAAAGAGCTAAAAAACAATCAGGCAGAAATGGAAAATGCAATAACCAAGATTTGAAACTGACTGGATGTAATGACCACAAGGTTGGAAGAAGCCTGGGGATGAATATGTGATATAGAAGATAGAATTATGGAAAATAATGAAGCTGAGCAAATGAGATAAAGATAAAGCATGGATCATGAGAGTAGACTAGGGAAACTCAGTGACTCCATGAAATATAATAACATTTGTATCATAGGAGTCCCAGAAGATGACAGATAAAAGGGGACAGAATGTTTATTTTAGGAAATAATAGCTGAAAACTTCCCTAATCTGGGGAAGGAAACAGATATCCAAATCCAGGAGGCATGAGAACTCCTATCAAAATCAACAAAAGTAGGCCAACACTACAACATATTTTAGATAAATTTGCAAAATATAGTGATAAAGAAAAAAAATCCTAAAGGCAGCAGGACAATAGAAGTCCCTAACTTACAAGGGAAGACCCCTATATTTAACAGCAGATATACCCACAGAAACTTGAAAAGAGAGAGTGGTATAATATATTCAATGTGCTAAATAGGAACGATATGCAGCCAAGAATACTACCCAGCAAGGCTGTCATTCAGAATAGGAGTAGAGATAAAGACTTTCCCGTACAAATACAAACTAAAGGACTTAATGACCACTGAACCGGCCCTGAAAGAAATATTAAAGGTGACTCTTTGAGTGGGAAAGAAAAATCAAAGTGACAAAGACTAGAAAGGACCAGAGAAAATCTCCAAAAACAATGACAAAACAAGTAATATAATGGCGGTAAATACATACCTCTCAGTAATTTCTCTGACTGTAAATGGACTAAATTCTCCAATCAAAAGACTTAGTGTGCCAGAATGGATTAAAAACAAAAAAAAGGAAAGGAAATAAGTTCCATCTGTATGCTGCCCATAGGAGACTCATTTTAGACATAAAACACCTGCAGATCAAAAGTGAAGTAAAGGAGAATATTTACCATGAAAATGGATGTCAAAAGAAAGCTGAGGTAGCAATCCTTATATCAGACAAACTAGATTTTAAACCCAAGACTGTAACAAGAGATGAAGAAGGGTAACATATCATAATAAAAGGGTCTATCCAATAAGAAGATCTGACAACTCTAAATACTTATGTCCCCAACTTGGGAGCATCTAAATACATAAAAAATTAATGACAAACATAAAGGAACCATGAATAATACAACAGTAGTGGCAGACCTTCATACCCTCACTTATATCAATGGACAGATCATCTAAGCAGAAAATCAACAAGAAAACTATGGCTTTGATTGACACACCGGACCAGATGAACTTAATAGATATATTCAGAACATTTCATCATAAAGTAGCAGAGTACACATTCTTTTCAAGTATACAAAAGTACAAAAAAATTGAGATCATACCATGCATCTTTTCTGATTACAGCACTATGAAACTTGCAGTCATCACCAGAAAAAAATTGGAGAGACCACAAATACACAGAATTTAAAGAACATCCTGCTAAAGATGAATGGGTCAATCAGCAAATTAAAGAAGAAATTAAAAACAAATACACGGAAACAAATGGAAATGAAAACATAATGGCCCAAAACCTTGGGATGCAGCAAAAGCAGTCCTAAGAAGGAAATACATATCACTACAGATCTACCTCAAGAAGTAAGAAAAGTCTCCGGGCTCCTCCGTGGCTCAGTGGGTTAAGCTTCTGCTCAGGTCATGATCCCAGAGTCCTGGGATAGAGCCCCGCATTGCATCCTGCTCTCTGCTCGGCAGGGGGCCTGCTTCCCCTTCTCTCTCTCTCTGCCTGCTTCTGCCTACTTGTGATTCCTCTTTCTGTCAAATAAATAAATAAAATCTTAAAAAAAAAAAGAAAGAAGAAAAATCTCAAATAAACAAGCTAACCTTACAACTAAAGGAGCTAAAAAAAGAACAACAAAAGAAACCTAAAGCCAGCCAAAGAAGGGAAATATAAAGATTAGAGCAGAAATAAATGATAGGGAAATTGAAAAAAGAGCAAAACAGATCAATGAAACCAGGAACTGGTTCTTTGAAAAAATTCATAAAAATGATAAATCCTTAGCAAGATTTATCAAAAAGAAAAGAGATAGGACCCAAATAAACAGAATCACAAATGAGTGTTATTTACCACAGCACCTAGCCTCAGCAATCAGACAACAAAAAGAAATAAAAGGCATTCAAATCTGCAAAGAAGAAGTCATACTTTCACTATTTTCAGTGAGATGATACTCTATATAGAAAACCCAAAAAACACCACCAAAAAATTGCAAGGACTGATACACAAATTCAGTAAAGTTGCAGAACACAAAATCAATATAAAGAAATCGGTTGCCTTTTTTTTTTTTTTTAGAGAAAGAGAGCACAAGTGGTGGTGGGGCAGTGTGGGAGAAAGAGCAGAAAGAGAGGAAGACAGAGAATCTTAGTCAGGCTCCATGCCAGCATGGCCATGACACAGGGCTGGATCTCATGACCCTGAGACCATGACCTGAGCCAAAATCAAGAGTCCAACCAGCTTAATCAACTGAGCCACCCAGGGTACCTCCGTTGTATTTCTACATACCAATAATGAAGCATTAGAAAGAGAAATTGGAAATTGATTCTATTTACAATTGCACCGAAATCTGTAAGTACCTAGGAATATACCTAACCAGAGAGGTAAAAGATTTGTATTCTAAACTCTAAAACACTCATGAAATAATTGAGGATGACACATAAAAAAATAGAAGAACATTCCATGCTCATGGATTAGAAGATCAAATTGTTAAAATGTCTATACTCCCCAAAGCAATCTACACATTTAATACAATCTCTATCAAAGTAATACCAGCATTTTTCACAGAGCTTGAATCACCCTAAACTTTGCATGGGACCACTTTGGAACTGAATAGCCAAAGCAACCTTGAAAAAGAAAACCAAAGCTGGAGGCATTACAAAGCTATAGTGCTCAGGACAGCACGGTACTGGCACAGAAACAGACACATGGATCAGTGGTACAGAATAGAAAACCCAGAAATGGACCCACAACTACATGGTCAACTAATCTTTGACAAAGCAGGAAAGAATACCCGATGGAAAAAAAAAAAGTCACTTCAAGAAATGGTATTGGGAAAATTAGATAGCAACATGTAAAAGAATGAAACTGGACTACTCCTATATGATAAAAAAAAAATTCAAAATGATGAAGACCTAAATTTAAGACAGGAGCCCATCAAAATCCTAGAGCAGAGCACTGGCGGTAACCTCTTTGACCTTGGCTGCAGCAGCCTCTTGAAAGATGCATCTCTAAAGGCAAGGGAAACAAAAATAAACTATTGGGACTTCATCAAGATAAAAGGCTTTATGCATAGCAAAGGAACAATCAACAAAATTAAAGGCAACCTTTGGGATGGAAAGTGATATTTCCAATAATATATCTGATAAAGGATTAGTATCCAATATCTATAAAGAACTTATCAAACTCAGCACCCCCAAAACAATCTAGTTAAGAAATAGGCAGAAGAAATGAATAGACATTTTTCCAAAGAAGACATACAGATGGCTAACAGACACATGAAAAGATGCTCAACATCACTCATTATTAGGAAATACAAATCAAACTACAATGAGATATCACCTCACACCAGTTAGAATGGCTAAAATAAACAATACAGAAAATAACAGATGTTGGCAAGGATGCAGAGAAAGGGGAACCCTCTTACACTGTTGGTGGGAACGCAAAATGGTACAGCCACTCTGGAAAATAGTATGGAGATTCCTCAAAGAGTTAAAAATAGGCTTACTCTATGGAGCGCCTGAGTGGCTCAGTTGGTTGAACACCTGCCTTTAGCTTGGGTCATGATCCTGGAGTTCTGGGATTGAGCCCTATGTCAGGGTCCCAGCTAGTGGGGAGTCTCCTTTTCCCTCTGATCCCCACCCTTCTCATGTTCTCTCTCTCACTTGCTCTCTCAAATAAATAAATAAAATCTTTAAAAAAAAGATATTAAAAAAATAGAGTCACCTTATGACCCAGCAAGTGTACTACTAGGTATTTATTCCAAAGAGTACAAGAATACTGATTTGAAGGGACACATGCACCCTGCTGTTTATAGCAGCATTATCATCACTGGCCAGATTATGGAAAGAATCCAAATGTCTATCAACTGATGAATGGTTAAAGAAGAGGTAGTATATACACAATGAACTATTACTCAGACATTTTGATGTCTTTATCTTAGCCTTGCATCTACATGAGCATAGCACATAGTCTACCCTTAGAGCCTTCTTTTCTAAATTAATAATTCCCCATAAGCATTTCATATTTTTCCAAAATACATTTTAATAACTGAAATTAAACTAACATACTTAACAGTTACTTGTGTACTTTTATATTATTTCAAAAAATTCACAGTTACAAATTATGTTACACTATTTTTTTGCCTAAAATTATTGCAACCTAAAAACAAAATTACAAAATGTAATTTTTAGGTCAAATAATACAAATATTTTAATTTACATGATAAGTTTTGCCAGAATGATTTCCAAAATGGCAATATAAATGCAAGAATGTTTTTAAGTGTAAACTTCCTGCATAAGGTATTCTTGTATTTTCCTGTATCTATGCTACTTTAGAAGATAAAAAAAGTATTTCATTGTTTTCAATATAGATTTGTTTGCTTAAACTAGTGAAATTTGTATTTCCCATAATCAATGTATGTTCTTTTCTTTGAGTTATCTTTTAATAGATTTGTGAGAAAAATTAGTATAACCAATTATCATCATATTTATTGCAAACAATTTTTCTAGTTTGTTCTTCATGTTGGCTTATGATATCAAAATTTATTTTGAGTGCTTATATTATCACTCTTACATGTGCTTTTTCTGAATAACCCATGCAATTAGCACTGTTATTCTTACTTTAGATATCAGGAATCTGATGCACAGATAAATAATCTGCAGTGATAAGTTAGAATTCTTACTAGGTAATGTGGCTTCAAAACCTATACTGTTCAGCAGTATATCATCCTGTCTCAAATCCAAATTAAAAAGAAAAACATTGTGAGCACCTGGGTGGCTCAATTGGTTAAGTGTCTGACTTTGGCTCAGGTCATGATCCCAGAGTCCAGAGATTGAGCCCCACATTGGGCTTCCTGCCTGCTGGGAAGCCTGCTTTTCCCTCTCCTTCAGTCTCTCTCCCCACTCATTTTCTCTCTCTCTCTCATAAATAAATCTTTAAAAAAGTTATTATTTAAAAAAAAGGTTATTTCATCTTACAATTTGCTACCGTTCTTGAGGTTAGTCAGAAAACTGTTAATTTTTTTTTTTTTTGAGTAGTAAACTATGTGGTTCCACCAGTTTAGATTGTTACATGTTGATATATAACATAACAAATATTTGAATTCTAAATTCTGAACTCTATTAGTCCCAGATGTCCGTATGAAATCGCTAAGAATTCACATGACTGCAATCACTTAAAAGACTGTGGAAAAGCAATATTTTCATCAGATTTGGGGAATATGAAAAAAAAATCTCTTCTAAATTCACCATGCCCTCCAATTTTATATACAGATCTGGCTGTGGTAAAGTGAAACTGTGCTTGTTCAAAATGACCTGCTGAAATCTTGCTTGACTTTTATTTTCTCAGGAGTGGAATTCAAAAATATCAACTATGTATTTTTTGAAATATCATTATTCATAAATATTGGATTTATTATTTCATAGAGATTCTCTGACTTCCCATGAGTTGCCTGAGAAATTATTTGCAATCTTGAGATAGCAAGTACTGTGTAAACATCAAACAATTTGATTTAATAGATAATATAGTGGCAGAATAATTTATAATGCACATTAAATAAACAAGTGAGTGCATAAAATAAACCTTGCAGCTTGAATTTTTGTACATGAAACAAAGGATATATAACTACATCAGTATAAAAGACACTACTTACAGCTTTCTAACTGAAAAAGAAAAAAAGCACAAAATCCATCCTGATTACTGAAAATTCTGACCTTGGTTTTGAATAAAAAGGACAAACTGCGTTAAGCAATACAACGTGGAAAAGAATCTGTCGTGTTATTTTCCTTCATAGCATGATGAGATGGGCATTGTGTTCCATGACCAGTGGTAATGTCCACCACAAGAGATGTCAAGAAGGAGATTTTGTTATGAAATTTCAACTCTAAAGCCCTGGTTAGTGGGGTGCCTGGGTGACAGAGTTAGTTGAGTGATTAACTCTTGGTTTTGGTACATGTCACAATCTCAGGATCCTGAGTTCAAGCCCTGTGTGGACTCTCTGCTCAGCAGGGAGTCTGCCTGAGATTCTTTTTGTCCCTCTTCCTCTCCCCCACTAAAATAAATAAATAAATCTTTAAAGCCTTGATTAGCATATTCACAGATAAAATCAATTGTTTATGATTGGCTAGCTTTAAGGAAAACCCACAGGAAACAGTAAATATTATTCCCCACTATTATTAATGATGTAATCCCTGAATGAATATTATTACCACGCATTACACTTGTTTTGTTATTGGATTTTAATATAAAACTGTGCTGATAATTTTCTCTTATACAGTGTATGGCACTGTGGTATACAATGACATCATATATAACATGTATTGAGCACTTATATGTAACAAATTTAATTCTTACAGCAATCCTTAGGGATAAGTAGTGCTAGTATCTACTTGAGAGAAATTAAGATATGCCCATAACACTTTTTGTTGATCCAAAAACACAATATTCAACTTTAAAACCTATAATTACTGCTGTATTTGTTTTCATCATTGCTATCATTCCACAATTAGTACTTGACATATATTAAAGACACATATGATAAATTTAAATACTAAGTCAGATTTATGCAGTGAGGAAATTTCAAAACCAAGGTCTAATTTCTTAATAAATACGAAGAATAAGAGGAGATAAAGGGTCTGTTAATGATGACATGTTTTATACAGTACAAAACATTTTATTATTATATATTATTGAAGTAACTCAAAGGGAAGAACCTGAAGTTTTATGTCCTTTGAATACTCAGGACAATAAACATTCTCATCAGGAAAACAAAACAAAACAAAACAAAACGCTGCTTATTATAGTTACAGCTCAAGACATAAACATATTCACTCACTGTCATATGCTCTGTTTTAATTACCAGAGTTCTGTTGGGGTTGCTAATCTTTGATAATTGAAAAGAAAATAGCAAACACATTTACACAGACAATTTGTCATGTTAACATGCAGACACCCAATCACAATTCAGTATGGGAATCAGACAGGCAGGAAGAGGGAAGTTGCTTGGGAGTTGATATGGCCAAGATTTGAGCAACTGACAAGAGAAAGGCCCAGAACACTGCACCCAGAGATATGGAATACATAAGCTTTGGTCTGATTCACACCCACTAAATATCTGAGGGCACTGTCTGGCAGGGGGCACATATCCATCATAGGCATTTCTAAGCATAAATGGGGGAGATCATGAGACTAAGTCTCACTGAGATCGTAGTGAATAGAGTCTTCTCAACCATGGAAAAAATACTGATGAGGATTTTAACAAGTTGTTATAGCTCCTGACAAGTTCAGGATGAAATGAGGGCATAATCAAAATGCTGTGGCAGAAATCTCTTCATGCAGATTTTGTACACTTGGCAGAGAGAGGGGAATGGGGAGCTATTCAATTCAGGCCTGGGGCCTCACTTTAACCATTTTAGATAATGGGCTTGAGACAGAAAACAAAATGCTGACTCTATCTGTTGCATCCAAAGGCTTCTAATATGCTACCAGGGTCATTGTTAGTTGCCTGGGGACAGAAAGGAACTACATCGGCATCTGTCAGGCTTCATTAATTGGGCAGCTCAGCACAGGCATGAAGAGAAAGAGATCATAAAGCATTATGATTACATTTGTTATTGGTGAAGTAGTGATCACTGAATCCCTAGGAAAGAATAAGTTCTTAAATATGCAAGTGAAATCCACCAGTAAGAGAGGAGTGAGAATCTGATTATAATATCTATTCATTAACTCAATAGTTAATAACTGAGAATCGAAGTGTCAGACATGTTTCCAGGTGCTAGTGTTAAAACTATTAAAAAATACTACATGCTTACACTCCAGAATTTCCCTTTCCCTTTCTACACACTAAAAAATAGCTTATCTTACAATCAAAAGTTTTGTATGTGTATATTGTTGTGGTAAGACCGAGAAACATTGAATTTTGATGAGTGTCTTTACTTGATTTCCTTTAAGGTTTTAAGATATTGTTCTCTAGATACATGATCAAATGCAAATTTTGTTAAGGATTTGTACAAAAATAGTATTCTAACTAACTGTGGTAAGTTGTCCTAAAAAAGCCTGAATATAGTTGAAGTTATTAAAATAGCAGAGTTGTTTTATTTAGACCTCAGTAAAGAATTTTAGTTCAGCATGCACTTCCATTCATAGGACTCTATCATCATCAATCTTTACAAGCCTTCTCTCATATGATATATTTTATTTATTTCTTGCATTTTATTTTATTTTATACCCATCCTCCCCGTAAATAGATTCTCATGTTCATATATCACCAGAAAAACGCATAGATCTTTTGAAAAACAGGCAATATTGTTGGGTATATATACATGTTTTAAATATGTCTTAAAATAGATAATAAAATCTTAAGAATTATTCAGCCTTGAAAATGGTTTTCAGGGGTACCTAGGTCGCTCATTTGGTTAAGCATCTACCTTTGGCTCAGGTCATGATCTCCTGGTCCTGGGATCAAGTCCCACGTTGCGCTTACTACTCAGCAGGGCATCTGCTTCTCTCTCTCTCTCCCTCTGCCCCAAACTCCCACTCATTGTCTTTCTCTCTCTCTCTAAAATAAATAAATAAAATCTTTAAAAAAGTTTTCATATACTGACTTATTAATTCTTACAATGATTTTATTGTGTAAATACTATCATTTTTTTTATTTTATTTACAGACAAGGAGATAACAGATAAGAGCTAATTTACAGATAAGAGCTAACAAGAGCAAGAGCTCACACAACTAACAAGAAATTTTACCCAGATAATGTGGCTATTGAATCTGGAAGTTTTAACCTGCCTTTATGTACACTGTCTCTATATGTGTTGCATTGTGATGTAGATCTATTTTCCATATCTTGATTTTCCACTTGACACTACATTTTTAAGATCTGTCCCCAAGAGTGTAAAAATGTTATTCATTGTTTCCAACAACTACTGCTACATACCATTCTATGATACATACTAACTACATTTTATGTAACTTTTCCTTGTTAGAGACACCTGGATTATTTCCAACTCTGCTTCTACAAACAGTAATGCAGTAAACATTCTACAAAATTCTCTTTTGAGGCTTGCTTGTACAGTTTGGATGTGTAGTGGAATTGCTGGGTCATTCCAAACATGCATGTTAAATTTTACTACATCCTATTAAAGTACTCTCCAAAATACTTATACCAGTTTTCATTCCAAAAGGAATGCAGCCACATCACTATCTTGCTATCTACTATACAAGCCTTGATATTTATCATAGGGTTTGCCAGTTTGCCTGTCTGATTAAAGGTATATCCCTATGGTGTTGCCATTTCTCTTTGCTAGAGGAGTTAATTGTCTTTTCATATAGCTTTAGCCATTGGGGTTTTGTTCTGTAAATTAATCCTATTCTTTGTCCATTTTTTCTAATTATTGAACTGTGGTTTCTTGTTGATTTGAAGCAGTTTCTTGGATATTTTTTATATTAATGTAGAAATCTTTTAAAGACTTTTGAAGTCCTTTTTTTTTTTTTTTTAACTGGCAGTTTTGGCATTAACAATCACAAATCACTGATGTCCTTAGTGGAACTAAGAAATTCAGTGATAATTACAGATTATCATGACTGAAACAAAAAGAATAACGACAAGGACAGCAAATCTACAACACAGTGTTAGTGAAAATGGACTAACATACTTCATCGGAAGGTTTACTAAGCATAACAACCCAGAGAAATAAGTGTTGTTAGCCCCATTTTTATGATGATTAAAAAGAAACTTGGAACAGTTATTTATCCATGGGATTGGTAATCGAAGCCCAGTAGGACTTGGGCAAAGTTAGAAGCAGTGGCTCCCCATCTTCACTTTTATCAACAGAACAAGTGATTCTGAGGGATCAATTCTTTACTAACACTTTAGAAAGACTGTCTTTCTGAATCCTGGATGTGTCAGATTTTGTGACTGTGGCTTTATACGCAGAGGAGAAAAAAATGATTGAAGCATAAGTAAGGGAGAAATCCAGAACTGTTTGCTGATTGTCGTCTGCTCTCTCTAAAGCTATAAATGCCCAAGTAGCTCTTGGTCCACCTATAAAGAGAAAGGTACTTTGGTAAAATATTATTAAAAGCAAAATCTTCTGTCAATCTGGAAAACCTGTCCACAAATATAGTAGAGAAAGAAAACAGTTTATTACTGAGCAAGCTTTCAATCAGAATGTGATGTGCTTGAGAGACAGTATGCTCAGGTTGCAAAGATAAAAAAGGAAAGTTATCTTTTCATATAGTCAGACAGATATAACCTATTGCATATGTGTTTTCAATGTAAACAATAACTAGTCTTCGAGTAAAAGGGCTTGACCGCATCAAGAACACACTTAGTGTGATCATGTGTGATCACCTGGTGATTAGGGTGACCATCTATGTTTGGTAATTGGCTTTACTCAAAGGAAAAATAGTCTTTCCATATCCCTGTAACAGAAGACAGTTTTTTAATTTGAAGCCAGCTGAATTTAATCTTCTGTCCTCCCACAGAAACTGGGAGACCTGGATCCTATCTTTCTTGGATTCTTATATTCCCAGGTCCTTGAGAAAGCAATTCCTGTCCATTCATACAGCTAACAAAACTCTTCCGTAACTTTTAAAATAATTTACGTACATTCATGAGAGAGAAATAATTTACAATTACAAATTTTCTTAAGCAAATGGTCAAAAAAAAAAAAGGCAGTAGAGGGGGAGGGAAATCTTTTCCCTCATTTTTAACAAGGATAATAAGGCCTCTTATTTTTAATTTGTATTTAATTTGTATTGCTTTTATAGGTGCTAATGTATTCTGCAGTTAATCCTTGTGGATACTACAGTGTCCGATGTCTTTTGTCCCATGGTAATTTTAGGTTAACAATGAACTTTTAGGGTAAAATAAGGCATAAGCTTTGATAAAGTGTTTTGAATGTATTAAAACAATTAGTTCCCACCTCAACCTAGGAGAGCAATACTATTACTGTTCCCTTTTATAGATGAGCAAGAGCAAGTAGAGGCACAAAACTGAATTAATAACTCCAGGTAGCCTGGTTCTTAAGTCTAGATAATTAGCCACTCTTCATACCCTAGAATCTCTTTCACCTATATTTATCTCTCTCCCCACTCCCTTATATCTTATTCCTTTCTTTAAGACCATTTTGCTGATGTTTTAATTCTGCAAAACACTAATGGTTTCCTTTTAGACACACATAAGCTTAATTTTCCAAAGGAACCAGACTACTACTCTGACAGCAAATGACTGCTAGTTATTTTGAGTATTTGGAATTTATGCCTCATTAATTCCTGCTCAATAAAACAGAAATGTATAAAGCCTTAAGACAGAGGATACAAAATCAAAAAGCACTTGCCTCATAGTCTTTGTTTCTTTTCTTCAAAAAGTATATAGGATGGCTTCGTAGAGTACCTGGGTGGCTCAGTCAGTTAAACATCTGACTCCTGATTTCAACTCAGATGATAGGGTTCTGGGATCGACCTTAGGTGATCCACATTGTGGAGCCTGCTTAAGATTCTTTCCCCTCTTCTCTGCCCTTCCCCATTTGTGTGTTCATGTGTGCACTCTATCTCTCTCAAAAATTCTGAAATAGTCTATTATATTTCTATTACAGTGATTGTTTTTTGGTATAAGACAGTCATGCCTATGAATATATAAATACCCAAGCAAAAATTTTGCCTGCCAAAAATATGTTACCTTATTAAATCTCTCAGGTAAAGTAAGTATAAGTATTGGGCTAAACACAGAATAGTTGAGGAGGATAAGGTCTTGGTCTTCTGACATTTACACACTAATGGGCAAGGTGGATCCATTAACTTTCCAAGCAGTGTAACCATTACAAAACCTCTTTTGCATTCATTATCTCATTTGATCTTCATTGTAACTAGTGCTGGAGGTCTTATTTTAATTTTCACTTTGCAGGTAAAGGAATTGAGGGTCAGAGAGGTTAATTAATTTGTTCAAATTTACACTCTTAATGAGAGGCTGAAACCAGAACTTTTTCCTAAATCTTCTGCTCATTCCACTCCTCAACAGTTGCTTAATTTTGTAAATACTGTCCTTTAAAATATAAGAACAAAATTTCTAAATTTAACCATTTAACCAACATTTTACTAAACAATATTTTGATTTGTTTCTAAAATTTATATTGGAGAATGTAGTGGACAGCTCTTGTTTTGTACTACACAGCACTCATTTTACCCATATTCTGGTATTTGCATTCTGCTTTTCATCAGGGCAAAATCCCTAGCTACTCTATGACCTTAGGGTTTGCAGCAAACACTGTTGCTCCAATCCTTTTGAGTTCCTTTGTGTCCCTGCCCATGTTCCACGTGCATTTGCTTCCAGTGGCCTGAGTAGAAGACTTCTCTGCGGAGGACTGCCCTTAGGACCCTGGACAGCTCCGCGCGCGCGCGCGCGCGCGCACACACACACACAACCCCACTCACCCTCACATCCAGTTCTGACTTCACACACAGGAGGTCTGGAGCTTATGTTTACTTGTGTCCAGGAATTGAAAAGTGTAGGAGAAAATTGCAAGAAAGATTAAAGATGTCTCTTTGTGGATAGTGCCTGAAACACACTCTGTCTGGACTCTGAAATCACACCCTTGCTTTGTTTCCTTCCTATCCCCATCCTCCTTTCTGGTTTCTCATAGGAGTATTGCCTTAATCGCCTACGGAGGGATCATTGTCTTCAGAGTCAGCTTCTAGAAAATCATATGACCTAGCCCTAAGACAATTGGTGACTCATATTCTCCTGTTATACATTTGTGTTTAAGGTTGGTATCCAGTTTAAATCAATGAGATACAATAAGATTTTCATGGTAACTGTATTGGAAAGAACATTGCATATTCCCAAGGGAATTGAAGCTGAAAGAATATAAAGCTTTGACCTCCTACAGCTAGTTTTTCTAAGCCTGTTAGAAAGCACAGCCATGGCATGAAGAGTCAAGTTAAGCCAAGTGGTGAGGAGAAAACAGATGCTTAAGAATGTCATTTATGCCAGTACATCAAGCTGTGCCTGAAGGCAGCCCTACCTCTGGACTTCTCACTTACATGAGCCAAAAAAATTTCCCTTTTTGTTTCTGCCAGATTGTCACAAATTCTCCAAAGAATAAAGAACTACTTTTTTTCTTAAGGGAGAGATTCTAAATGCTCTTTACTTTTTTTAAGTTTTTATTTAAACAGCTCCTTCTTATAGAGAAAACTGAGATACATTTTTCAATTATGATAAAGGAGTGTTGACTCCTCTTTTTCTCAGCAATAAAAAAATAGAAATCTCGAAACCATTCTGTGTACTCAAATTTTAGGTCCACGTATTTAAAGGTAGAGAAGAAGTCACTGCCTTCTTTAGCTATTAGTACAAATGTTTTCCAGCAAAATAAAACACTGCCTCTGAAAAAAAAATTTTTTTTTTGCTAATAAAAATCCCATCTTTGGCAGTAAAACCAGTTGTAAAGTTAATACAGCACAAATGACTTTAACAGTTTTTCACTAAATTAACCCAAAGCTTTATATACAGTGTTTTAAGAATTATACTATCAATTATTATTTTAAAATGTTGAGAGACAAGGGTGGTGGTATAATTCTAAAAGTATTATATCCACACCAAAAAGAAATAATGACATTATTATTAATTTTTATTATTATTACTATTACTATTATTACTAATTACAAGCAATACATAACTGAGAGTACAGGTTCTGGAGTGATATGTGTTCTGGAATGGTATAAAAATTCTGACAGAGTCTAGCTATTTACTTGTTCAGTTTTGGGGAAGCATAACTACTCTGAGATTGAATAGCCTTAACTGTAAAATGAGAATTATGATGGTATTTATATATTTAAGTTTTCTGAAGAATAAGGAGATAATGTACATCCAAATTCTTAGCACAATGTTGGCCATATAGTAAAAATTTAAAATTAGCAATTGTCACTGTTTCTAGGGGGAAAATAATTTATTCACATTTATTTCTACATAGTTTTTATAAAAAATACTTTTCTACCACAAAAATAATTCTCATTCTTAGTAAAAGACTCACATAGCCAAAAGTAAAATATATTACTTCATCCCATATCTCTGGAGAGGTTCTCCTTGCCATATGTACAGTGGTCAAATTAAGAGAAACTGTGTGATGGGCTTTTAGGAGGTATGTAAGAAGTGTTTATTGAATTAATGAATGCCTCTTCAACATGAAGTTGTGATGTGTAATATCAAAAAGGTGTGAAAATTCAATTTTAGCCAATCAGCTATTTGCTTTTTTTATATGACACATCTGAATAATAAATAAACTTTCAATGAATGTTTTAGTTTCTTTTACATTATTGACCAATATATGCAATTGTTAATAATAAAATATGTGCAAAAATCATAACTAACCATTGTAGTGTTACAAAGCTTTGAAAATTATGAGTTTTGAGACTTGCTGGAGGGGAGGTAGGTGGTGGGATGGGGTATCTGGGTGGTGGACATAGAAGGGTATGTGTTGTAATGAGCACTGGTATTATATAAGACTGAGAATAACAGACCTGTATCTCTGAAACAAATAATGTATTGTATGTTAATTAATTGAATTTAAATAAAAAACAAAATCTTTTAAAAATTATGAAAGTTTTAAATATATTAGCCCATTTAACTCAAAATATCTATGGTTGAGAGGTAATAATATTATTCCCATGTCATAAATTAGTAAACTGCGGCTTATAGAAATAAAATAAAGTGAATGGAGTTATGAAGTTGAGATACTGAGTCTGCCACTTGACTCTAAATCTCATTTTTTCAGAAATATTTCACCATTTTGAGTTACTCATGGAATCTATGATAAAAGCTGTTGAAGGAAAATTGGTGATTAAACTTTTGATGAGCAAGTGCAGGGGGGATCTCTGCATAATCTAAATCCAACCAAACCTAATATATAGCATATCTAGGGTAGAGCCAAAGACAATGCCTTTATTTTCAGGGAGTATGGTAAAAAGTGTTCTCACCTTCATAGTGCTCTCCTAGGAGGCATTCACTGGATTGGTATAAATTTAGGCAGAATCCTGCCAGTTATTTTAGCTGAGAAAATTTAATAGAAGAAATGGTAACCAGGAATTGGTTTTTAAAAATAAAAATTGAGGCACTGGGTGGCTCAGTCAGTTAAGTGTCTGCCTTCAGCTCAGGTCATGATTCCTGGGTCCTGGGATCGAGTCCCATATTGTGTTCCCTGCTCACTGGAGAGTCTGCTTCTTCCCTGGCACCCCCAAATTGTGTGCTCTCTCTCTTTCTTGCAAAAATAAATTTTAGAAAATCTTTAAAAAAATAAAAAATTATAAAATTGTTAAAAGTGGAAATGGAACACTATGGCAGTGGTTATCATGGTCCTAGGGATGACTAAGACCATTTCAGGAGGTCTGTGAGATGTAAATATATATTTAATACTAAGGCATGATTTGCTTTTTTTCACTCTCACTCTTGTCCCCATGAGTGAAGTTTTTCTGAAAACTATGTAATGTAATGACATCATCACTGATGATTAACAAAATATGTGCTGTGTATTGTTTTCCAGAATTGTTAGTTAATAAGTTTGGAAATAATTACATATGTACATATTTAAATATTTACTCAGTTTGTTGTTTATTGTATTCTGTCTAGGGTACCTATGATCATACCTGCTATAATCTCTGTAACATCCGTATCATCCAATAAATTGTTATTTTGAAATCCAAAAAAATTCCTTATGCATATATGTAAGTAACAATGAAGTACACTTTCTTACTTTGTTTTGCAATTTTTTTTATTTTTTCCAAAATACTTCCATGACTTTTCAAATTTCATATGTATCTGTTACTGTTTTAGATTTTACAATATTTTACATAATTAAATTTTTAAAGATTTTTTTTGTTATAATTAAGAATGAATCATTGATTTAAAAAAGGAGTTTAGAAGACTTGCTTTCTCAACACACAGTGTACCTTACTCTTAACTATAGCAAACAAACTGTTGGTACAGAGGGGAGGTGAGTGGGGGATGGGTTAAATAGGTGGTAGGGATTAAGGAGAACACTTGAGATGAGCACAGGGTGTTTATGGAAGTGTTGAATCACTGATAATACACTGATATTACCTGAAACTGATATTACACTGTATGTTAACTAACTGGAATTTAAATAAAAACTTAAAAGAAAGTTTATACCAGGAAAGTTGACTTTAGAACAAAATATACTCCAATGATAAAGATAGCACATAGTAATAAGAGTCAATTCATCAAGAATACAAAATAATTTTAATATAAATGCATCAAATAACAGATTTTGAAGTATACAAGGCAAAAATTGAAAGACAAATAATTTCACAATTATAGTTGGAGATTTCTTTGTTTTTTTTAAGATTTTATTTATTTGACAGAGAGAGAGATAACAAGTAGGCAGAGAGGCAGGCAGAGAGAGAGGGGGAAATAGGCTCCTTGTTGAGCAGAGAGCCTGATGTGAGGCTGCATTCCAGGACCCTGAGATCGTGACCTGAGCTAATGGCAGAGGCTTAACCCACTGAGCCACCCAGGCCCTCCTATAGTTGGAGATTTCAACATACCTCTTTTTGTAATTAATTTTTTAAAGTATGAAAAAAACCCTTTCTTTATTAATAATCACAAAAAAATTGTAAAGAAACTCTTGATCAAATGTTAAGTAGATAAGTAAGGCATGGGATGTCCATACAGAGGAATGCTGCGTAATGCAAAGGAATGAGGTACTGATACACGCAACAACATGGTTGATGTTGGTTGTGTTCTGCTAAGTAAGGAAGCCAAACACAAAAACTGCATGCTGTATAATTCTATTTATATGGCATCTGAAAACGCAAATGGAGACAGCCTATCAGTTGTAGTCTAGACCAGGGATTCACCTTAAAATGGGACAAAGGAACATACTGGGGTGACAGAAATGCTCTATACATTAATGTGGTATTATTGACATGACATGTATGTTACGCCCCAATAATGGGTCCATGATTAAAGGAGAGAGACTGATACAAAGCAAAGGTCAAGCAAAGCTTTATTTCGTGAAAGCAAAGGTCAAGCAAAGCTTTATTTCTCGCCAAGCATCAAGAATCAAACTGACTGGCCAGGGCCACGCCTCTTACAGAGAGAGCAACCCCGCTCTCCTTTAATGACTAGATTTTAAGGGCAAAGGCCATGCGGTTGGGCCTGGCCATGCACAGGTGGCCAATAAAATTCTAACACACAGAGAAAACTGCACAGTGTTGCTAGGTGACCAATTGAATTACAATTTTACTTTGGTTAGGATTGGTGCCCAAAAGGCTCCCAAAGGGCAGGGCCCATACTCCTTGGTAGCTAGGGAGACAGTATGTAACCCCCGCACTGATCGGATGTCTCCACCTGGCCTGACCCATCCTTGTATTTGTGCTTTGTTACCTGAGGCTGGTTTCTGGGACTTGTTTTTAAGTAAGCCCCCTCAGGAAAGGGGAGCAGGGACAGTTTAAGGGTTAAACAACAAGGTTATTGTTTAACCTCAATGGAAGCCTCTGGCTAAAATATAAAAATATAAAATAGGTTCTTACAATGTACATTTGTAAAATCCTCTCAAACTATCTATTTAAAAGAAGTAGACTGTTGTGATACATACACAGACATGTATAACTAAACCTGACTTTAAACAAAATTTTTAAGATAAAAGAAAATCATCTGAACTAAGTAGCAAGTTACTTCTATTCAAGAGTCTCTGCTCTTTTCCTGTAAAGTAAAGATAATAAAAATATGTAACTTTGATCAGTGTGATGGCTCTGGCCCTCGATAAGCATGAAGTCAACATTAACTACTTTTCTTGTTATTATTTTTATAAAAGATAGATATATTACAAGTCTTATAAATGTATATATCTTTTGACTGACACATCAAAAAAGAAAGAAAATGGGTTAATTTGTTGTTGTTTTTTTCCTCTACTTAATGGAAATAAATAAAATCTACTGGTTTAACAAGAATTTTCAAAGTCTAATGTTTACTTCTTTTTTTTAAATAAATTATCTATCTATCTATATATTTTTTCCTTTCTGTTTTGATTAAGTCTATACAATGGAATATTTTTGAAGCATTTAGCATGAATATATGGAAGAATATTCAGACTTGTCAATATATACCTTATATATTTTAAATCAAAGAATCAACTTAAAATTATATTTATAGTAAGGTCTCATGTTTGTAAAAATGAATAATATATATGAATAGAAAAGTATCTGGAAAGAGAAACTCCAAAATATTGGCCAATTCTGGGTTGCAAGATACTAGTATTATTTCAACCTTTTATCTTAATAATATTGTTGGGTACCTTGGATGCACAGTCAGTTAAGCCTCCAACTCTTGGTTTCAGCTCAGGTCCTGATCTCAGGGTTGTGAGATCGACCCCTGTGTCAGGCTCTGCAGAGTCTGCTTGGAATTCTTTCTCCTTCTCCTGCTCCCTCTTTTACTGTCGCTCCCACTCATGCTTTCTGTCTCTCTCAAAATAAATAAATAAATCTTAAAAACAATCATATTGTCTGTTTTTCATACCATTACTATGTTTTACATTTCAAATAAAAAACAAAATTTTGTTTTATAAAGAAAAAAAAAGCAAAATTAAAACGCAAACAAACAAACATGGCTAGTGTTGCACATGCTCATCCTAGCTAGAAAACATGTATAAGCAAGCAGAAATTTGTTACATTTCCCTAATTGCTGTCATTCATTATCTGTATATGGAAGATTTTCTGAAAACCATCTATCTCTCAGAGTGTAAGTATGGGTTAAAAAGAACACTTTCCCAAACATTCCAGAGCAGCCTAGGTCAGAAACCATGGTTTAAAGCCATGCCTCCAGAAAGACACAAGTTTAAATAATTTAGAATCCACAACTCTCTTTTTCAGTACATAGTTTAGAAAGAGTATATGGGCCATTTCTCTAAAGGGAGAAATAAATAAAATCTCTTTCTTTAACAAAAATTTCAAAATCTTCTGTTCAGTTTCTTAGATTTCTTTGTTGTTTTATTTGTTTAATTTACCTTTTCTAGTTCTAGTTCTAAAAATTCAGAGTAGAGAGAACATTAAAGGTGAGGCATATAGCAAAATGACTACAAGGGACTTAAGAGCTTTGGTCTTTGATACAGAAGACCTGAATCTAGGGATGTCTGGGTGGCTCAGTGGGTTAAGCCTCTGCCTTTGGCTTGGGTCATGGTCTCAGGGTCCTGGGATTGAGCCCTGCATCGGGCTCTCTGCTCACCGGAGAGCCTGCTTCCCCACTTCCTCAACCCCGCCCGCCCCCCGCCCCGCCTACCTCTCTGTCTACTTGTGATTTCTGTCAAATAAATAAATAAAACCTTAAAAAAAAAAAAAAAAGAAGATGATGACCTGGGTCTAGTTGAATCTGAACTTGGGAAACTATTATGTCTTCAAAAGACACTTAAGTCTCTCTGATACTTAATTGCCTTATATAATAATTGACTTTAGGACTAAATGAATGCCAAGGTCTCTTTAGTCCCTAAAATTACATTTTATACATTTATAGTTAAATGCCAGTGGTTAAAAATAAGTATTCTCCAGCACCAGTAAGATGAATATATCAAAATTAACCTCAACTGGAGGAAATTGAGAGGCATTAGCAATAGGGTTGCAGAAGATTCAAGGGCCAGATCTTGATGCTCAACACTAGTTACAGGAACAAGAAAACAAAGCACATGCTAACCAGTGGCTTTCCATAGTTCGTAATCCATTGTGTTAAGGAGCTTGAAGTGCTTCTGATGTGCAACAAATTTCCCTGTGCAGAGATTGCTCACAATGTCTCCTCCAAGAACTGCAAAGCCATTGTGGAAAGAACAGCTGGCTATCAGAGTCACCAATCCCAAAGCCAGGCTGTGCAGTGAAGAAAATGAATATGTGACAAACAGCTTATGTGCATGTCATATTTTGTTAATAAAACCATAAAACTACAAAAAAAAAAGAAATACAAAAATACAAAAAATATCAATATAGATTAATGTGTTAACTTTCATGTCCGCCAAGAGCACATAAATAACGTTTTCTCATGAGCAGTACCCCATAGCTTGACAGTAACTTTCCTAGGTGATCTGCTGCTCTCTCTACTAAGAGCAATAATTTATATTTATCTGGAGGTTGTTTAAGATATCAGCTCCATTTAAAGGAAAAAACAGCATAACTTACATTTACTTCAAGTATTTATAAACTTGTTTTGGCTCTTTTTAACTTTGTAGAATAGCCTAAATATGAGTTACAAAATTTAAAAAAGAGATTAAAAATTGGAGATGAAAGAAGGAAGGAATATAGGAGAAAAGAAGAGACGTATGAAAATGGAAGAAAGAGAAATGTAGGTATCCTTAATTCCCATTAGGAATATTTAAGTTATGGATGTCTCACTTTAATTCTCTTAAAGCAACAAAACCTGAAGTGAAAACTTAAATGTTGACATTTTATGGGTGAGTGAAATCCCAGGAAAACTGGAGTGAGGTAAAATGAGGTGAGGACGGAGGAAGACCTCACATGTAAGGATGTATTTCTGAGCTGGCTATATAGCCAGAAACAAGCACAGCAAGTCACTCAGCGTGAGGGACATTTGAGACAACCACTGTGTGCTGAGTTCCTGTTTCCTACCAACCACTGGCCAGGCTCACTCCATAAAGTTCTTGACACTAAGAGCTCTAGGTTTTGTCATCCAGTGTTACTGGGCAACTTTTGGAGAAGACCATCTCAAAGCCGGTCTCTATGGTATTCATAGGAGAACACATGGTAGAAAGCAAATGGTGTAGCTAAAGATGTATGGTGAAATGCTGTCCATTCATGTCGATAAACAACATGGTGATCCAAGAGCCATGGCTTGAGAATCTAGCTACCCGTACGTGGGTCTCACCACAAGGTGGCATTAAAGCCCACAGGTACTTCCTTTCACTAATATTAAACCTATCAGAATGAAGGTAATTCCAATCTTGGAGGTTCATCACAAACATAGAGCAGAAAGTGATGGCTGAGCAAACCTGGAGAGTTACATAAACTGAGTTGCACACTTAAGGTAATAATACTTTGCCTTAGAATTATAACTTTTTGTGCTAACTAGAACACATTTCTAATCAATTCATTCACTAAAGACAGGTGGCATTCTGAAGGAAGCCAGTCCACTGCAAATCAGTCTGCAAGGAAGTTATCTGTAACAGGAAAGAATAGGTCTCCTTGATAACCAGGTGGATTTCCTGTAGGAAATATTCACTGCCTGAAATATTCTTTCAGGTTGTAAGGGTAAGCATAATAATAAAGTTTCCACTAATTAACTTTGATGCAATCCCTAGATGGCCCCATGATAAAGATATTTTAAAAAATGATATCTAAAGATGAATTTCAACCAAAGGGCTTTGACAATGGTTGTCTTGTCTTTAAAAAAAAAAAAAAAAAAAAAAAAAAAAGTTGAAAAAGAAAACAACCAGCAACTGTCTCTCTTAAATTGATTTTGATATAATTACAGGACTGGAACATTAGTTCTTGGAACTGTCAAACGTGTGTCTTTTAAAGAATTGAGCCTTACTTGAGAGAGAAAAGAAGCCATCAAAACTCTGCTGAGCTGTGTTAATGGATGACTAGTTTTTCCTTGTGTAACTGCAAAGAAAGATAAACCATGAACCATAAATCTGTGTTTCATTTTCCTTTAATCTGTATTCAACTTTAGTTCACTGACATCCAAAAGATTTCTTGTCATTAAAAGCCTGCACATTACCTAGTAAATTCAGAAGAAATTCCTTGTGAAGAGGAAAAAAAAAAAAAAAAAAAAGGAGGATATTTCAATAGATTAATGGACTGCTTATTGATTTTAAAATATTATTTTGGTGGCACATAGGAAGTACTTTAAGATTGCTTCGAATTGTGAATTTTTATTTATAACAGAATCCAGATATTCAAATGTTTCCTAAAAATGAACTGAACTTATTATATAATTTTGCCCACAAATTTTGTGGCTGAGACTGCAATTCTTTTTTTTTTTTTAATTTTATTTAGTCATTTGAGAGAGAGAATGAGAGGGGAGAGGTCAGAGGGAGAAGCAGACTCCCTGTTGAGCAGGGAGCCAGATGCAGGACTCGAACCTGGTTGGAGGTTAGGATCATGACCTGAGTCTAACGCAGTTGCTTAACAAACTGAGTCACCCAGGCACCCCTGGGACTGGAATTCTTATTTCAGTATACATTCTCTCCTTTTTTTTTTTTAAGTAAGAGCACCCCCTTTTAAAAAAAAAAGACTTTATTTATTTGAGAGAGAGAACAAGAGAGAGTATGAACAGGGGAGAGGGGAAGAGGGAAAAGGAGAAGTAGACTCCCTGCTGAGCCCTCCCCCTGCCCGGGTGGTGAGGCTCAATCCCAGGATTCTAGGATCACAACCCTAGCATAAGACAGATGCTTAACCAACTCAGCCACCTAGATGCCCAAGTTAGGGAACCCTTAAACATTAGCAAGATACATGGGTATCAGAATAAAGACTGTATTCCATGGTCTTCCTCGCAAGTAGGTATAGCCACCTCACTAAGCTTGGTTCATTACTTGTGAATATAGGTATGTGCTCATCTTCTCGGATCTTGTTCTTGAATAAAAGGAGAATACCTTCCACTTTCTTTTTGATCTCTTGTCAATGGCTGAAAGAAGCTATGGCGGCAAGCTCTTTTAGAAAATAGAATCTGCAGCAGAGGTAGTAAATGTTCACAAAACATTCTGTACAACCCCACCATATCCCAAGCCCTTGTCATCAGGTAGGACCAAATGACTACTTCTTTTTTTTTAATAATTTTTAAATTTTTTTATAAACATATAATGCATTATTAGCCCCAGAGGTACAGGTCTGTGAATCGCCAGGTTTACACACTTCACAGCACTCACCATAGCACGTACCCTCCCCAATGTCTATAACCCCACCACCCTCTCCCTACCCCACTACTTCTGAGGGGAAGTCACTGAGAGATCACTAACCTGCTTAGGCAGAGAAAAACCCTGGCGACAATCTGCATTCTCTTCCTCTGCCAGGGTGACCAGGGAAGACTTATATTCCATTTGATGGTGCTATAAGATGGTAGAATCACCATCAGCCCATGTCCCTGAGTCACTTTTTTGAGCAAAAACCCTTTGCTGAGGATATGCTGCTGCTGGAGTAGACAATAACCCTATTTACACTAAACCTCTGGGACTTCAGGGTTAATTGTTAATTTAAGATAGCTAATCCTGACTAACAAATGCATAGCAGCAACATCCTGTGAAAGGCAGAAGAAAGTGGAGAGAACGTGGATCTCCAGCAGGGCAGAGCTTCTAAATCAGATTTGGTTCTTTTATATAGTTAGGTAAGAGCGAAATCAACATCTTTCTTGTTTAAGATCCCACTTATGGGCTCATATGGGAAGTTCTACACTACCCCAAGGGTCATTCACCAAATGTGAATTTAAATTCTTTTATGTTCGCATTTTCTAAAATAACAATTCTAATGATACATAATAAAATAATAGTTGTTAGGACTTTTTAAAACCATTTTGAAATCTCCTTTGAATAATAGTCTCTGATAGTCTGAAAATATTCCCATCCAAGATTGTTGTGTCTTAAAATATACATAACTTTGAACATGTGTTGCCTCTTACACACAGTGGTAAACTTTAACTGAAGCATGACTACATTCTAGGAATTGTGTTAAGTAATTTGTGCGTGTGACTTTGTTTACTCTTTATGATATTATAAGGTAGATACTATAATTATAATTCCCCATTTATATATTTAATGTATGCAGACTATATATTTATCCACAAATATATACATAAAAAATACCCACATATATATACATATGTGAAGCAGAACCCTTTGGTGATGCTATGCTACTGCATAATACATGTATGTATGTCTGAGGTATAGAGAGGAAAATAACTTGCAGAAAATTACATAGATGATAACTGGCCAGGACATGATTCTAACCAAGTTCGTGAAGATTCTAGAACCTAATCTATATTCCTGTTCTGTTCATGATACTGTAATCATCATGTTCACAGTGAGATACATGCACACATGGCAAAAAGAAAAATCCTTTTCCCTGTTGATAATTTTATATTTATTTTTTCTCTCTTCCTTCTTCTTCCTTTTTTTTTTAAGATTTTATTTATTTATTTGACAGACAGAGATCACAAGTAGGCAGAGAGGAAGGCAGAGAGAGAGGAGGAAGCAGGCTCCCTGCCGAGCAGAGAGCCCATGTGATGCTGGGCTTGATGCCAGGAGCCAAAGGCAGAGGCTTTAACCCACTGAGCCACCCAGGCGCCCCCTTCTTCTTTTCTGACCTTTCCCCTCCCTCCCTTCCTTCCTTCCATCCTTCCTTCCTTCTGTCCCTCCTTCCCTTCCCTTTCCTTCCTTTTTTTCTTGTTTTCTTGTGTCCTTTTGGTCTTTTATTTTTTCTTCTTTTAGAAATGGAATGCACACTGTATTCAAGATTAGAAATCTGTATTATTGCTGTGTTTGTCTTTCACTGTATGACAATAAATCTGTAGGAGAAATCATGAGCTCCCTCTGCTTGCATGAAATCTCCCATGACTCCTGTAGCCATAATTTTATATTCAGGAAATTACTTTTTGAAAAGAGCGAATTCATTCTGGAGGATTGTCTTGCCAACAGTTCTAAGGGTGGGATCAATCTCCTTTTTATTGTCCCTTTCTCTACATTTAGCAAAGGTGACTGTGCTGCTTTCTGCTGTGTCCCTGCATCCCAAGTGGCTGGACAGGCAGTCCCTTGGTGTACAGAAAGCAGTCTGCAAACTAGGCCAGGGGCTTGTTTCGGGATAGGCTCTCAGGGTGGGTGTGAAACATATGGCAATGTGAGAAGAAAAAATATTGCTACTGTCACTTCTAATATAATTTTTATATGTTAACATATGAAATATATGGTAAGTGCTAGGACTACAGAATAAAAAGCATAATCTTGAAAAATGTATTTCAAGACTGAGAAATAAACAGGAGAATACACATGATTAAGGTTTAATAGAGATATACACTCTGCACTATGGTAGCAAAAAAGAGATGTGGAACTGAATTTAGCCCCAGAAAGCAGAGGGCATGGGGTTAGGGAGGCTCTGGGAGGAAGCAGGAAGGGGTCATTGCTCTGAATCTTAAGTAATGAGTGGTAGTTAGCTAGGCAGACAATAATAATGACATTCAGTTGGAATATACGGAATTACTGATATGTAATCATTTTTTTAGTTATAAAAATGACAATTTCACATGCTTCAACCTAACCTAACATGTGCTTTTCACTGATCTAAGATTCAATAATTATTCATTTGTTTAGTTCTCAGAACAATCATAGAAAGTAAGCATTGTTGTTATACATATAAGGAAATGGGCATAGAAAGGTTAACTATATTTTCAATATCAAAAAAACCATTAAAAGAAAAGTCAGAATTCAAATCCATTCCTTTTTTGCTCCGGAGGGCATTTTCTTAATAGCACTGATTTGTAGCTAAACAGTAAGGGATGTTCCTTTCCTCTTTGAGGGTGGATGATTCTGTTTACACACATCCACATCTAACTCTTATAAATTTCCAGCATTCATGCTAGCCTAGAGCCCATCTAAATAATAGAAAATGGGCACACTTATTTAAAATATCTATTCACAAATAAGTGTCCACCTCTTGATGTCCTTTGGATTATAACATTGGCAAAGCGACATTATCAAGACGTTAAAACTTCTAAGCTCTAAAGCAAAAATTTATTAAATTCTTTAATAGTTTTAAAACAATTTAAGTTGAGATAATTGACATCCACATTGTATTAGTTTCAATTGTGTACATTATAATTCCATATATGCATACACTGAGAAATGATCACCACAGTAAGTCTTGTTAACATTCATCACAACGCATAATTACAAATGTTTTTTATTGTGATGAAAATGCAAAATCTACTCTTCCACATCCCTCAAATATACAATACAGTAATACCAACCACAATCACCATACTGTACACTTTAGTAAACCCAGGGCTCATTTATTTTATGAGCTGGAAATTTGTACCTCCTGTGTTTTTTTTCCCCCAAATTAAATATATCTGTTTTAAAGATGTAAAAGTGTGTTTAAGTGCCAAGTTAAATATTGTGTGTGTGTGTGAGGGGGGCTATAATCATAACCAGAACACTAACAAGAATTTTTAGAACATTATATAAGCCTGCTTATAGGAAGCAGACAACTTCATTTATGAAATCACTTATAAATCATTTATAAAATAAAACCATTTATAAAATAAAAACATTTACAAAATCATTTATAAAATAAAAACAAAAACAGATTTCACTAACTACATTAAAGCCTATGGTATCTTGCTGATTTGAGTAATATGAATGGAATCAATAGGTTTACCACAGAATTTAAGATTAATTCATTTTTTAACATACGATATGAATGTTAGGTTTGGGTTTAATTGAATCAGTTTTTGTTTTTGTAACTAATATAGATTGATAGAGTTATATTCGGTCAAAATCAAATAAAGTATTTTAGTAAAAAAAATTTTGAGCCAATTGATAACTGCTAAGTTTCGGTTTGATTTCTTTAGGGTGCCTCATATACAGAACCACTCCAAGATGAATGAAAATTCTCTTGAACAGGAAATGCCAATTTTTATTTTTTGTTTCAGACTTTTAAATAAAAAAATATATTTATAGTTTAAAAATTCACCAGAAGTGACTGCTAATATTTCATAAACAAGGTTGAAAGCCAACTTACTAAATTTTAGTATTTTATTAACTTGCTTTTATTGTAAATGTAAACAATTCTAAATTCAGAAGGGAAATTCAATAAATTGAAACATTTCATATTCAGCCATTGAAATAAAATTGTGTGTGTAATTGGGGCAAAATCATAATATTGCACTGTGACAGCTTACAGTATTGATATAATAGTTATTCATAGGCAGTTGCAATTCTCATATTCACATCTAGAAATGAAGGAACAAAATATTAATAGAAAAGTTTAACAGCAGTGGGATTTTAATATTTTTTTCTGTTATCATCATCATCCATTTGCTAAGGAAAATGGCTAGCTTATTCCATTTGGAGTAAAAGTAATAGATATTTCTTGTGTACAAGAAACCTCCTTCTTTTTTTTTTTTAATTTTATTTATTTGACACAGAGAGCCACAGGGAGACAGGGAACACAAGCAGTGGGGAGAGGAGAGGGAAAAGCAGGCTTCCTGGTGAGCAGAGAGCCTAATGGGGGGCTTTATCCCAGGAATCCAGGGATCCTGGGATCATGACCTAAGCTGATGGCAGAAACCTAATGACTGAGCCACCCAGGCACCCCAAGAAACCTCTTTTCAAAATCAATGATTTACCAGCCCTACTGAAGACCTCTTCAGTACTTCATTAACTTGTATAACTTGTGCATTTGCTTATCTTCATATCCATCCAGGATAGGATCCCCACCCATACAAACTTTGTGGAGGTTTCTCCCTTTCATTGCTTCTTCCTGGAAGAGGGAAGCTAAGACCTTGTTCAGCCAGTATTAAGTGGCGAAAGGTCTCAAACTGTTTTCTTCCACACAACCAAAAATTCTTATTCCAATAAACACCTCTAGGTAAAAAGTGAGAGTGTGTTCCCCAAGTCAGGAACATTTTCCTTTATGATTTCTCTTCTTATTCCAGGGTTAGGGTTCTGGAAAATTCCTCCCAGGGACTTGAACAAAAAGAAAATCATGGGCTGTGGTGATGGGGTGGGTGTGACATGCTCAGTAAACCCTGCTGAGTAAAGAAAGCCTCTTGGTGATGACCACGAGTATGAAGCTTCTGTGCCTAGCCTTCTTACAATGGACTGAACTCGCAAGTTGGCTCCTCCTGTTACCAGTTTTGCTATATTTCAATCAAGTTCCTACTCTGTGTCAGGAACTGTGAGGAGTTAGGTGTGTCCCGGTGATCAGAAAATCTTAGATAGTTTTGAATGCTGCAGTTGGGGTCCTCGTGTACTCAAAGACCCTTTTTGTTTAGATGGAGGCAAGTAGGTCCCCCCTCTCACGGCTGTGCCTGTGTTCTACAAGGTGAGAGAGCTCCACTAGAAGCTCTTGCAGGCCAATGAGAAAGCTGCTCTTTAGAGACATCTCTAAAATAGGGTTTTACCTTTTATGATTCCTTTTAAATGCCCCCCCTTTTAGTGTATTTCAAGAGCTTAACATAAGTTTGGAATAAAGGGGCTATCCTACCAAAAGGAAGAAAAGAGAGAAATCTATGACATTCTTACCTATTAAAATGTCAATGATTTAGGTTTTGGGTAATATTTAAATTTCAGGTGTTGGAGAAAATTTAGATCATGCATCAAGGAGTTTGGGTTACAATTTGGGGAAAAGCAGAGTAGAAGATGTTTAGAGAGGGAGCATGAATGTTAAAAGTTATTTTTTTCCCCTCTCATTTCCATGTAGTTGTGCTTATTACCTTCCTTTGAATTTGTTCAAAGAGCATGAAAGTCCAAGCTTCCTGGCTTCTCTCCTCTAAACAAAGAAAATGTGTGTGAGGCAAAGTCAAGCCAATGAACAAATAAATAAAAAAGTGAGTTTGAGCCCAAAAGTCATGGTTTGTCTAGCTGCTACCACTTAGTAAATTGTGTGTGTGTGTGTGTGTGTATTATATATATGGTATATATGGATATATATATATATATATATGGTATGATATGTATGATATATGTATCATACCAAAATACATGATTTTTTTATCCTGAAGTTTCTCATCTATATAAAGTGAGAGTAAAATACCTGCCCTTCTAAACTTACCTAATTTTCAGGGCATTTTAATAAGATTGTGAACATTATAGGTATTTGAAAAAACAAATTGCAATTCCAATGAAGTATGGAATTCTTAACAAAGTATGTGCAGGAAAATTAGCAGTTAAATGTATGCACTTGGAAATCAGACAGATTCTGCTACTAACTTGTCTATACTATTCAGCAATTTTTTAACCTTTCAAAACTCACTTTCTCATTAGAAAAATGAGGATAATTATTCCTCATAGGGCTTGTTGGTGCTTCCCTGACATAATGTATATAACATTTTTTATATTAAGGCCCAACATAGTATAAGCACTTAGTAAATGACAGTTAGCATTTTTTCTTCTTCTAGAGAAAGGTGTATATATTTCACTTTGATAGAAATGATTTTTGATACCACTAAAGCCTCATATATTTGAAATATTATGTCAAAGTTAAACCAGAAAGCTTTCTGTATTTTGGAGAGATCCAGCATCTTTGGGACTCAGAATCCTAAATCAAAGCAATGGTGCATAAAATTATTTCTATCCTTTGATATAATTTATCGTACTGCTGCATTCTCAGTCAGGTAGAGGTGATGAAACATGGCATACTATGGTCTTATAACCTGTCTCATCATTGCATGTTTGTTCCATTCGTGTAGTGTTAGACAAAGAACAGGTTGGAACACAAGTGCATATTTGTTCTGGATGGTGATGGATTGGTTGGCTCTCTCATTTCTCAGCTTCTTTTTGTCTTTAGAGAACACTTTTGCCATGCAACCAAATTTTTTTGGTCTAAACATCAAAAATTATACAGTTTAAGGGCTATAAATCTATAAATCAGATTTGCCTTAATGGGCATAGTCTAATTATCACCACTCTAAATGACAATGTTAATAAAAATGCAAATATAGACATTCACCACAACAAACTTATTCAATCGATTTTAATGTGTTTCTTGTTCAATTCACAGGAGTCATTCCTTAAATATGTTCTTGTCCTTTATTTATATTCAGCTAAATTTAAAAATTATATTTCATTTAAAAGTTTTCTTCAGGTAATGAAATATGCTTCATTAATAGAAAGGCTTACTAGTCTGGGGGGAAAATGTGTACTTGTTATCATTTTTATAATTGACTCTGCTAAATAAGATAAGTAAATTAAAATTTCTACATTTCAAAAGAATCCTAAAATAAATATTCAATTATTTCAAAGCTATTCTACATTTCTCCTTATGTGATCCTTATCACAATTTTAATTACTTGTTCTATGATTGCCTTATCCACCAGGCCAGAGACTATTTCCATTTTGTTCCTGTTTTATTCTCCAACTTTCTAACACAGTGACTGCATATAGTAGGAGTTCAACACAAATTTTCCCGGATTGAATGGGAGAATAAATGGAAGATACAGTTTCAACTATAAATATTTCTCCTATTCATCAAATAGAATAGTATCTTTAAAAAATTAATATCCTTTTTCTCCAGTATTTTTCCATGTAAGGATCTAACTTATATTTTACCCAAGTCATCCAATCATCCAGTGCCTAAGGGAGAACTAGAATTGTCATAGTCAGAAAACACAGGGTCCGGGGGGCGGGTGTACAGTAATCAGCTGTTAACTTATAAGAAATATGATGTGTGTGTGTGTGTGTGTGTGTGTGTGTGTGTGTGTGTGTAAAGCAAGATAATAACCTCAAATGACAGACTTTGTGTAGAGAGACAAAGGGTTTTTCAAATTTCATTTTTTTAAGATTTATTTTTATTTATTTATTTTAGAGAGAAAGAACATGAATGTGCACCTAGGAGAGGGGGAGTGCGAAGGAGAGGATCTCAAGTAGATTATGCTGAGTATAGAGTGAAGCCCACCTGGAGCTCCATCTCTGGACCCTGAGATCATGACCTGAGCTGAAATCAAGTCAGATGCTTACCTGACTGAGCCACCCGGGCTCACCAGATTTCATTTTTACATCAAAAATGTCAAGCCCCTAAAGACTGTATAAGTCTCAATGAATACAGGTCTCAAAATGAGACAGAGGGGAATTTTCACCCACTGAACAAAAAGAATGAGCACTTTTAAGACATTGAACGAAAGAAGAAAAGACAAAAAAGAGAGGATAAGAAGTCAGATGACAGAACATCCTTGATTCTTCCTTTACTCCCCATTTCGGGTTGAACTGCATGCAGAATAATAGAAAGAACACAGGCAAGATGAAGGTGAGAGACTCAAAAGAAGAAATTTTTTTTAGCCTACTTGAGTTCACCTTCTTTGAACTCCAGATGTGTAGACCACTTCCAAAGTGGTCCATCACAGCCATTGTGGAGGAGGAAGGAAAGCATGCTCCACTTGCGAAGAGGGTCCACATTAGTACTCCACCATGGCTTGGCTCACTGCTTCCTCTTGGTTCCTTGTGGAAAGCAAGGTATACAGTTTCCTTTCTTTCTCTTTGCAGAGGAACCAAAAAAAATAGGCTGGAAGGGTTGTGATGAAGGGAAGGGGGCATCACAAAGATGACATCCCAGAGAGCAATGGTATGAGCACACAGTAGAGTGCCTGTAACTGCTGTCTTGGAGCTACCATCAGTGATATGGGGGCAGACGACAAGCCCTGGTAATACACAGAGACCTGTTGTTTGAAGTTACATGAAACGGAAACTCTCTAGAAAGATCAGCAGAAGTGAACTGGCTCAGCAACAGCATAGGAGAAGATCTATTTCTTGGGGAATCCGGATTTGAGGACAGCAGGTCAGGGAGCTGAAGAACCAGCCCAAGAACAAGCTCCCCCACCCTTGTTGCCGCGGGATGGCCCATGTGCTTGCAGATATCCAGGAGTCTTTCTAGGGAAATGGATAGAAGAAAAGTTACCACTTGAACGGAGAGAATTATCCCTGCTAGGTTGTTAAGTTTGAATTGACTGAATTTGCTGTAAGGAATCATTTTACATTGAAAGAAACTGTTTACATTCAGAAGGGACTAAATTTAGTTTTTTTTGGCAAGTTAACCACATCCTCCTCCCACCTCTAAAAGGGACATGGACTTGAAAATAAGAAAACAGATGAACTCTGTTGTATCCCATGACTAATGTTTGACATAAATTTCCTCTTTAAATCTTTACAATAACTGTATATAAAAGACATTATACCCATTTTATAGATGAGACAAATGACATAGTAAAGGTCAAATCTATTAGACAACGTAATCAGATTTAAACACGGGTTTGCTTTTCTCTAAAAGCAGCCTTTGTAAATTTCATGACCTACAAGTTTACTCCCAAAGCAATAAACTTGTCAAGATTTCATGTAGTTTATTATTCAAAGAGCCATTCACAAGCATATGGCAGCCCCTTCCTGCTTAACATAAAAATAATTGTTATTATTGCTATGATTATTGTTATTTTGTAGCACTATCTAAATATCTCACTAAGCAAATTTTGCATCCTCATATTATTACCAAATGTGATGCTTTTCTTTTTCTACCAGTGAATTTTTGTAACCCTGTGATCTTCCTGTTCTAAGAGCGCCCACAAGCATTATGTGGAGAACCCCCTTACCTTATGTGGTTTACTGTGACTCATCTAAACATTCAAACAAGGATCTTTCATGGTTAGTTTTCTTGGTTAAAAACTACAGAAACCGGGGCACCTGGGTGGCTCAGTGGGTTAAACTTCTGCCTTGGGCTCAGGACATGATCTCAGGGTCCTGGGATCGAGCTCTGCATGGGGCTCTCTGCTCAGTGGGGAGCCTGCTTCCCCCTCTCTCTCTGCCTGCCTCTCCACCTCTCTGCCTACTTGTGATCTCTCTCTCTGTCAAATAAATAAAATCTTAAAAAATAAACAAACAAACAAAAAACCCTACAGAAACAAAATCATATTAACTTGGATTGAAAAGGGGATTTATTCAAAGTATGTTCAGAGGTTTATAGAACTGATAGAGAGTGTCAAACCAGAACCTTCACAAGCAAGGCAGAACCACTGTAGAGGCGGATACAGATCAGGCTTTGGATACCAGCTAACACTGGATACTTCAGCTAAGGGCACCCCTCTAATTAGCTGTGGCATACTCTGACTTTCAAACGTTATTTTACATTTGTATTAGTCAGCTAGGGCTGCTATAACACAATACCTTAGATTTGGTCTCTGCAAAAACAGCAATTTATTTTTTCATAGTTCCAGAGGCTGGAATTGGGCATTGGCAGGGTAGGTTTCTTTTGTTTGTTGGTTGGTTGGTGTAGGGGCCTACTTAGCCAGAGTGACTCCATCTCAGTTAAACAGCCATTTTGTTGTTTGTGCAGTAAAACTTAAACTGACCCTGCCACCGCCCTCACCCCAGGAGAACTTACTTAAAAACAAGTCTGGGAAACCAGTAAAATATGGTCGACCAGTCTCTGATAACAGAGCCCAAATACAAGGATGGGTCAGGTCAGGTGGAGATAACAGAGCCCAGAATGCAAGGACAAGTCAGGCCAGGTAGAGAGACATCCGATCAATAAAGCACACATACTATGTCCCTAACCACCAAAGAATGTAAACCCCGCCTTTTGGGCACCAAACTAGGGCACCAATTCTGACCAGAGTGATAGGCTAGTTCAAACAGCTACTACAGGGTAAATTGTAATTCAATTGGCCACCTGCATGTGACCTAGCATGGCTGTGCAACTTTCTCTGTGTGTTACAATCTCATTGGCCAGGCTCAACCACATGGCCTTTACTCTATAAAAGCTAGTCTTTGAGGCTGGGGGTCATTGCTCTCTCCATAAGAGATGGCCCCAGCCGGTTGGTTTGATTCTAGGTTCTGGCGCGAAATAAAGCTTTGCTCGACCTTCGCTTTGTATCAGTCTCGCTCCTTTGATCATGGACCCCATCAGTTGGTTGGTTGTTTTTTAGTTTAGTTTTGTTTTATTTTGTTTATTTAATTAATTTATTTATTTTTTCTTATTAGCATGTAATGTATTATTTGCCCCAGGGGTACAGGTCTGTGACTCTTCAGGTTTACACATTTCACAGCACTCACCATAGCACATACCCTCCCCAATGTCCATAACCCCCCACCCTGACTCTCCCCTGCCCCTCCAGCAACCCTCAGTTTGTTTCATGAGATTAAGAGTCTCTTAAGGTTTGTCTCCCTCCAGATCCCATCTTATTTCATTTTCCCCCTCCCTTCCCAAGCAAAATAAGTCAATCAGAGAAAGACAATTATCATATGAATTATCATATGATCTCTCAGATATGAGGAATTTGAGAGGCAGGGCAGGAGGTGGGGGGTCATGGAGGATAGGTGCATGGGCCTCTCTACTGTCTCTGCTTGTCCACATCTCTTCTTGGCATAGATGCCAGTCAGATTTGGTTAGGACCCACCTTAAAGACCTCATTTTAACTTAATCTTCTCTTTAATGACCCTCATATTCTGGGGTATTGAGGACTAGGACTTTAACGTATGAATTTGGGGAGATACATTTCAATGCAAACACTGTCTTAAGATCTGAAGTCCTGGGCAGGATGTTTAACCTATGTGTGGATTGATTGATTGATCTATCTATCTCTCCATCTATGTTTTAGCTTGTGTCCTGTTTGGGTTTCTCAAGAAATCAGTCTAAAGTATTTACAGATTACAATTATATACTGTAACCAATAAAAGGCATATTTTTTCATTTTTTTCAAATTAAGTATAAAAATGACTTCTATTTGTATTGCTATATAACAGATCACCTTAAAAACACTTAAAAATATAATACTGTCTTTTATGGTTCTGTAGTTTGATCGGATTCACTTGAATAGTTCTCATGGTTCAAATGTGGTTTTAGTCAGAAACCACAGGCTTGTACTGGAGTCATCTGAAGGTGTAACTGGGCTGGACATTCAGATGGCTTCTTCACTCACATGCCTGGCACCTAAGCAGGAATGGCTAGAACAGCTGGAGACTGGCTGGCATCTCTTTCTTCCCATATTGCCTCTCCACATGACTAGCTTTGGCTTTTCCACAGCAGTCCAGGATGGTCAAACTTCACAGAAGGTCACCAGCTTCACCCAGTATGCTTCCCAGGATGCCCAGGTAGAAACGGCAAGCTTTCTTCTGACCTTACCTTAGAACTCACTATCGCGGCATTCTATTTGTTCCACGGGACCAGTCCAAATTCAGCTCAAGAGGGGACTAAGCCAGAGTGTGAATATCAGAAGCATGGTTCATTGGGAGGCCATTGGATACCAACCACAACAATTGTTTTATAATGGGATTAACAACAAAGACTGAAATTAGATGGAGATAAGAGAAATTTTCCACTATTCTCTTAAAAATGCATCAGTAAGTAGAGAATTCACAGTGGCATAAATAAATTTTACCTAGTTGTTCAAGTAAAATTGAGTAGAAAATTCTCTTACATTTTCGTTGTTCATAATGCCTTTATCTTATATAGTACTTTGCATTCTGAATGCATAATTAAAGTACTCCCTTGTAGGCATCTAACATAAGAGAAAATCAACAGCCACTAGCGAGTTGCCCTAGAAGCTCTTTCTGCCCAATAGGAAATGACAATAAACAATACATAGCCATTAGCAAAAAACTTAAATGTACAGTTATTGTAAGACTTTTTAAAGTGAATTGTCTCATCATATCCTCAGTGCAGCCTTTTTGAAAGAGTTATTATTATTCTCCTTTTGCTGATGAGGAAACAGATGAGAGGAGAAATTCAGTAACTCTTCTAGTTAACAAAGCTAATCAACATCATAGCTAGGATTGAATCTGTATTTGATCGACTTTGTATTTTTGACGATGTATTGGCTCTAGGAATCTTTAAAGTAAATCTACAACACGGTTTCTAACCAATCTACTATTTTTTAATTAATTGAATAGCCAGTCTAACAAAAAGTCCATGAGGGTAGGAGGAACTGACAGTTGTACCAAGAAATTGTCACCTGCCTTACCAGTCATTGTTTAAGAGAATAAGAACCTTGTATATTGAGGCTGACTTAATAGACATTTGGAGGCAAGAGGGGGCAAGTCTCTGAAGCAAGCCAAAGTAAAATGCTCCTTCTTTTTTCTCTATAAGACAATGGAGGCCTATCATCATTTGAAGAGTAGACAGGGCAATATTTCTGTAATTGTCTTCGTGGTGTCACAGCATCACATAGTCTCTTGCCATTAGTGTTTTGACAAGCATTTAGTTGTGATATTAATGATCAATACACAGGTTTACATATAATTGCAGGATTTACTGATCATGGTGAAGACTATTACAGGTAAAAGTAATAAATGAAGAGTTAACAAGCAAAACCACTCAATACTAGTAATACTTTACAAATTATGTATGTAGCAGGCAACTCCAAAATTAATAGTAGAAGAAAAAAATAGTATCAGAAATTGCCTAAACTTTAAATTGAAACTTAAATGTAATTTAAAATATTTTCTCTCAAGTTTGGAACAAAATCCTAGGCTAAGTTTATACTATCAGTTTAAAGTTTTATTTTAACAGAAAGAGAGAATCAAACTTTTGAAGAAGAGATGTTTAGTTACATTCTTATAGTTTTGAAAAACCCTACTAGCCTATCTGTTAATATAGGTGATATCTGAAAGCATAAAATAGACACCATTTTTCATGGGATGGCAACTCAGAGAGGCATGGATTCCTTAGTATAGTATATTTGGGGGAAATACAATTAAAAACAAAATTTCTTCCCAACCCAGAAAAACCTCCTTACAGAGGCAGAAGAGAAAGAAAACAGCTTTGTTATTAAATAAGCATTAAGCCACAATGTGATGTGCATTACAATCTGCTAAAAGACTGCAAAGAGAGAAAAATCTCACCCTTTTGTAGAGCCAAACAGATATAACCTGTTACATACACATTCCCCAAACCAACAATGACTAGTGTTTAAGTAAGAGGACTTGGCAGAGCCATTTGTCACACATAGTCCATCCTAATTTCACCTGGTAATTGAGGTGACCATCAGAGTTAGTTTATTGACTTTACCCAAAGGAAAATGAACTTCTCATATCTTTCTGACAAGAGGTTGCTTTGGAGCAAGGCACCTGCTGCAGGTAGGTTCTTACTCTCCCCACAGAAACTTGGAGAGAAAGGACACAGTCTTTCTTGTTGAAAGTATTTCAAAGAGTTGGTTCTTTATTCATGGGGAAAGATATTCCTGGTTCTTAAAGTTATCAAGAGAGTTATTTAGCTTTTAAAAATATCTATACACATTTCAAAGAGACAAATAAGTTACACTTAATGAGTTTCCTAAAGTAAATGTTTTAAGAGAAAAGGGGAAGGGGGAAGAGGCCCTTTCCTTATTTTTATCAGGGAGAATTGAGTCTTTTATTTTTAAAATTTTAGGTCCTGAAAACAGTGATCAATTTATGAAAGAAGAACAACATAAGGATACTATGAAAATTGGGAATACTAGAAGCTATCCATATTTTTAGAAGAACACATTTGATATTTTAGATTTCATAATTGGAAAATGGTATTAGCTTCACATTTAAAAGGTGTAAGTAGAAAAATCTTTGGAATCCAATTTAAATTATAGTCTAAAATTGATATGCAAAATATCAAGATATTTATGTTGTATTATTATTTTAAAATACTTATCATTTTTAGTCTGTCTCACTCCTGACCTTTCAAGATAGTAATATTTATTTTATCTGGTATCTAAATAAGTCATTATGACAATGATTCTCCTTTGAGTTATGTTGTTATTCATAACCTCCTTCTATAAGATCTCTGTAATTGTAAATTTATTAAGATGTATTAAGTAATTCTTATTGTTTAATATAGAAAGCAGGACAATATTCCTTTTTTTTTTCCACCACTTATTTTTTTCATGATGCCTTCCATTATCCCATGAGAACTAGTAGTTAGGAGTTTTTTGTTTTGTTTTGTTTTGTTTTGTTTTTTTCAAGTAAATACTTTAATGACTTCATGAGACTTCTTTCAATAGCTAAATGAATAAAGAACAATAAAATTGCCTTAAGCTTGAATACTGAGAGTGTGGGGAGGCTCCCTCCATGGTGAAGAGACTTAATCCTATATACATGTTTTTCATGCAAAAAACTTGATTAATTCACTTGTTGACCAAATTGACAATTAGTACATCTGAAAATCTGGGGTGATATCAGAGTAACTGTGTAGTTACTTAGCACTCAGTGTCTGTGGAAATGAATATTTAAAGTAATTTCATTATAAGTCAGGGTGAAGAACAGTACCTTGATTTTCTTATATTGATAAAAAGAATGTTTTTTATGTTCTCAAACCTGGAAGAAATTAAAAATGACTATACTGATTGAATTGTGTCTCCCTCAAATTCATGTCCACCTGGAACCTCAGAATGTGACCTTTTATGGAAATAGTCTTCAGTTATTAGTTAACATGAGGTGGTACTGGATTAGGGTGGGTAATCCAATGACTGGTGTGTTTATCAGAAGAGAAAACAGAATTCAAAACAGGAAGAATGCCGTGTATGAGATTGAAGGGAAGCATCTAAAAGCCAGGGAACGAGGATGGCTGTCAACCACCAGCTGCTAGGAGAGGTCCATGGAATGGAGTTTCCCCCAGAACCTCCAAAAGGAATGGATCCTGTTGACACCTTAATTTCAGACTTCTGAATTCCAGAATTGTAAGAGAATAAATTTCTGTTGTTTTAGACTACCCAGTTTGCTGTAATTTTTTACAACAGCACTAGGAGACAAATACAATGGGTTAGTTATCCAGACGTTGACAAATTTTCCTAGGAAGTGCCACATAATAAATATTGGTTCTTGTGGATCACGTAAGATCACTGTTGCATATTCTTCTTCTCCTCCTCCTTCTTCTTCTGTTTATAATTTTTTAAATTTAAAAAGCCTTCTTAGCTCTGTGGGCCATACCCAAATAGGCCTGAGGCTGGGTTTGACCCAGGGACCATCAGACTCCCCTGCCTTATTCTCTCCATCAGTTCCTTTAGGAGAAGAAGAAATTACATGGTCAAATACAAGGATATAATCTAGTTTGTTAGGAGGTAAAATAGAGGGGTGTGAATATAAACAAAGATGGGTTTGGAAAACTGAAGATTTTGTTGGGTTTCTCCTTTGTTCTCTCTTTCATTTATATTACAAATCAATGTAATGCCTGGCTCAGAATTAAAGCTTAAAAACCGGAAACTGTTATTATGTTTGTCAACTTAAGGTGTAAAGCATTATGAGCATTGCTTCATAATGAAAGAACTTGAAATTGTTAGAATGATAAAAGTAGAGTCAGATTTGGGATCATTTTCATTATCTTCTCTTTGTGTTGTTGTTATGTGTTGTATACCTCCGTTTAGTATTTGATTGGACGATTTAGCCCCTCAGTTCAGTGACTGATGATATGGAATGGGTGACAGTATTGTTTCTGGGATGATATCTTGGCCTAGTTAGATAAAATAATTTAAGCATGATATTGACCCATTTAAGAGGTTTTATTTGTTGTGGTAGGGCTTATTTTTGTTAGTATTTTGTTTTGAGGGAAAATTCAAGTAGACATTCATAAAGTCTTGAGGATCTGAATTAGATACCTCTTTATTTCCAAGTAAAAATATAGAATCAGTAAGACAAGTAAAAAGTTGAAGTGGTCCTTGAGTATAAGGCCTTCTTATATTTTGAAGAGAATACCAGGGGCCCGAGTTGACAATGAGATTCACAGAGACTACTGATGTCCTATCTCTGGAGAAACTCAAGAAACCCTCTCTCCCTCCATCAATTCTTGAAGGACAGAATTTACGAATCGATAAGACATCTTTCCATTGGGTGCTCTTTATCAGAAGTAGGATAAGTCCATTAATTTGGGGGAACTTTCCCATTTGGAAGGTGGACTTTATGAGGCTTTATGCTTTCTTAACTCTTTTTGCCTATCAAGATAATACTTTATGTGGATCAAAAGAAAAAGTCCGCCAAGAATAATTCCTCATATAGTTTGCATGATACACCATGACCAGATTACACATGTAAGTGTCTTAGATTACCAAATAGTGTGATTTTTTTATTCTGAGAATTCCCTCTGGATATCTCTGTCCAGATCCTGTGTTTTCTTTTCCTATCAATTATGTTTAGCTAATTTCTTAAAATTAACTGGAATGATTAGCAGACAATATCAAATCAGTTTTCAAAAAACAAACTTTTTTGAACTTAAGAGATTTAAATTCAATTTTCTTATCATTTCATCCTTTCCTCATTTTTGGCCTCCCTGGTTGCTTACTAGTTAAAGGATTGCAATAATTGAGTTGGTAAAACTAGATTTCTTATAGAACTTCTAGAAAAGTTTTCTCAATAACAGGATAAATGTTTGAACCAAACCATGTTTCCAAGATTCTTTTGAGATTTCCTTCTTTCCTATTAAATTAAAGGTATTCTGCAATGTCACTAAGCATGGGCAATATAACCACAGTTCAAAATAGTTACAAATCAATAAGTGCAATGTTTTTTAAAGTTTCTTTCAAAGTCTGTTTTTCATTAGTTTCAAAACTCCCCATGTAGAAACATTTCTAATACCAATTAAAATGAAACAAATTGACCAAATGAGGATTTTCTCTACTTTCTAATTAATGTATTTATTTATATTCTATCTTGTTTCAAAACAGATTTAAGAAGGCTCTGCAGATGACTTAAATCATTTTGCAGTGAAATGCATGAATATACAATATTGTTTTCTAGTCTTTAGTACAAAGCTGATATATAAAATTGAATATAAAAATTGTAACAATATTTAAAAATGGCTACTCAGATATGCTGCTTTTATTCAAATAATTGTTAGGGGGAAAATTCAATGAGTCAAAAATGGAGAAAGGACCCTAAGCCAACATTTTGTTTTTTGGTAGATTTTTTTCAAATATATTCTGGTAGAAATGCCTGGCATTTAGATTTCTCAAGAGAAAATGGATTTCATAACTTCCCTAAATAACTTATTCTGATTCTTAAAAACCTACCATTAGAAAATATTGGTTAAGCAAGTTTGAAATCCATTCTGTTGCTTTCTCAGTTCAATTTACACTTAGGTATAGAGAAGTAAAACAAAAGGACTGTACTGCTCACATAAAAATAGTCGTACTATGCAGGTATGCTGCTAAGGTGATAGGATTCCATCAACTCCATAGTCTCCAGGTTCCCTGTAGGACATTGTAATTAGTGAGGACTCGGATAATCTTCATATATAGGGAAGACAATTTGTTACAGCCAGGCACATAATTATAAAGTCAGTATGAATACATACATTAAACATTGCTCCAAAAGAGTGTAGGGGGAGATAAAGTGATCAGTATAATTTTAAAATTCTCTTATCATATTCATATATCACAGTACACATTTTCCTAATTCTACAATGCTGCCATATTTTTGATTCATGTAATCATTTTATAACTTGAATATTTGTTTTTTTTTTCCCTTGTTATTACTTTGCAGTTATTTCTGTAGGCAATCACTTTGTGGGTTTTTCCAAGTTTATGAAGAAATAAGATTCACTTAAATTTATACACACAAATAGATACAGACCTTTTAGCCACTAACAAGTGCTTGTTGAGAAGTTTTCAAAAATCAAAGAACTCTTTAAGACAATGTGTAGTATAAAGGTTATTTAGTGCATCATAAAGGGGCATGGAAATTCAGAAAAATGAAGATAAATGAGCACAATTTCCTTTCCTTTCCTAACCCAGATAGAGAGATTCAAAAGTTAAAGCTGGGAGGGTTCCTTAGTCCCCCATATCAGGGAAACCAAGCATGAAATAGCAGGAACAAAGAAAAACAACAACAACAAAAATAAACAAATAAGTAAATAAGTAAATAAAGGACTTTGAAGCCAAACAGAGCTGTTGTTAAAGTGTGACATTGATACTTATCTGTATGGCTTTGCGCAAGGCAACTAAACACTTCGGTCCTCAATACCTTTAACATCAAAATCAGGATAAAGCTCCTTCACATGGTTTATTTAAGAAAGGTATCAAACACTAGGTAACATATAAGTTATTTGACACATGATTGCTACTAAATCACCAGCTCTCTGGAAAGCCAGAAATAAACACCGTAGCAACTCACAATTACCTAAACCTTTACTCCTAAATAAAAGTATCTCTTCTCTTGATGCACAAAATTAGTGCCAATTTTCGAAATGCATGTGAAACAGGTAAACTCCATATCAGGCAAAGATATAGTGCCAATGGTTTTTGTGATTTTTTTCCTCAAAAATAAAAGGATAACAGAAGTCAAGCAGAATCCATGCATTCAGAGTTCTGTAACAGCAGTAAATTTTATTCAGGACACTTTTAACAGGGGGATTTTAAACCTTAGACAACATTGTTTAGAATTACATTAGATTTCTATAAGGTGGACTCTTTATGTAGAAAGACCTGGAACTGTTTCCCAGGGGAAACAAAAAGTAACTGTAAGCCTAAAGAGATGCTTGGCCTTCTGTTCTCACTTTAGGTCAGGGTCTTCAAGGGAAGAATGGTGGTTCAGGGACAAACAGTGCTTGGCTGAATCCTACCTTCTGTGATTTCAGTTTAATTAAATGAAGCTGATGAATCATGCAACAAGGAAATGGCATTATGCTGTCAGTGATTCAAAGCTAGAAACCCTTGTATATGAAAGGAATACAATTTCCCTTAGTGGAAACACAGATGGTGAGTTCTAAATTCTGCTTACCAGTGTTAGTGAACCTGCACAGAGTGATAGATATTTTCCTGCATTTTTATGCATGGAAGATGTAAGATGTGCTAGATTTGTCTCAAGTCACCATTAACCCTAAGAATCCATTATAGCTTTCCAGATTTAATACATGCAAATTTTAAGTCAGGTTTTTTCTCAGATGTCAGTTATAGACTATAAACTGTAACTTACTTTATGCCTCAGTGATGTCAATTAAATAGACCAAACCTGAATGTCCACTCCTCTCTGCTTCGTGTATCAGACAAGGATGCATGCTTGAATATCATAGAATTCCTGTTCTCTGCAAGGATAGGGACAGTAGGATTGTGGGTATCATCACAAGGAATGACAAATTAAAGCAAAAAGTGGATACTCCCAATTGATCTCCCCCAGAACTTCTGATCTGTATTTTCTACAAAATCAAAAGATCTTGTTTCAGCAGCTGAAAAGTGATCTCTAGACATTGTCAGATCATAGCCATGCTAGCTTCTGGGAAAGTGAGGTTATAGATAAGTAACAGGATCAGCTTTCAGAAGCCAAGAAAGTTTAGAGACATGGCTTCCATGTTTCCAAACACTAAAAATTACTTTCAGCAGGGTTGACAGACTGTGACCTACAGGCCAAATCTTGCCCACTATGCTTTTATAAACAAAAATTTATTGGAATTTACAGGTTAATTTGGAAGATCGTCAGATGATCCCATTTTTTTTTTAAGATTATTTATTTATTTGACAGACAGAGATTACAGGTAGGCAGAGAGGCAGGCAGAGAGGAGGAAGCAGGCTCCCTGCTGAGCAGAAAGCCTGATGCAGGGCTTGATCCCCGGACCCTGGGATCATGACCTGAGCCGAAGGCAGAGGCTTTCACCCACTGAGCCACCCAGGTGCCCCAGGACCCTGGGATCTTGACCTGAGCCAAAGGCAGAGTCTTTAACCCACTGAACCACCCAGGTGCCCAGATGATCACATTTTTCCTGCCCCAACCATCTTTAGAAATCTTATCAATCCATGTCTCTATATGTTTCATTACAGATAACAGCAGACATTTAGGATATGCTATATGCATAATAAATACAGAGTACAGAGCATAGTAAACATAACACTGCTTGATTTTTTTTTTTTTCTGGGTATGTTTGGATCATGTCAAAAATCAAAGCCATATTATTATAAAGCTACCATAAACTGTTGCCATCTTCTCTTAAATAATTGCATTTTACACTTGGTATTTCTAGTTGACCTCCAGGCCAAGCCAGGAGTGACTCACAGGTCATTACAAATAAAACTCTGAAAACTAAGGGCAAGACTGAGTAAAAAATCCCATCCATCTCCTTCAATTCAGAAACTGATGTGATACAAATTTTTCCCGAGCTAAACCTAAAATACAACAAAGTTCTTATTTGTAATCGAAGCACACACTTAAACGTCTGTGGGAGTTTGAATAGATTTCCAGAAAGATCCCTTCCTAGGTGGTGTTTTTGATATAAAGTGTGTTATCCCAGATATTTTGTATTATTTTAAGCCTTCTAGTCCTCACCCCTCTGCTTCATGTAAGAGGGATCCTAATGCCTTATCTTCATGAAAGCAAGAAACCAAGCACTATAGTATCTTGAGACCACATCCAGGTCTAAGATAAACATGCTAGGTGTTCACTGACAATAAAGGCAGTCATTTTTTTTTTCCCCCACTCTGCAGACAAGAATATACAAATGAGGAAATTCTATATTCTGTCAAATCTCAGGAATACTAGTTGGCAGCTTCACTGCTGCTTTAATAAGAGAGAAAGAAAACACACACTCACTTATACACACAATTAAGTTTGCCTCAGTGATTGATTGAACCTATTCATATTGAATATGTCATTGTCAGAATTTTCTACTCTGGGTTCCTTCAAATACCATTTGTGGACGTCCTGGAGATAAACCACTTGGATCTCTTATCATGTAATACCCACTGTTTGGTGATAGGGAGTACCGTTAGCTGACAGCCTCTAGCTATTAATACCTTCACAACTGCCTCAGCTTTCAGGTTATAGCTATGCTCTTTCTAGGAAGCCCTCCAGCCAATTACTGAGCATAGTGGAAGCACTAAGACAATGCAATTTTCCTCAACATGGGGTTCTCCTATCGAGCGATTTTTATTCCAGAGCTGCCTGTGGTTTGGTGAAGAGTCATATCTTTATTGCAATTTGACACTCTGTCTTACCAGTGTTGCTATTTCTACCTTTATTCCCCTCATAAGCATTGCCTCCTGGTGGGGAAGGTCATCAAGAAGACATGACCACTGATCCATGCACAAGCTGGACCCAGGCAACTGGGGGATCTCTAACCCCTGCTGAGGAGAGAGCCCATTTGGGGCTTGATCCCCGGACCCTGGGATCCTGAACTGAGCGGAAGGCAGAGGCTGAACTTGCTGACCCACCCAGGCACCCCAAGAGACTATCTCGATGGTATACATGACTGAACCCAGTTCAAGCCTCTGTCTAAACTTTTACAATTTTGCAGGTGAATGCAGAAACTTACTAGTCTTGCTTCCACCCAGGACAAAACTCATAATTATGTTACTTTGCTTATTAAAGCTGCCACCTACTATTCTAGAGTGGTCTGCCTCCTTCTTTGGTGTCTCCCTACCCTACACCTATAGAGGCTGTTTTCAGATATACCCGGGAGCTCCTGAGAAGGTTGTAAAGCAACACTTTCCCAAAAAAACTCTTGCAAGACTAATAACTGTCCCTCAGCCCCTACTTCTCAGACTACCTGACAGACACCCTGATATTTAATGAGATAATGATTCTTCAAGAAAAAGTCCATAACCAAACAAGTTGATTTCACATATTCAGAAATATACAATAACATTGTAGAATTTATAAAGCAATTATATTTGTTTATTGTTGTTTCAATTTGTATTTCTACACCCATTTAGGAACATAATCCTTTTCCTCACATTTTTTTTCAATATCTCTATTGATTCTAGTGTTCTGCAGCTTTTGATATATTTAATGTAACATTGCTGCAGGAAAAAGGCTCTCTCCAGTCCCTCTTCAAGCTATGTTTTATATTCCCAAACTTTGCTTCTTCAAGAAATAATCCAATTGGTAATATTCAATGACGATCACTTAGGTTTCTTATTAGAGACCAGGATCATTCAGAAACTAAAGGTCAGAGTCATGAATGGTCTTTTCTCTTTATTTTTCTACCCATGTTCTGATTGGCCTTCATTTTTCTCTCCCACCAAGTGGTAGCTCACAGTGTAAAAAGATACAGAGTTAGGATTGGTTTATGGCTTGTGGAGGTTCATTTGTCCTCTAATCTGGGCCTTAAAATGAAGCTCAGCACACCAGAGAACTCTTCTGCTCCGGCTGGGAGAGTAGGATTGGGGATATAAGGACACAGTTCCAGCTAACAATAATGCTAATCTGCTTTCTTCTGACTTTTGCATTCTAATTCACCTTTTATTATTTTTTTTATTGAAATATAGTTGACACATGATGCTACATTTGTTTCCGGTATACAACATAGTGGTTCAACAAGTTTATATGTTATGTTATGCCTTTTTTTTTTTTTCATTCTAGTTTGTCTTTGGATTCTAACCTTCAGCTGATAACTCTGATACTTCACTCTACTCTGGATTTTATTTTAAACACATAATTTATTTTTCAAACAACTTTTTCCAATACTCTTATACTTATTCATATGGAGCATATTGACTCAAAGTAGTAATTTGGATATACCATGACAAAATTGGTATATTTTATTAAGGGAGATTTGAAACTCAGTAAAATTTCTGAAATTTTTATCGTGGCTCTAGTGAATAGATCCTGAAAATAAAACAAATACTAAAAACAGAGATCTTGTTAGAATTTTTTTTTTTGTTAGTACATCAATATCTGGATTGGTATCTCAATATGCCACCTCAGGGAAATCTTTATATTAGTTTCAGAGATGGAAGAAAATATGACAGTGACTCCATAATATCCCTATTGTCAGGAAATATCAGTTAAAAATATTTTCCCATCTCTGTGTATTTGTGGACATCTAGTCTAACCCAATTTGCCTGTTGTACATACCACATGGTTATGCAATCAGTTTCTTATATGTGGAATTAAAGGATGCTAAGGTAGTCCTTATGGACACTGCAAAAACCCATTAAGCCAAACTTTATAGAGACGTAATGCTTGTGATATGTGATATCACATTACGAACAAAAGGCAGAACATCTGAAATAGTTGCCAGGTCTACCTCTTATTACCTAAGAGCGTTTGAACTTGTTAATAACCTCTCTGAAACTCAGTTTCTTCACTTGTAAAAATGGGAATCACAACATCCTTATTCTACTGTATGAGTGATAAGAATAGCAAGATTGGGAAAGGTATTGAAACTACTTTATTTATTTATTCATCTAAAAATTTTTGTTTATTTGACAGAGAGAGACATAGCGCAAGCAGGAACACAAGCAGAGGGGTGGGGCAGGGAGAAGTAGGTTTCCTGTGGAACTGGGAGCCTGATGCTGGGCTTGATCCCAGGACCCTGGGATCTTGACCTGAGCCAAAGGCAGAGGCTTAATGACTGAGCCAACCAGGTGCCCTTGGAAATTACTTTTTATTTTTTTTACTTAAAAAAAAATATTTTATTTATTTATTTGACAGAGAGAGATCACAAGTAGGCAGAGAGAGAGAGAGAGAGAGAGAGAGGAGGAAGCAGGCTTCCCACAGAGCAGGAAGCCTGATGCAAGGTTCAATCCTGGGACCCTGGAATCATGAACTGAGCCGAAGGCAGAGGCTTTAACCCACTGAGCCACCCAGGCGCCCCCTGGAAATTACTTTTTAAATAGGGGAATTAAAACTATACAAATGAAAATGAAAAACCTCAGGATAAACCACAGACAAAGGGTATAAAGGAAATAAGTGTTTGTTATGTTATAACAAAATGTGAGAACCAGAATCTTATTCTGGTTCTCACATTTTATTCTAACTAACCAGCTCAAACACCCACTGGCAATTTAAAATCTCTTCAGTTGTAGGCCAGGTATGGTAAATATCATTCTGAGATGGCCCCATGATCTCTGTCCTTTTGTAGGGATCTTGCCTCTGGTCAATAGAAGATAGCAAAAGGATGTAATCCCATTCACTAAACTACATATCTAGAAAAAGCGGTGATGGTGAGCTGTTACTCCTTTGATCTTATGTTATATAAAATTTCCTCCTTCCAGACTAGAGTAAGAGACTATTCAGTGGTTCTAAAGAAGCAAGATGCCATGATGTGACCTGCCCATGAAGAGAATCATAGAGCAAGCCTGCAGAGGATCTGGGAGCTGAGGGTCTCTGTCCTTCAACCACAAGCAACTGAATTCTGCCAACAAACACATGATCTTGGAATGGGATCCAGAACCTCAGATAAAACCATAATCCTGCCGACATTTTAATTTGTAGTCTGTGAAGATTGAGCAGAAGATTTCCCAAAGCCTTTCCAGACTCCTGATTCATGACAATATGAGGTAATAGATGTGTGTTGTTTTAAAACATAAAGAGAGCAGAAATCTGTTTTTATAGCCATGAAAAATTGATGCACCAGATTACACATCTTTCCTTTCACATTCAAATTAAACTGGTTTTAGTTTAGTTTATCTTGGTCTGGTTTTCCAAAGCTTAAACCGATTCAAGAACTGACATTGTGTTAATGTTCAATATTCTAGGGACGCCTGGGTTGCTCAGTGGGTTAAAGCCTCTGCCTTCAGCTCAGGTCATGATCCCAGGGTCCTGGGATTGAGCCCCAGGTCGGACTCTCTCTGCTCAGCAGGGGGCCTGCTTTCTCCTCTCTCTCTGCCTGCCTCTCTGCCTACTTGTGATCTCTGTCTGTCAAATAAATAAATAAAATTTTTAAAAAGTTCAATATTCTATTCTTTCTAGTTAATATACGTAAGTGGTAAATAGATGTATACATAAATTGTAAATGCCATAACTTAATGGGTTTCAAAAAGAGTTACTCAGAGCCTTAGAGAAGTTTCATTGAGGAAACTTACAGAGTTATAGATGAGTAAGATGAAAGAAGATGAACATGCAAACAAACTCCTGCTTCTTTGCTATAAATTCAACGAACCATTTAGATGCACAAGGGAGAAATTACCTTAAAATGGTTATTCTTATAAAATATTTGAAAATGATCTCTCTCTTTTTTTTTTAAGATTTTATTTATTTATTTGTCAGAGAGAGAGAGCACAGGCAGGCAGAGGTAGAGGCAGAAGCAGGCTCCCTGCCGAGCAAGGAGCCTGATGTGGGACTGGATCCCAGGACCCTGGGATCATGACCTGAGCTGAAGGGAGACGCTTAACCCACTGAGCCACCCAGGAATCCCTGAAAGTGATTTCTTTAAGCAAAAACATTAGTGGGTAGTATAGAGTTTAGTGAATGAAGAGAGGTATTATCATAATCCCAACATAGGTAGCTACTCAGCAAGGAAAGAAAGGACAAAGGAGGAAGGAAGAAAGAAGGAAGGAAGAAAAGAAGGAAATAATGCATGTAAAAACTCTCACCTGCCAATAGACTTAAAATTACATTGAAAATAATTTGTTTTGTATATTTATAGAATTTCATTTTCTTATAATTTTGAGAAGCAATAATATCTGTTTTTTTTTTCAAGGGACAACCACATTAGAACCACATTAACTACCTTTTTTATTGGGAGGGGGTTGTTTAAAGGTGTCAAAATCCAAGCAAACTGATAATAACCAATAGAAAAAACATGAAATAAAATGTATCACTCTGCATATATAAAGAAGAAATCAATGATGAATGTGAGTGAATCACTTACTTTATGATTCTTTAATGACTGTTTCTTGTTAGGCTTACATAGATGGGCCTTGACCACTGAACACAATGCTCACTAAAAGATGTATTCAAAGGGATTACATTTGCTTTCTAATTCATTGGCCTAAAAGGTAAATACATTAGAAAGTGAAAGCAATTCAAGGAGTTCACTTGCACTCACTGAATTGAGACACTTTTAGAGAGCAACGGGATTTCAAATGGCAAAATGGAATTCAAGTTCCTACGAACACAGAAAAGCAGTTCCTGCCCTGACAGCATTGAACAAGTGGAAGGCAGCTCTGGAGATGGGCTGTGGTTTTTAAGCAAATTCACACTCCAAACCCAGTGAACACTATACCGTTTTATATTAGTTACAGAGCTGTAAATAGCACAGCACTTAAATGTGTCAGCTCATTTTATCTCCAGCAGGTCTACCTTGGATACAATGTGAACCTATCTACTGGCTTTTATCTATTATGCTTGCTAGCATCTTCAAACCTCCCCTTTGACATCCTTGCTATTAAAAAGTCAGGAGCTTTGGCAAGTTGTAGACCTATGGAAATCTATTTTTTTGCTATGCAATCAACTCTGAGAATATTTTAAAAATATACTTGAGACTTCAAGCTCCTAAAAAGTAAATAGGGGTTTTTCCCTTACAGGCTGCCAAGTCCCAGATTTCATTTCCCATCTTCTATGCTTTTTTGTACCTAATTTTAAAAACAAGCCAGGGGAAAATGATTTGTCAGTTCTCATCACGGTATACATTTTAGGAATCATTCATTTGGATCTTGTGTATTACTTGATGTGTACAAATTATGTTATTGGCACTGTGACAGAAAGGGAAACAAAACAAAACAAAACAAAACAAAACAAAAAAAAACCCCAGAAGATTAGTTCAGTTTGACCAGGGGATTTATATAGGTCACTCATGTTCATGACCCATTTTGAACACAGAAAAAAAAAATTATATGCTCAACTATTTCTATCTTAGAAAGTCAATGAGTAAAGGAAATTTCTATACAACATAAAAGTAAAAAGTAATTAGTAAATAACTAAAATAATAGATTTTTATGAAAAATCAGATATTATTATGGTGACCATGAGGACATAGTGCTCAATCCTCTCATCAAGAGAGCATATTACAGAGTTTGTTGGCTGAGAGTCTCCAGCTGATGCACCTGGGGATTTACTTATTCATGCTGGGGCCACAGGTTCCTTCCTGCTGCTCCTGGGTCCTAGAGAGGTTATTTCTGTCATCTGCTGAACTCCTCTAAAAGGTGATCTTTGCTAGGAGACTCCCTGTTGTTCTGGATAATACTTTCTCAGAGCTACTGATCCCTTTTATTCCTTTGTGTCAATAGAAATTCTGCATAGAGGACATGTGTAATTATAATATAGAATTTAAGATTCAGATCTCAAGCTGTGCTTTTCTATGATTTCATGAAATAAACCTAAAATAACAGCAGAGTTGCTGGTTTGGACAGCCAACCACTTGGTGGCGGTTTTTATTGTTATTTTTTAAATTTGTTTTGCTTTTTATATGTACCCAGAAATGAGAAATTCTAGTATATCTTTAGTGGTAGTGTATTAGTTTCAGCAAAGCTGGACATGAGTTAATGTATTAAAAATAAGAGTGGCATGGTGGCTCATCTAAAAAATAATACAAAAAATTCTCTTCACAAAAATAGACTCAAAATGGATGAAGGACCTCAATGTGAGAAGGGAATCTGTCAAAATCCTTGAGGAGAACACAGGCAGCAACCTCTTTGACCTCAGCCACAGCAGCTTCTTCCTAGCAACATTGCCAAAGGCACGGGAAACAGGGGCAAAAATGAACTATTGGGACTTCATCAAGATCAAAAGTTTTTTCACAGCAAAGGAAACAGTTAACAAAACCAAAAGACAACTGACAGAATGGGAGAAGATATTTGCAAATGACATATCAGACAAAGGACTCGTATCCAAAATCTATAAAGAACTTCTCAAACTCAACACCCAAAGAACAAACAATCCAATCAAGAAATAGGCAGAGGACATGAACAGACATTTCTGCAAAGAAGACATCCACATGGCCAACAGACACATGAAAAAGTGCTCCACATCACTCAGCATCAGGGAAATACAAATCAAAACCACAATGAGATACCACCTCACACCAGCAGAATGGCTAAAATAAACAAGTCAGGAAATGACAGATGCTGGGATAATGCGGAGAAAGGGGAACCCTCCTACACTGTTGGTGGGAATGCAAGCTGGTGCAACCACTCTGGAAAATAGCATGGAGGTTCCTCAAAAAGTTGAAAATAGAGCTATCCTACAACCCAGCAATTGTACTACTGGGTACTTACCCTAAAGATACAAATATAGTGATCCAAAGGGGCATGTGCACCCAAATGTTTATAGCAATATCCACAATAGCCAAACTATGGAAAGAACCTAGATGTCCATCAACAGATGAATGGATAAATAAGATGTGGTATATATACAATGGAATACTATGCAGCCATCAAAAGAAATGAAATCTTGCCATTTGCGATGATGTGGATGGAGCTAGAGGATATTATGTATTAGCAAAATAAATCAATCAGAGAAAGACAATTATCATATGATCTCCCTGATATGAGGAAGTTGAGAGGCAACGTGAGGGGTTTGTGGGGTAGGAAAGGAAAAATGAAAGAAGATGGAATCAAGAGGGAGAAAAATCATAAGAGACTTTTAATCTCACAAAACCAACTGAAGGTTGCTGGGGGTAGGGGGGTAGGGAGAGGGTGGTTGGGTTATGGACATCGGGGAAGGTATGTGCTATGGTGAGTGCTGTGAAGTGTGTAAACCTGGCGATTCACAGACCTGTAGCCCTGGGGCCAATAATACATTATATGGTAATAAAAAATACATTAAGAAATTTATCTTAAAAACTGTCTGTTCCTTGTGCAGCATTATGGAGGTACCTGAAACTGACAATTCTTTCAGATACAACAACAGTAGGTCACTCATCTTGTAAGCATACCTGGATCTTGCTAGTTCTATAAATACGTAGAACTTTCTTCAGAACTGGTATAACTGGCACTTCTTTGGTGCTTAGGGTTGCTTTTCAGTTAAAATCAAAAGTGTCATTTATATTCGAAGAGTCATTACTTTCCATAGTTCTGTTAAACACCATCCCAAAGAATATTGTACAGATGGCATCTGTTGAATGAATACTAAGCAAAATCATATTGATTCCGGTTGCACTTTGCCTACTAGCATTTGCATCATAAATATAGAGCTTAGATATCACACAATGCAAAGAGAGTGAAAAAACTGATGCTTCTCCTCCACCAAATGACAGACTCAACAGCTTCATTTACATTACTTTATGTCTAGATAACTGGGTTTTGATGTCCTGAGAATATGAATCTTTTCATTTCTTGTATTTATGGCCTTGAAATTGGTATTCTAAATGTGAAAAGAATATTATGCTAATATGGGGTTAAATGAATTTTAATAAGAACATTTGTTTGTTTATTGCATGTAAGCACAAATCTCTAGGTGTCTAGTTAAAACTCACAGATTCTGAAGTCACAGGCTTAAGTCATTGGCTTATCCCAGTGTTTCGAAGGCAGGATTCATCCTAGGACTGTGGCTACTTAGGGATAGCTTCCCCACAAATGAGAACTTAGTGATATGATAAATCCTGGATAGTTGTATTTCCAGTTATGGGTTGGATGATGGTCAGAACCTTCACATTATAGCATGTTCACATCCATTTATTTTATACTAAAAGCAGGAGTAATATTTGAAAATAGATACTCCTATATCTATATAGCTTAACTACCAGGAATAAGAATTAAGGCAGTCCTCATCAACGTGAAAATACTATTTGTTCCAGAAAATTCTTGCTGGAACATTAGACCACAGACCAGTAAATAATTTCATTGAATACTTTAGGAATTTCCCTTGAGAAATGTTTTCATTCAAAGTTCTAAGTTATAATTTAAAGTTCTCACGGAAATTTCTTTTTAATGAGTAGAACTATTTCCCCAGATGGGTAGGAGAAGTGGTACGCTGCTTGCTCCGAGACATAGTTAAATATGATCATCAGAAATCCTTGGTCCCATGTGTTGCCATCAACAAAGTTGTCTAAGGAAGGAGGCTCAGATTCCAAGATGCTAAGGCACATCTCTTGTATTTAGATAGATGAGACAACCACCTTCCCACTGTTTGGGGAGTTGCTCATTTGGCTTGCTTCTCAGGGCTTATTGGTCCCATAGCACTACTTGTTAAATGCTTTTTAAGTATCCAGCCATATCCTCAAATATATATACAACTGGAAGGGCCCTCCTGGGGCATTAATCACACTCATAAATACATATTCACAAACACAACTAAAACAAAACTGAGAAAGCCCTAAAAGGTGTTACCAATTATAATGGAAAAGCAAATGGGTTCTAAGGACACTTCCAGGAAACTCTTCCAAAGTCAGAATTTGGAGAGGTCTCACCAATACCCCTGGTGAACACACATTTTAAATCAGTATCTTGAATCTGCTCATGAGCCTATTAGCTCAAGAAGGATCTGCCAACTTCAGGATCAGATTGTAAGTAATTATTACTGTGAAAAAAAAAAAAAAAGAAAAGTCCTTTGTATCTAAAAATAATACTAACGTAGAAGCCGCTTTTAGGCAACCAACTTGAGCAATGGAAACCTGAGCAAGGTAAAGGACCCATAGTGGCCACCGGGCTGAACAAACAGGCCCATTATGTGACCCATCTCAAAATATCCATAAACACTAGCTGGCCAATGGATGAGTTACACTGGGGCACAGTTACCAAAAAAGGAAAATTCCATAGGTTCCCATACCTCTTCACCTTCGCACTTAAATACTGTCCCAAACCCCCTCACTGCCTCCTGGTAAATAGTCTCTCCCTTGATGTCCTGCCTGCCAGGTATGTTCAATAAACTTCTATCTCTTTTGTCCTTCTTTGAATGAATTCCTTCACTACCCATGCCACTGAACTCCACCCAACTGGGTCACCCCACAACAGATATCCATCATGAATTGAGCATTTACTATGAGAAAGGGGCTCCTTCTGCATAAGTGCTTTACATGTTTTGCCTTGTATAAATTCAAAATTAAACTGACAAGACTGTTACAGTTATAGCCATTTCATGGTTGAAGATATGGAGCTATGAGTGACAAAGTAAATTTTGCAAGGTCAAAAAACTACTAAGTAATGATCTGGAACCCCATCAGACTAACCCCATCAGTCTGATACTCACTTATAACCAATGCCTTATGCTGATGGGATTGACTCTCCTTTGTATGCATATCCATTGAATAGCAGATTTGGGTTTATATGGTTATTTTAAATTTGTTTTTGTTTTATCTTATTTTATTTTTGGTTATTAATCTTTTTTTTTTTTTTTTAAAGAATTTACTTATTTATTTGTCAGAGAGAGAGAGAGAGTACAAGCAGGGAGAATTGCAGGCAGAGGGCAGGCTCCGCACTAAGCAAGGATCCTGATGTGAGACTTGATCCAAGGACCCTAGGACCATGACCTGAGCTGAAGGCAGACACTTAACTGAGCCACCCAGGCATCCCAGATTTGGGTTTATGTTAACAAGGCATTTTCAGCTAGACTTACCAAAAAAAAAAAAAAAAAAGAGAGAGAGAGAGAGAGAGAGAGAGGACCCAAATAAATAAAAACAGAGATGAGAGAGGAGAAATCACAGTCAACATCATAGAAATGCGAACAGTTATAAGAGAATATTATGAAAAATTATATGCCAAGAAAATGGGCAATCTAGAGAAATGGATAAATTCCTAGAAACATACAAACTACAAACACTGAAATAGGAGGAAGTAGAAAACTTGAACAGACAGGCAACAAGCAAAGTTATTGAATCAGTAATCAAAAATCTCCCAAGAAACAGAAGTTCTGGGCTAGATGGTTTCATAGGAGAAATCTACCAAACATTTAAAGAAAGAGGTAATATATATTCTTCACAAAATAGTCAAAAAAAAAAAAAAGAAATGGAAGGAAAACTTAAAACTTACTCAATGAGGCCATCAATACCTTGATTCTGAAACCAAATATCCCACTAAAAAGGAGAATTACAAACCAATATCCCTGATGAACATGGATGCAAATATTCTCAACAAAATACTAGCAAATTGAATCCAAAAATATATTAAAAGAATCATTCTCCACACTCAAGTGGGATTTATTCTTGAGTTGCAAGAGTAGTTCAATATTTGCAAATCAATCGATGTGATACACCACTTTAATAAAAGAAAAGATAAGAACCAAATGATCCTCTCATTAGAGGCAGAAAAAGCACTTGACATAGTACAGCATCTATTCCTGATAAAACCCTCAACAAAGTAGGGATAAGGGGAACATATCTCAACATAATAAAGGCCATGTAAGGCTAACCCACAGCTAATATCATCCTTGATAATATTCAAGTATGATATTTCCTGTATGGTCAGAATAAGACAGGTATGCCCACTCCCACCACTGTTCTTTAGCATAATACTGTAAGTCCTAGCCTCAGCAATAAAACAACAAAAAGAAATAAAATACATCCAAATTGCCAGGGAAGAAGTCAAATATTCTTATTTGCAGATGACATAATTTGCTATGTAGAAAATCCAAAAAACTCCATAAAAAAATTGCTAGAACTGATATATGAATTAAGTAAAGTTGCAGAATACAGAATCAACATACAGACATCTGTTGCATTTCTATACACCAATAATGAAGCAGCAGAAGGAGAAATCAAGGAATTGATCCTATTTACAATTAGATACTTGGGAATAAACCTAACCAAAGAAGAAAAAGATCTATACTCGGAACACTATAAAAAACTGATGAAATAAATTGAAGATTGCACACACACACAGACACACACACACACACACAGGGAAAATCATTCTATGCTCATAGAGTGGAAGAACAAAACTGTTAAAATGTCTATACTACCCAAAACAATCTACATATGTAATTCCATCTCTATCAAAATACCACCAGCATTTTTCACAGAGCTAGAACAAATGATCCTAAACTTTGTATGGAACCACAAAATTCTCTGAATGGCCAAAGCAGTCTTGAAAAAGAAAAGCAAAGCTGGAGGCGTCACGTTTCTGGACTTCAGGTTATATTACAAAGCTGTAGACAGTATGGGCACAAAACAGACACATAGATCAAAGGAACAGAATAGAAAACCTAGAAATGGACCCACGGCTGTATGGTCAGCTAATCTTTGACAAAGCAGGAAAGAATATCCAATGGAAAAAACACAATCTCTTCAACCAGTGGTATGGGGAAAACTGGTCAGCAATATGCAAAGAAATAAAATTAGACCACTTTCTTACACCATACACAAAAATAAGCTCAAAATGGATGAAAAACCTAAATCTAAGACAGGAACCCATCAAAATCCTACAGAAGAACACAGGCCATAACCTCACTGACATTGGCCATAGCAACTACTTATTAGGTATATCTCATGAGACAAGGGAAATAAAAGCAAAAATGAACTATTGGGACTTCATTGAGAGAAAAACTTCTACACAGCAAAGGAAACAATTAATAAAACTAAAAAGGGAAACTTTGGAATGGGAGAAGGTATTTCCAAATGACATTAGTATCCAAAATCTATAAAGAACATATCAAACTCAACACCCAGAAAACAAATCCAATTAAGAAATGGGCAGAAGACATGAATAGACATTTTTCCAAGGAAGACATATAGATGGCCAACAGACACATGAAAAGATGCTTAACATAACTCATTATCAGGGAAATACAAATCAAAACCACACTGAGATATCACCTTACCTCTGTCTGAGTGGCTAAAATTAACAACAGAGAAAACAGCAGATGTTGATGGATATAGAGAGAGGGGAATCCTCTTTCACTGCTGGTGGGAATGCAAACTGATGCAGCCACTCTGGAAAAGAGTATGAAGGTTCCTAAAAAGTTAAAAATAGATCTATGTTATGATCCAGCAATTGCACTACTAGGAATTTACCCAAAGGATAAAAAAAGTACAGTTCAAAGGGATACATGCACCCCTATGTTTATAGCAGCATTATCAACAGTAGCTACATTATGGGAAGAGCCCAAATGTGCATCGACTGATGAATGGATAAAGAAGACATGGTACACACATATAATAGAATATTACTCAGCCATCAAAAAGAATGAAATCTTGCCATTTGCAACAACATGGTCAGAGCTAGATAGTGTCACATTAAGCAAAATAAGTCAGTCAGAGAAAGCCAAATACCACATGGTTTCACTCATATGCAGAACTTAGGAAACAAACAGATGAACATAGGGACAAAAAAAAAAAGGTAAAACATAAAATAAATAGACTCTTAACTCTTGTTAACAAACAGGTTTGCTGGAGGGGAGGTAGAAATGAGATGGATATTAAATGGGTGATGCTTATTAAAGAGGGCACTTGTGATAAACACTGGATACTGTATGTAAATGATGAATCACTAAATTCTACACCTGAAATTAATATTACACTATATGTTAACTAACTGGAATTTAAAAAAAAACTTTTTTTTTCCTTTTCTGGACACAGATGAGGAAATATATAGCTTTAATCATAGTGGGTAGTTATTGCCCACCCACAAGATCAGCCCATTTGAGGACAAAGCTGATGTTTCGGCTGTCAGAGAAAAAAAAAAAAAAGAGTAAGAGAGTAGGTATTTGATACTACAAGTATTACCACAGAGCTTCCGGCCACAAACCCTGAAGGGCACTTTACTCTTATCTCCAATTAGGCCTTTAATCTCTTTATTGTTTATGCCAATTTGAGAGTTTCCAAGAGTATATGCAAACATAAGGGTCCAACTAATATAGAATTTGTCATCAGAGGGACGTTTGGGGGGCTCAGTTGTTAAGTGGCTGCTCTCAGCTCACGTAATGAACATGGGCTTCCTGGATTGAGCCCCACATCAGGCTCCCTGCTCAGCAAGTAGTCTGCTTTTCCTTCTCCCTCTGCCTCTCCCCCTGGCTCATGCTCTCTCCCCCTCTCTCTTCTTTCTGTCAAATAAATAAATAAAATCTTCATTATTTGTCATGTGATTGTCTTTGTTTCTATACCTAGAAGCAAAGGTTTAAAAGAGTTAGAGTTAAAAATCAACTTTCATCTTTATTCATTAATTAATTTTGGAAGCACAGGCTTCAGTGTTACACAAACTGCCTATATCTGCCTCCAGGCCCAAGGCTTAGAAAATAGTCAAACAGGAAGATGCCCTGTTCTCCAGCTTGCCATTCTATGGTGGCTCCATGAAATTCTTTCTACTGTTTATGCTTCAAGGTTCATGGTGAAACTATTTTTGTCAAAGGCATAGAATTTTCATGCTCTTTCTCTATTTGCAGTAGTAGTTTTGCTTCAAAGCAGGGAACTGAAACTTCTGCTTCAGTGGAAAACACAACACTCTTCTACTCTTCTAGACTTCAAAATTTAGAGAAACATTTTGCAAATTTCTCTGATAAGATTCCTGGAATATAGATTTCCAGATGTCCTTCTGGAGATTCTGATTTTGTAGGTCAGATATGAGGTCTTGGAATCTACTCAGTGAATATGTACCAGGTGACAGGTTAGAAGGCACTTGTCTCTGGACATATCAGATTGGCATTTACCATGGCAAAGCATAAATAAGAATCACGTAGCTAGTAATGATTGGAGTGTCTTGTATGTAAATAACAGTAGAGAATGTCATGTACACTCTCTCATATAATCAGGGAAAAAGAATTCCTAAGTATATATTACTATTGTGGTAGACACAATAGATTGTCTGGCTTAACATATATTCTAATTTGTGTTTTCTTTGGGAAGATAAAACCTTACCTTTTTGGAGCCCCCTTGGAATGAGCTTTCTGGATTTTGTTAAGTTTGCCAATCTAATAGACTTGCACTTGACTAGAATGTAGAAATAAGTTAAGTGGGACAAGCATCTGTTTTGATGAGGCACATAATCACATTTTTGTGTGTTCAACAGCTTCCTCACTCCATGGCTTACCATCACTCTCAGTTTTTTGAATAGTGGGAGAAGTAGTGAGATTCTGAAGTCTGATTTTTTCCTGAAAATTCAACCTAGAGTTGGCTTCTTTGTCCATCCATGGGATTTTGTAAGCCCTTAAAACCTGTCTACTTAAACTAAGTAGAAGTTTTCTTTTGTTTTTAACAGAAACCTTAAATATTAACTTCTTATTGCATTTTTTTGGAAGATGAAAATGAGGCCTATAAGGTTCATGTAAATTGCCTAAGATCATTCTGCTAGTAAATTATAGAGTCAGGAACCCACGTATGTCTTCCTGCAGAGCTCAAACTCTACCTCTGCCCTATTTGTCCTTTTAATTAAGTGTATAGAGGCCGTCCTATTCCTGAGGACTGGCATTTTGAAGTGAGTAATATTTAAAATAAGCAGCTATTAAGAGGACAATGGACAGGAGAAAGATTATGTCAAAAGATTGTGCAATTTAATCTTTGCAACTGGAGATTTCCACTCCAAAATCCATCTTATAAGATTCTAAATTTTGCTTTATTAGTTTAATGAAATTTTCTATGACATGGTTATATTCCTCATGTGGGACCATATTATGATTTTTACATTTTTCTTGTTTTAATGTATAAAAATTCAATAGCTTTGATTGACAACTTTTTTTTAATGGAAGAAGACTATTGATACAGTTAATGTAGTTAATGTAGTCTATTTCAACTCTCCTGAGATGGACAGAGTAGAGAGAATATTGAATGAGTTAAATGTGATAATATATAGAATTGAAGACAAGAACTCTAGTTCTAACTTGTTCGTTTATAAGATACATAATCCAAGTTGTCACTTAATTTCTCTGAGAGTCTGTTTTCTTTACGTGGAAAATGGAATAATGATGCTGTCTACTTCAGGAGTGAGGTGGCAATCACATAAGGCAATGTGTAGGCAAGTGCTTCATAAATTATGCATCCTTACCCATATGCTCATTCTTGTCAGTGTTAAAGGGAATAAAAAAGCATAAGATTACTAATTTAAGGGACCCCTGGGTAGCTCAATTAGTTAAGCACCTGACTCTTGATTTCAGTTCAGGTCATGATTTCAGGGTTGTGAGACTGAGAACTACATCTGGCTCTGCACTGGGCTTGGAAACTGCTCGAGATTCTCTTCCTCCCCTCCTTTGCTCCCACCCCTCCCTTTCCTCTCTCTTAAAAAAAAAAAAAAATTACTAATTTAAAATCATCTGGTTATCTGGCCTTGCTATATCCTTATATAAGAATACATGTTAGGTCCTCTTCTTCTTTTCACAGCCATTTTAGTGTACTCAGAAATTGTAGAATGGTGATTTTATATTTTTAATTTTATAACTTTTAAAATTTTACTTATTTATTTGACGAGAGAGAGAGAGAGAGATCACAAGTAGGCAGAGGCAGGCAGAGAGAGAGGGGGAAGCAGGCTCCCTGCTGAGCAGAGAGCCTGATGTGGGGCTTGATCCCAGGACCCTGAGATCACGACCTGAGCTGAAGGCAGAGGCTTTAACTCACTGAGTCACCCAGGTGCCCCTACAATGGTGATTTTAAGTGTACTTAGAATACTGAAGACAAATTGGTTGTCAAATTTGAAGCAAAGATACAAAACGAATAATCCTTCCACACATGAGGCATGTACACACAGATACAAAAAGAGCCAAATAGGCTGGAATTCAGAAGACTGTGAGTGAATGTGCAAGTAGATTTCCAGTGGTTCAAAATATCTTGGCAGTGAGTTTCTTCAGCCCAAATATAATGACAAAATCAACAAGTCATTGTCTGTGAGGCAGGTACTGTACTGTTAGCACTTAAAAAAAAAAAAGTGGCTATTGTTAACTTCCAATTTGTTGTACTTCAGAAATAAATTGGATTGAATCAATACATGAGCTGACATGTTGTTGTTGTTGTTTTTTTTTCTGAATGTGTAAGTTGAAACAAATACGGTAATTATGAAAAAAAGCATCTGAGAGAAGTATAATGATTGAGTGTTTCAAATAGTGCAGGATAGAATTATTAGAACTGATTAGGCCTTGCTTTATCATAATTAATTATCATAAATGTGCTTTCAGTAAGTTAAAGACATGTTTCAGGTTTTCAATAAAGATAACTCATTTTCAATGAGAATCATTAAAAATCAATTGTTCAAAGAAACATAATTTTACAAAGGTGAATTAGGATGAATTGGAGGAAGGTGGTCAAAATGCACAAATTTCTAGTTACAAGATATATAAGTAGTGGGAATGTAACATATAATGACTATTAGCACTGCAACATGGTATATTTAAAAGCTGTTAAGAGATTAGATCCTAACGTTCTCGTTACAAGGGAAAAAAAAACAACCTTTTCTTTTTTAAAAAAATACACATGAGATAACAGATATGAACTGAACATATTGCGGTAGTCTTTTCGCAATACATGTTAAGTAAAACTATTAGGCTATACACCTTAAACGGTACTGTGTGTCAATTATATCTCAATAAAACTGGGGAGAAAGAACCAGGGGTATGGAAAACAGGAAAAGAAAGTCTAACATATATACAGCAACCTACTGCATGCCAAGCTGTGGGCTGAGTTCTTCACATACATTACCTCATTTAATTTTCACAATGACCCTTTGAAGCAGATCTTAATTAGCTCATTTACAAATGAGTAAAGTGATACTCAGGGTGGTCATAGGGTTAGTCAGTGATAATGGTGAGCTTTTAAGGTAGGTCTATCTGGTTCCACAGCTCTACTGTCTTCATTAGAAGGCCCTGTCTTTCTAAATGAGCAGAGTTTGAACAAAACTCGGAACTGGACCCCTGCGGGAATTGTGATCATACAATTTCTCCAATGTAATAGCCTTCAATATTGTTAAGTTAACATTTTCATAATAATAACAAAACAAGTTTTTGGAGAAAATATGATTTTCAAGGCTGGAAAGAGCATTGGGATCACATATGCTTGCTGTCTTCATGTTTAGAAGAAACATTCATGGATTCAATCATTCATTTAAAGAACGTGTCTGATGCTGGACACTCTGAGAAATGCTAGGAAGCCCAAATTAGTAAAGGATATGTTTAAGTCATGGGACTAGTCATCAATACCAGAGCTGAGAGGTCTGAATCTTGACCCTACATCTTCAGTCCTGAGTGCTTACTTTATCTGTACCAAGGTGACCCACCATATAGTGAGCACCCATGTTTCTTAATGATACGCTATTGCATGTACATACAAATGTGCAATCCAGAATGTGCAACATGTCATCTGCAGTATCCTAATTTTGCACACAATCTCTTACTACTTAATGTTTATGTTAATATAATCTCATCATTATTACCTTTCCTCTAGATATATTGTCATTTATTTATATATGCAAAAATATAGAAATATATTTTAGTAATACATCTGCTTGTCAATAGACTTATTCATTTATTCAATATTTAGCAAGTATTTATTGATGAGCAATATGAGAAGGTACTGTTCAAAATGTTTGAGGTTTCTCAAGGAACAAAACAGACAAAATTCTCTGCCCTTGTAAAAACTGAATTTTATATAGGAAATACATAATAAGTGATAAACAGAAAACTGTAAATTATGTGGAATGTTAGAAGGTAACAAGGTTAAAGAAAAAAAAGGGAGTAAATCAAGATACGGAGGGTAATCGGTCTGGTTGGGGTTGTAATTTTATTGGTGGTTAAGTGTGACTATCCAATGCAAAATCTCAAAGGAGAAAACATTCCTGGAAGTCAGGATAGGCATGGAATTGTGATGGGTAAAAATAACTCCTTAAATATTTGTCCATAACTATAGACATTAACATATTCTTCTTATATTCTGCTCCATACTTATATCCTAAAATTATCACAAGTAAAATCCTAAGAGATGACAATATTCATACAAAACACAATATACACTTTAAGCATTTTAGAACAATGATGAGCCAGTTTGCCTCATAGAATCATATGCTTCCTCTTGGACTTAACTCATTTAATCATTTTTGTTTATATCTAAAAGTCACAATATTTTGAATCAAAGTATTTTGAAATTCTATTTAAAATTAAGAGTTATCATTAGTTCAAGACCTTTTGGCTATCTCACCATTTTCTCCCCACCCAAGGGGAAGAGTACCAAACCTCAATATCCTTATCTCAAATCCTTTGTTCTTTGCACTACTTTGAAAGATTTTCTCTTACACTTTGTCTAGAGGCATTGTACTTTTCCTTCCTTCCTTCCTTCCTGAGAGTATATTTTGTCTCCAAATATTTTTTTTCAAATATGCTTAGAAACCAAAAAGAGAAAACAGATGGTGCCTTCTTCATAATACCCGAGCTTTACAAATCATGTCAAAGGTATCAGGAGGCAATTCCAGTATGCTCTGTATCTATATAAAGCATTCATTTTGGAGAGTTTTTATAACGTTCCACTTTGAGCTTCTAGTTCTCCAAATATCCTACATCAGAAAGATGGTTCAGAGGTATTAATTTAGATGACACAGCTATCCACATATTCTTTATAACCAGTCACAGACATCAAAATTATGATGTTTGTTCAGTAGTTACATTTTTTAAATAGAGGCAGAGATGGCTCTTAAATCTTAAATCATACTGAATTCTAGTCTGTAAAAGAAAACTGAAACCTTGTACATTTTTATTTTTTATATGGCTCATTTTATGTTTCTGATAGCATTGAACAGACATATTTATGGAAGCACCACATTTGTTTATTTACATATTATACATAATATATTAAAATATATGTATATGTTATAAATAGTATATATATATGCATATGTATTCCATCATATCTTTTAACTTGTATCAGTATAATTTCAGGTTTAAAAGATGAGATATTACATACTTACATAGCAATGGTAAGAAGCAGAAAAGTCATTATTTTTCTCTTGCCTCTCTCTGTCTCTTTCTCTGTTTCTAAATATATTTCTCTCTCTCTGTCTCACTGAGGTATAAATAGATATGATGAAGAGCACAGGTATTTAACACCTGAGTTTGGCAAATATATATAATTGTGTTTCTAAGTATAATTAATACTTCGAGAGGCTAGAGAACATAGTCATCACCTCAAAAAGCCCCTTGTGCCCACTTCCAGTGCATTCTTGCTCCCAGGGATAAGCACTGTCATTTTCTATTGCCATATATTAGTTTTGCTTATTCTTAAACTCAAGGTTAATGAAATCATATAACTGATTTGTGTGTGTGTGTGTATCTGGCTTCTTTTTTCCTCAACATAATGTTTTTAGATTAATCTATATTGTTGTATATATCATTATGTATTATATTCCTTTTAATTTCTGAGTAGTGTTATATTCTATGAATATACCATAATCTATTATTTATTTACCTGTTGATTTTCATTTGGGCTGTTGCCAACCCAAATGATATGTAGCTATTACAAAGAAAGATAACATAAATGTACTTATACACTTATTTTTAAAGATTTATTTATTTGAGAAAGTGCACACACACGTGCATGCAAGAGAAGAGAGAGAGACAGGAGAGAATCTTCAAGCAGACTCCCTGCTGAGTGGGGAGCCCAATGCAGGGCTCTATTCCACAACCCGTGAGATCATGACCTGAGCTGAAACCAAGAGTCAGACTGAGCCACCTTGATGCCCTTACACTTATTTTTATAAACATGTATTTCAACTTCTCTTGTGTAAATATCTAGTACTAGAATCACTGGACAATAGGGTATAAAATAAATTAATAATAAATCGATTGTCAGAATAATTTCCAAAGGAGATTTTGCAACTTTTTACTCCCACCAGCTGCTCATCATTTTTGCCAACTTTTGTTGTTGCTATTACTTTCAATTGTTGCTGATCTAATGGCTTTGAAATTACATCTCTTTACACCTTTTAATTTATAATACTGTGATGATTAATAAAGTTGATCACTTTTTTATCAACTTAGCTTTTAGGCATACCTTTTTTTGTAAAGTGGCCACCTTCTCTATAATTTATTGAGTTGTCTTATTTACTTAAGAGTTTTTTGTATATTCTACAGAAATATATAAATGCAATTCCTTGGTCAGATACTTGTATTTAAATGATTCCTCCCAGTCTGTGCCTTGAATTTTCATATCTTTAACAGTGTGTTTTGATAAGCGTAAGTTTTTAATTTTATGAAATATAGTTCTTTTCCCTTTTATTTATTTCTGTTCCTTTTATTTTATTTCTGTTTTACTTTATTTCTGTTTCTTGTATTTACTACAAAGCAATGAACATATTTGCTTAAATTTTCTTATAGAAGTCTTACATTTGAACTTTTCAAATTTAGATCTATGCGCCATCATAAACTAGCATTTTTATGTATGAGGTGAGGTAGTCTTCAAAATTTATTTTTTCAGTTTGTCCTATGCGATTTGTTGAAAATACTTTTCCTTTTCTATTCATTGCTATGACAATTTTGTCCAAATTAATTGACTACATATGTGTGATTCTATTTCTGTTTCAATAATTTATTTGTCAATAAACCAGTTTATGAGAATACCACATTGTTTAAGATATTTTGGTTATTGTAGATACTTTACATTTCCTTACTTCAAAACAAAACAAAACAAAACAAAACAACATTTCAAATTCAATAAAGACCTCCTGGGATTTTTACTGAGATTGCAATAAGATGTAAGTAAGTATAATAAGCACACTTTGCACATGGATTGGATCTGTGAATATAAAGGGTTATCAATCCCATGATTATGTGATATGGCAAGTGTAAAGAAATTTTGAAGAAATTAAGATCCCTGGTGTTATGTTGACTTTCAGTTAATCAAAAGGGAGATTATCCAGGATGAATCCACCTAATCAGGCAGCACTTCTAAACAGGGACTGGGTTCCTCCCGCTGGTCTGGAAGCGGCAAGACGATATGAGTTCTATAGTTACAAGAAAATTAATTCTGCCCACAACCATATGAGTTTGAATGAGGACTCTTAATCCCAGATGATTTCGCAGCCTCAGCCTCCCACTTTATTTCAGCCTGTGAGACCCTGAACAGAAGATACAATTTGTCCATGTCTAGACATTGACCCCTAGAACCAAGATAGTACACACATGCTCTTTTAGGCTGCTAAATTTGTGGTAATTTGTTATGCACTAATGGAAAACTAATGTAAGTGTCTGTTTTAGTGGGACAATAGGAATTCTTAAATGTTAATAACTAGGAAAGAAGTCAGGATCATGGGGACACCAGTCAGTATTAGGAGTGACAGAGAGGTTTAGTTCAGAAATTAAATTGGCACACTTATTGTTAGAGGTCAGTAATGAAGTGATGGACTGGGAGTCAGAGGCTGGGTGAAAATCACAGAGCAAACTGGAAGCCAAGAACAAGGAAAACTAATGACATAATAATAGGCAATTAGGTAAATTAAGTAAGCAATTAATTAGGTAAACAATTAGAAGAGGTCAGAATTCTCTGGGATTTCTGTCTTTAGCCTATAACATGCATATAAACAAGTAAAGGGCAGGTAACAATCCTAGGGCATGATTACTTCAGACTCTGCGATGGAAATAGCTAAATGAGTTTAAGAGTATTATTCATAGATTAACACTTCAGCAGAGAGAGTCGGAAGTATAAGAAACCTCATCCATGACAGATACTTAGAGGAATATTCAAGAAAATTCCCTGAAAGGAGGAAAATTGTACAGAGGTAGAAAGTAGTAGAAGGATTGGAAGAAAAAGGACAACAGAATTCCAAGCTGGTGATGACATGGTTTACCTGAGAAAGAGTCCCACAGAGAGAAAATAGAACATAATAGAATAATGCTTATTGGGCTGGCTAAAGACACAAGTTTGAAGATAAAAGAGCCCATTCTACTTCCAAGAGTTCAGCCAAGATTGACTATAACAAATTCCCTAGAATAGCATTTGAATTTTAAGAATAAAAAAAGAGGGGCGCCTGGGTGGCTCAGTGGGTTAAGCCTCTGCTTTCGGTCATGATCTCAAGGTCCTGGGATCAAGTCCCACAAACGGGCTCTCTGGTTGGCGGGGAGCCTGCTTCCTCCTCTCTCTCTCTCTATGCCTGCTTGGTCTCTCTCTGTCAAATAAAAAAATAAAATCTTAAAAAAAAAGAATAAAAAAAGAATCCAATAGGTGTCTAGCAGAAAACCTTATGTTAGCTACAAGAAAAATACTCAGACTTTCCTCAATCATCTCCTCAGCAAAATTAAATATTATTGGGGTAAGGGAGATGAAGAACATTTCTTTTTCTTTTCTTTTCTTTTCTTTTTTTTTTTTTTTTTTAAGATTTTATTTATTTTACAGAGAGAGACACATTCAGCGAGGGAACACAAGCAGGAGGAGCGGGAGAGGGAGAAGCAGGCTTCTCGCCAAGGAGGGAGCCCGATGTGGAGCTCAATGTGGGGCTGGATCCCAGGACCCTGGGATCATGACCTGAGCCAAAGATGCTTAACGACTGAGCCACCCAGGCACCCTGATGAAAAGCATTTCTATTTCTGTATCTATATCCAGTTGTTAGATTTGTCTATAGAGAAAGAGGTTTTCTGGTCCCCTCTCCCTATTTTGATGAATACTGAAAGCAACATTTTTTTTCCTCTAACCTTATCACTTTACTTGCTCTTGGACTCAAAGTGAATCTTTGTTGTAAGAAAATGACATCCATCCCTATTTGTCTGTTGAGTAACGGTGTATTAAAATTCAGTGCTCATAAAAATCAGACTTTCAGCCGTCTTGTGTGTGGAGATTGAATAAAAACCTGGACCTTCTGAATAAACTGAGTGTTTTTAGTGCCTAAAACTTCGAAGAACACTCATGCTGTTTCCTACCTCATCCATTAAAAGGACTAGGGTCTTCACTGCACATTGTCACAACCCCTCACCATGGTCTCATCACAAAATGGACAGAAGCTCAGAGGTCTCCTCCCTGTCTGAGTAAACAGATTGGCAGCAGAGGCCAACACATGGCTAGTCAATCTTAAATAGCTCAGAAAACTTCTTGTTGTGCATCTGAAACTTTTTTCTAAATGTTTTAAAAATATTATGTTTACATGTTTTTGAAGAAATGATAAGTTCACTTGGTTCACAGTTTGAAAGGCACAAAGGAATTAGTTATAATCCGAGTTTACTAATTATTAATAGATACATTTGTTTCTCCACACCTTTGAAAATAGTATTACTTTTTTTTTTTTTTTTTTAGTTTTTGGAAATTTGGTAAAAGGCTTTATCTTAACATAGTTTAAATTGCATTTTTCCTATCAGAATTGAGGTGGAGCTTCTTTTTAGTTATTTGAAAGCCATTTAACTCCCTTTTATCTGAACTGTCCTTTATCAATTCTCTTTTGGTTATTTGTATTATTAATTTGTAGGAGCATTTTATATATTAAAGGTATTTTTATTAATGATACAACTTGCAATATTTTCCCAATTTATTGTTTGTATTTTAATTTGCATATGATGGGTTGGGCAATATTTTATTATTTTGTTACTTAGTCAAGTTAATCAGCCTTATCTTCTGTGATTTCTAACTTTTGTGTCATACTTTGTGTCATGGTTTCTGTCTGCTTTACTTCCCCAAATATCCTATGGCTTCTTTAAATATCGTTATGGTGTTAAATTTTACAATGAAATTTAATCCACCAGAATCTATCCTGGTGTTTAGTATAAGGTGAGAATGCACATTTACTCTTTTCCCTGAAAAAGCAACTTTGTTAATCTAACAAAATTTCTTTTAGGAACCATAATAAATCTCACTGATTTGAAAAGAGACTTTCTATGTCCAATTGTATCTGGACTCTCTATTCTGTTATTCCAATGTGTATGTTTATACCAGAACCAAACTACCAATGTGGGTTTTATGTCAAATTACTCATTTATTATTATTTATTCTGATTCTCAAAAACCTAGCTGGATTTATGGAAGATTTTGATGATCACCCTGGTGTTTCAAAAAAATAATTTAGGCTTTTTTTTTTTTTTTTTTTCAATTTGAAAGTGTGAGGTTTGCTTCCTAGGATATACTTTAATGACTTTTTCTGAGATCTGTAGGTGTGTAGTACTCTCTTTGTAACCCCTTGCTCTTTCCTGGTTGATAACCATTGTTTTTGAAAACAGTGGCAGCCATTCCAATTATTTTACCATTTGGGTTTTATCTATCACCCAGTTTCATTAACACAATCTTTTCATAACTATTTCTTATTTTAAATGATGACTTTGGGTAATTTCCCAAAAGAGAAAAATGATGGTTTCTTGCTGATATTGGCCTGCCAAAAGTGCTCTGAATCCATCTCTCTATTCATAGCAGTTATATGACCTATTTTCAGTTATTGGAAAAGAAAATAGGCACAAACCCAAAGTCTTATCTTTAAAGCAAAAATTCTAGTATTTCGAGATGATAGTACCACCTACAGCAATAGATGTTGAGCTGGTACTTAGTTTTCAAGAATAAAAGTTGTTTAAATTCTAGGGGAAGTTCCTCTCAAAACGTAGTGTTTCTGTGTATGGGAATTTTAAGTTTAGCAAATAAAAAATATTTCACTACTAGCTAGTCCCCTCCTCAATCTTATTCAATTTCTTACCCAATAGTGTAGGATAAAATTAAGTCTTCCCCAGATAGTGTCTACCAGGGTTACAAACCAAAATTTAAAAGTTTAAGGGCTTTCAGGTAAATAGTACTTATATGAGGGGACAGATTCATATTGGCTGTCTCAAATCCTGTTTCTCTTCATCAGGTTTGATCTCTATTCCAGGAAAAGAAGGAAAACTCTGATATACTCTCTTTGCCCAGTATATGACATTAATAGGCTCCTAACCACTCTTTACATAGACTCTGCATCTGTTGGCAGATTTCGGTGACCCAGAAAGTAGACAGTAAAAATAAAGATTATTTTATCAGTAAATAGATGAAGACCAAAGAAGATCTCTCACAAATGAGAGGAATCTTTCATCTTTGTTACTGAGTGAAGGAATAAAAAACATTAAAAACTATTATAAATTCAAAAGATAAGAAGTAAAGTAAGAAGCTGATACTGCAAAATGCTCTCTCTAAATACGAGATATACCCAGGGGATTCTGTGGAACTGAGGCTAGTTTAAGAAAAAGTATTTTGAAGATCATTCTCATTAGAAATAATGGAAATGTGAAAGAAATACAAAAGATGGAATGCTGTTCTACTCAGAGAAGAGTTACTTTCTTCGGGAAAAGAGTGGTGCCCACTTCTAGATGCTTATCTAATACCATTTTCCTCATTTTAGTATAAGAAATAAAGGTTCAAATTATTAGTTAATTTAATAAAAAGAAGTAAGTTACATTTTTCTTTTCTTCTTTCTTTCTTTCCTTTTTTTTTTTTTTTTTTTGTAATTAAGCTGCTGTGTGATTTCAGGTCTTGCTTATGAGATGTAAACAAATTGTTAATAGAAAAGCACTTAGGGGTGCCTGGGTGGTTCAGTGGATTAAGCGTCTGCCTTTGGCTCAGGTCATAATCTCAGGGTCCTGGAATGAGCCAGACATCAAGCTCCCTGCCCTGTGGGGTACTAGTTTGTCCTTCTCCCTCTGCCCCTCCCCCCATTCTGCGCGGATGACTCTCTCTCTCTCTTTTTTAAATAAATAAAATATTTTTAAAAAGTCATTTCTTTTTGAGGAAGGAGGAAGGGAAGAGGAGGAGGAGGAGGAAACACTTAAAAAGTAGGTGGCTCCAGCTAGACAAGATTATTTTCTTCTGCCTTTTGCCTTTCCACCTTCTTCCTGTATAGGAAACAGACATGTGGAACTAGAAATTTGCATACACAATGAAATTTTGAGCCAGTTTAGTACTACTGATCAGTTTCTTCTGGACTTTATCCTGTGTGAGGAAAAACTTTTAGCAAATTTAGGCCTTTCAAGAGGTATAAAGACCTCTCTTTTGAGAGATGGTGTGACTAGTTCTTTGCTTACAGCTGAATACATCCCTAAAATAACACAGAAGGATTGAAATCTTGGATGCCAGATTATATTTCAGTGTTTTAAAACAGGAAGCTATAGTACATAGCCCAGATCAGGCACTCTGCTTCTTTTAGTTTTCTTGGATTATGGCCACACTCATTCGTTTAATTATGTCTGTGGCTACGTGCATGCTACAACAGCAGAGTTGAGTAATTGTGGCAGAGATCACATTATCCAAGTCTAAAATATTTATTATCTGACCCTTTGTGGAAAAAGGTTTTGACCCCTGCTTTAAGATATGAAATCAAGAGAACAAAGAGAGAACAGTGTTTTAATTGCCACTGGGTCAGACAGGATGACTGGAACAAGAGCGATCTAGTAAACGGTAACAAGCAAGGCATAAGTCAAACCGCAAGTAATACTGAAAGATGCTTTTGTTTTTAACTAAATACAAATTAATAAAGCAACTGTGAAAGTTCCTTTTGATGCCCTGACTATAATAATTGGTTTCATAAATTCTGGATGTTTTTGACATAGCAAGATTGTGAAAATAACTGAAGAATACTATTTTTTTTTTTAAGCCAGAGAATAATTCATAGCCTGTAATAGAAAGGAAATTTGTGAGGTTAGGGTCTTAAGAAAACTACAAAAGGCATGATAAATCAAATAGAAATTATATTAACCCACAGCAGAAGCTGAATCTGTGTGTGATGTTGAACATATAGAAGAATGGCTTAGGAATGGATTTATCCTACTCCAGGTGGTGAAAATGGTTAGCTTTGCTTGAAAGAATAGATGCTTTGGCAGATCAAGAAATGATTGGCTTCATTTCTCTCACTAGGAAGAAAGATTACAAGTTAGAACCTGCAGAAGTGTGTTAGGGAAACCTAGATCTAGACAGAAATCAAAGAGAAAAACATGAAGCATAGACCCTGTGATTCAGGAAGCAGAGTTGCCATACATAATACAGAGAAAAAAGGAACATGACTAAGTAGAGAATGTTATAGCTTTATAGTTTTGATGCTCAGCTCTAAGAAGGACACTGCAAGAAGAAGTGATAGATAAGAAGTTTCATCCTTTTTCCAGGAAAGAAAAGGTAAAAATGAAATATTTCTTCTTCCATTAAAAAATTGCAAGTAACTCAACAAAATATTTGGGGATAATGCATGGCAAGAGACATACTGGTCCTTATTAGTCCCATGAGGGCAATGGAAGCTATTACATGATCAGCACATTTATTTAAAAATCTTCATGTTTGCCTACAATTAGGTTCAAAGTTAAAATTCAATTTTAAGAGTTTTCACAGGCATCGAATAACATGCAAAATATATTTATTTCATTCTATCCCTTTCTTTCAAATTTTGGAATTCCCGATAAATTCAATTACTGATCCAAAGTCAAATGAAATCTAGGAAATTATGTTTTATGACTATTTTATGCTCTTGTTTCATTCAATTTTTATGTCAAATTTTAATCTCTAAAAGTTTCCCAAGGTAATAGCCTTTATACTGATGAGGTTTTATAAACCTCTACATCTGTATTGCTTCTTGGTGTGAATAATCTTACTCTGATGGCTAAAGTAGGGAGTTTTCTAGAAGTTTGCTCTTTTTTATTCTGTTATGGTCAGTATATGCTGATATGACTATATTGTCAGATATATTCTGATATATAAACATATCTGAGGACAAAGTGCAAAAGCTATTGGGGTCTTACTTTATGTTATGTTAAATGTAATTTTTGTTGGCTAAAACTCAAATACTTGATAACTATTGATTTGTACTGTATTAAATAAAATGACTTAGATTTAATTTAGTTAAAAGAGTCTAATTTAAATAATTTGAGTATAAGTATACTATTAAAATTAGAGATCAGGTAGTGTAACATATTCTTTAGGAAGGACCCTTAATCTTCAGTGTTAGTGCATTAGCTAGACTTCAATTATCATAATTGCAAAACTCCTTTAGAATTCTAGATACATTAGAGTTCAGTGGTATTTATCAGAATGAAATTCTTTCTTTCTTTCTTTCTTTCTTTCTTTCTTTCTTTCTTTTTTTCTTTCTTTCTCTGTCTCTACCATCTATCTGTCTTCTATCTATATCAAGATAATATTATAATTTAGTGTAAGGCATGAATGATCTTTATATAGCTTAGTGATAAAGAAGACACGAATTAGAGTTTGCAGTTGGAAGTGATGACATGATCTAAATGACTCAGATTCCCATGCCAACAAAAGTGTGAAATTGGTATTCTGCAGTATTTCTTGTTTATTTAGTTCATTTGTGTTTCCTTTATACCTACCTTCTTGTCATTAAATCATTACCACTTTCAACATAGGGAATGCACGTGATTTTCAAAACTTTAGAGAGCAACACATTTAGTTACTTAAGTGCCTTCTGATGGACAAACCTTCAATGTAACTGATTATATAAAACAGTCATGGAAGAAAGGGAAAAAAATAATGTGAGAGAAACTCATTAAGTACTGACACACTTTATTGTCTATTTGCTACTACTCATAGAATGTGTTTATTTGATGTTGTATTTGTTCAGTATGTGTCATCCTGGTTGCATTCTTGTGTTTTGTTTTTTTTTTTTTATAGAATACACTGCATTTGAGGCTCTTAAAAAGGTAAGTTTAGAATTTTTACTTTAACTATAATACATTTATTGATTATTTTGCAGAAAATTTGCATTAGCTGAATGCTAAGTTTATTACCAGAATGATACATATTCTTAATTTTTAAAATTTTCTCTTCAGTATTCCAGTAAGATATTACCTTAGTTATATTCATGTTCACATTTGTAATTTACTTATTGCTTAAGTAATTAATTGTTTTTTTATTTATTTTTATTTTTTATTAACATATAATGTATTATTAGCCCCAGGGGTACAGGTCTGTGAATCGCCAGGTCTACATACTTCATAGCACATACCTTTCCCAATGTCCATAACCCCACCACCCTCTCCCTTCCCCTGGCAACCCTCAGTTTGTTTTATGAGATTAAGAGTCTCTTATAGTTTGTCTCCCTCCCTATCCCATCTTGTTTCATTTATTCTTTTCCTATCTCCCAAACCCCCCACATTGCCTCTCAACTTCCTTATATCAGGGAGCTCATATGATAATTGTCTTTCTCTGATTGACTTATTTCACTAAGCATAATACCCTCTAGTTCCATCCACGTCATAATGTAGTATTATATTTCTCACCCTTTATTATTGGTATTAATCAAAGCACACCTTTTATATTTATCATTTTCTAAACATCTCAATGCAATATGTAATTTTAAGCAAAAAAAAGTATTACTTGCAAATGATATTAATTTTAGATCTTTTTTTAAGATTTTATTTATTTATTTGACAGAGAGAGATCACAAGTAGAGAGGCAGGCAGAGAGAGAGAGAGAGAGAGGGAAGCAGGCTCCCTGCTGAGCAGAGAGCCCGATGTGGGACTCGATCCCAAGACCCTGAGATCATGACCCGAGCCGAAGGCAGCAGCTTAACCCACTGAGCCACCCAGGCGCCCAATTTTAGATCTTGATTAACTATATTTATAAACTTCATTTCAACTTTTTTCTCTTACAGTACTCCTTAGATGTTTATTTATTTACTTGAGAGAGATTGAGAGAGGGGGTGAGCACTAGCTCAGGATAGAGGCAGGGGGAGAGAATCTCAAACAGATTCCCCACTGAATGTGGAGCCCAAAGTGGGGCTTGATACTTCCACCCATGAGATCATGACAGGAGCTGCAACGGAGAGGTGGATACTCAACTGACTGACACACCCACATGTCCCCTTATAATACTCTTAAAATATGATAGTGTAATAGTGAATTTTAATGAAGGTCATGAGAATATTGGCCTTGGTATTTTCTTTCCTAAAACAAAGCATTATTAAACTGTTTAGAAAATAACAAGAAAATTATTCAGCCTGGATGTCAAATTTTAAATGAAAAAGAAAAACTAAAGTTAAGGAGCTTTTCCTCCTTATGATTTTTTTTTTCACATAGACTCCATGCTCAGCATGGAGCCCAACATGGGGTTTGAACTCCCCACCCTGAGATCAAGACCTGAGTAGAGATCAAGAGCCAGATGCCTAACTGACTGAACCACTCAAGTGCCCCATGATTTTCTTAATAACATTGAGTTTCTTTATTTCAAAAATATAATCTATAATACATGTAACATACAAAATACACGTTAAGTGACTGTATTATTGTTAAGGCTTCTGATCAACAGCAGGCTATTAGGGATTAAGTGTTGGAAGAGTCAAAAGTTATATGCAGGGAGGAGGAGTCAAGATGGCAGAGAAGTAGCAGGCTGAGACTACTTCAGGTAGCAGGAGATCAGCTAGATAGCTTACCTAAAGATTGCAAACACCTACAAATCCAACAGGAGATCGAAAAGAAGAAGAACAGCAATTCTAGAAACAGAAAATCAACCACTTTCTGAAAGGTAGGACTGGCGGAGAAGTGAATCCAAAGTGATGGGAAGATAGACCGCAGGGGGAGGGGCCGGCTCCCGGCAAGTGGCAGAACAATGGAGCACAAAATCAGGACTTTTAAAAGTCTGTTCCGTTGAGGGACATCGCTCCAGAGGCTTAACCGGGGTGAAGCACACGCGGTGTCAGCGTGGTCTCAGGTCCCGCAGGGTCACAGAAGGATCGGGGGTGTCTGAGTGTCGCAGAGCTTACAGGTATTAGAACGGGGAAGCCGGCTACAGAGACAGAGCCGAGGAGTGAGCTCTAAGCTTGGGGTTACCTTGAACTGGTCCCAGGCTCGGTCAACTCGGAGTGCCGCCGGAGGCAAGGGTGATAGGAGTAATTGGGCACTGTTCTCTGAGGGCGCACTGAGGAGTGGGGCCCCGGGCTCTCGGCTCCTCCGGGCCAGAGAATAGGAGGCTGCCATCTTAATCCCGTCCTCCAGAACTCTACGGAAAGTGCTCAGGGAACAAAAGCTCCCGAAAGCAAACCCGAGCAAATTACTCAGCCCGGCCCCTGGTAAGGGCGGTGCAATTCTGCCTTGGGCAAAGACACTTGAGAATCACTACAACAGGCCCCTCCCCCAGAAGATTAACAAGAAATCCAGCCAGGACCAAGTTCACCTACCAAGGAGTGCAGTTTCAATACCAAGGAGAGCAGCGGTATTCCAGACGAGGAGAAAGCAAAGCACAGAACTCATGGCTTTCTCCCTATGATTCTTTAGCCTTGCAGTTAATTTAACTTTTTTTCTTTTTCAATTTTTTTTCTCTTCTTCTGCCAAATTTTTTTTAATTTTTACCCTTTTCTTTTTTTACTTTTTTTTAACTAGCTTATCATATATATATATATATATATATATATATAATTTTTTTTCTTTAATCGTTTTCTTTTTTATAATTGTTTCTTTTTTTTTTTTTTCTATTTCTTTCTGAACCTCTTTTTATACCCTTTCACCCTCCTCATGATTTGGGATCTCTTCTGATTTGGCTAAAGCATATTTTCCTGGGGCTGTTGCCACCCTTTTAGTATTTTACTTGCTCCTTCATATACTCTTACCTGGACAAAATGAAAAGGCAGAAAAATTCACCACAAAAAAAAGAACAAGAGGGCGCCTGAGTGGCTCAGTGGGTTAAGCCTCTGCATTCGGCTCAGGTCATGATCTCAGGGTCCTGGGATTGAGGCCTGCATCGGGCTCTCTGCTCAGCGGGGAGCCTGCTTTCTCCTCTCTAACTCTATGCCTGCCTCTCTGCATACTTGTGATCTCTCTCTCTGTTTCAAATAAATAAAATCTTAAAAAAAAAAAATAAAAACAAGAGGCAGTACCAAAGGCTGGAGACCTAATCAATACAGACATTGGTAATATGTCAGATCTAGAGTTCAGAAGGACTATTCTCAAGGTTTTAGCCGGGCTCGAAAAAGGCATGGAAGATATTAGAGAAACCCTCTCAGGAGATATAAAAGCCCTTCCTGGAGAAATAAAAGAACTAAAATCTAACCAAGTTGAAATCAAAAAAGCTATTGAGGTGCAATAAAAAATGGAGGCTCTCACTGCTAGGATAAATGAGGCAGAAGAAAGAATTAGCGATATAGAAGACCAAATGACAGAGCATAAAGAAGCTGAGCAAAAGAGGGACAAACAGCTACTGGACCATGAGGGGAAAATTCGAGAGATAAGTGACACCATAAGATGAAACAACATTAGAATGATTGGGATTCCAGAAGAAGAAGAAGGAGAGAGGGGAGCAGAAGGTATATTGGAGAGAATTATTGGAGAGAACATCCCCAATATGGCAAAGGGAACAAGCATCAAAATCCAGGAGGTTCAGAGAACCCCCCTCAAAATCAATAAGAATAGGTCCACACCCTGTCACCTAATAGTAAAATTTACAAGTCTTAGTGACAAAGAGAAAATCCTGAAAGCATCCCGGGAAAAGAAGTCTGTAACATACAATGGTAAAAATATTAGATTGGCAGCAGACTTATCCACAGAGACCTGGCAGGCCAGAAAGAGCTGGCATGATATCTTCAGAGCACTAAACAAGAAAAACATTCAGCCAAGAATACTATAACCAGCTAGGCTATCATTGAAAATAGAAGGAGAGATTAAAAGCTTCCAGGACAAACAAAAACTGAAAGAATTTGCAAACACCAAACCAGCTCTACAGGAAATATTGAAAGGGGTCCTCTAAGCAAAGGGAGATGTTAAAAGTAGTAGATCAGAAAGGAACAGAGACAATATACAATAACAGTCACCTTGGAGGCAATACAATGGCACTAAATTCATATCTCTCAATAGTCACTCTGAATGTTAATGGGCTAAATGCCCCAATCAAAAGACACAGGGTATCAGAATGGATAAAAAAACAAAACCCATCTATATGTTGCCTATAAGAAACTCATTTTAAACCCGAAGACACCTCCAGATTTAAAGTGAGGGGGTGGAAAAGAATTTACCATGCTAACGGACATCAGAAGAAAGCAGGAGTGGCAATCCTTATATCAGATCAATTAGATTTTAAGCCAAAGACTATAATAAGAGGTGAGGAAGGACACTACATCATATTCAAAGGATCTGTCCAACAAGAAGATCTAACAATTTTAAATATCTATGCCCCTAATGTGGGAGCGGCCAACTATATAAACCAATTAATAACAAAATCAAAGAAACACATCAACAATCATACAATAATAGTAGGGAACTTTAACACTCCCCTCACTGCAATGGACAGATCATCCAAGCAAAAGATCAACAAGGAAATAAAGGCCTTAAATGACACACTGGACCAGATGGACATCACAGATATATTCAGAACATTTCATCCCAAAGCAACAGAATACACATTCTTCTCTAGTGCACATGGAACATTCTCCAGAATAGATCACATCCTCGGTCCTAAATCAGGTCTCAACCGGTATCAAGAGATTGGGATCATCCCTTGCATATTTTCCGACCACAATGCTCTGAAGCAGAACTCAATCACAGGGTGAAATTTGAAAAGAACCCAAATACATGGAGACTAAACAGCATCCTTCTAAGGAATGAATGGGTCAACCAGGAAATTAAAGAAGAATTGAAAAAAGTCATAGAAACAAATGATAATGAAAACACAATGGTTCAAAATCTGTGGGACACAACAAAAGCAGTCCTGAGAGGAAAATATATAGTGGTACAAGCCTTTCTCAAGAAACAAGAAAGGTCTCAAGTACACAACCTAACCCTACACCTAAAGGAGCTGGAGAAAGAACAAGAAAGAAAACCTAAACCCAGCAGGAGAAGAGAAATCATAAAGATCAGAGCAGAAATCAATGAAATAGAAACCAAAAAACAATAGAACAAATCAACGAGACTAGGAGCTGGTTCTTTGAAAGAATTAATAAGATTGATAAACCCCTGGCCAGACTTATCAAGAAGAAAAGAGAAAGGACCCAAATAAATAAAATCATGAATGAAAGAGGAGAGATCACAATTAACACCAAAGAAATACAGACAATTATAAGAACATACTATGAGCAACTCTACGCCAACAAATTTGACAATCTGGAAGAAATGGATGCATTCCTGGAGACATATAAACTACCACAACTGAACCAGGAAGAAATAGAAAGCCTAAACAGACCCATAACCAGTAAGGAGATTGAAACAGTCATCAAAAATCTCCAAACAAAGAAAAGCCCAGGGCTAGATGGCTTCCCAGGGGAATTCTACCAAACATTTAAAGAAGAACTAATTCCTATTCTCCTGAGACTGTTCCAAAAAATAGAAATGGAAGGAAAACTTCCAAACTCATTCTATGAGGCCAGCATCACCTGGATCCCAAAACCAGACAAGGATCCCATCAAAAAAGAGAACTACAGACCAATATCCTTGATGAACACAGATGCAAAAATTCTCACCAAAATACTAGCCAATAGGATTCAACAGTACATGAAAAGGATTCTTCACCATGACCAAGTGGGATTTATTCCAGGGCAGCAAGGTTGGTTCAACATCCGCCAATCAATCAATGTGATACAACACATTAATAAAAGAAAGAACAAGAACCATATGATACTCTCAATAGATGCTGAAAAAGCATTTGACAAAGTACAGCATCCCTTCTTGATCAAAACTCTTCAAAGGGTAGGGATAGGGGGCACATACCTCAATATTATCAAAGCCATCTATGAAAAACCCACCGCAAATATCATTCTCAATGGAGAAAAACTGAAAGCTTTTCCACTAAGGTCAGGAACACGGCAGGGTGATCCATTATCACCACTGCTATTCAACATAGTACTAGAAGTCCTAGCCTCAGCAATCAGACAACAAAAGGAAATTAAAGGCATCCAAATCGGCAAAGAAGAAGTCAAACTATCACTCTTTGCAGACGATATGATACTTAACCTAGAAAACCCAAAGACTCCACTTCAAAACTACTTGAACTTGTACAGGAATTCAGCAAAGTGTCAGGATATAAAATCAATGCACAGAAATCAGTCGCATTTCTCTACACCAACAACAAGACAGAAGAAAGAGAAATTAAGGAGTCCATCCCATTTACAATTGCACCCAAAACTATAAGATACCTAGGAATAAACCTAACCAAAGAGGCTAAGAATCTATACCGAGAAAACTATATAGTACTCATGAAAGAAATTGAGGAAGACACAAAGAAATGGAAACATGTTCCATGCTCCTGGATTGGAAGAATAAATATTGTGAAAATGTCTATGCTACCTAAAGCAATCTACACATTTAATGCAATTCCTATCAAAGTACCATCCATTTTTTTTTCAAAGAAATGGAACAAATAATCCTAAAATTTATATGGAACCAGAAAGACCTCGAATAGCCAAAGGAATATTGAAAAAGAAAGCCAAAGTTGGTGGCATCACAATCCCGGACTTCAAGCTCTATTATAAAGCTGTCATCATCAAGACAGCATGGTACTGGCACAAAAACAGACACATAGATCAATGGAACAGAATAGAGAGCCCAGAAATAGACCCTCAACTCTATGGTCAACTAATCTTCGACAATGCAGGAAAGAAGGTCCAATGGAAAAAAGACAGCCTCTTCAATAAATGCTGTTGGGAAAATTGGACGGCCACATTCAGAAAAATGAAATTGGATCATTTCCTTACACCACACACGAAAACAGACTCAAAATGGATGAAGGACCTCAATGTGAGAAAGGAATCCCTCAAAATCCTTGAGGAGAACACAGGCAGCAACCTCTTCGACCTCAGCCGCAGCAACATCTTCCTAGGAACATCGCCAAAGGCAAGGGAAGCAAGGGCAAAAATGAACTGTTGGGATTTTATCAAGATCAAAAGCTTTTGCACAGCAAAGGAAACAGTTAACAAAACCAAAAGACAACTGACAGAATGGGAGAAGATATTTGCAAACGACATATCAGATAAAGGGCTAGTGTCCAGAATCTATAAAGAACTTAGCAAACTCAACACCCAAAGAACAAATAATCCAATCAAGAAATGGGCAGAAGACATGAACAGACATTTCTGCAAAGAAGACATCCAGATGGCCAACAGACACATGAAAAAGTGCTCACCATCACTCGGCATCAGGGAAATACAAATCAACACCACAATGAGATACCACCTCACACCAGTCAGAATGGCTAAAATTAACAAGTCAGGAAATGCCAGATGCTGGCGAGGATGCGGAGAAAGGGGAACCCTCCTACACTGTTGGTGGGAATGCAAGCTGGTGCAACCACTCTGGAAAACAGCATGGAGGTTCCTCAAAATGTTGAAAATAGAACTACCCTATGACCTAGCTATTGCATTACTGGGTATTTATCCTAAAGATACAAACATAGTGATTTGAAGAGGCACGTGCATCCGAATGTTTATAGCAGCAATGTGTACAATAGCCAAGCTATGGAAAGAACCTAGATGTCCACCAACAGACGAATGGATAAAGAAGATAAGGTATATATACACAATGGAATACTATGCATCCATCAAAAGAAATGAAATCTTGCCATTTTCGACGTTTTGGATGGCACTAGAGGGTATCATGCTTAATGAAATAAGTCAATCGGAGAAAGACAACTATTATATGATCTCCCTGATATGAGGGAGAGGAGATGGAACATGGGGGGTTAAGGGGGTAGGAGAAGAGTAAATGAAACAAGATTGGATTGGGAGTGAGACAAACCATAAGTGTCTCTTAATCTCACAAAGCAAACTGAGGGTTGATGGGGGGAGGGGGGGTTGGGGGGGTGGGGTTATGGACATTGGGGAGGGTATGTGCTATGGTGAGTGCTGTGAAGTGTGTAAACCTGGCGATTCACAGACTTGTACCCCTGGGGATAAAAATATATGTTTATAAAAAATAAAATTAAATTAAAATTAAAAAAATTAAAAAATAAATAAAATTTTTAAATGAAAAAAATTTATATGCAGATTTTTGACTGCACAGGGGTTGGTTCCCCTAACCTCTTGCCCAGCCCATTGTGCAAGGGTCAACTGTATATTGGTCTTTATGTCTGTTCTCATGTCAGTACTACACTATCTTGATTACTATAACTTTATAATATGTTTTGAAGATATAAGAGTGAATCATCAATTTTGTTCTTCCTTTTTTTTTTTTTTGGCTATTCTGAATCCTTTGCATTTCTATATGCAATTTAGGATTAGCCTATTAATTTCTATAAATAACACAGCTGTGAGTTTGTGGGAAATTTCACTGAATATGCAGATAAATTTGGGGAGGATAGTCATCTTCATAATATTTTAGGTTTTTATCTAGCTTCCTATTTATGAACATGAGACTTTTTCAATTTGTTTAGCTCTTAATTTCTTACAACAATGTTTTATCCTCTCAAGACCTAGTACTAAGTGGACATTCAGAAGCAAAAAACAAACATTTATATATAAACCATACACAGAAATTTTTATTTTATTTTATTTATTTATTTTTTTATTGAGAGGGAGTGTGTGTATGAGCTGAGGGTGGGAGGAAGGGCAGAGGGAGAAGGAGAGACTCTTAAGCAGACTCCATATTTATTTTGTTGCATGAGGTCTAATCTAATGTTATTATTATTTTTGCTGTGTAAATTGTTACAGATTTGGCCACTGGGAGCTCTTTCAGATCAGTGTCTGTGTTTTAGTTTTTATTTTGAAAAATGTCCCCATCTTTTTTTTTTTTTTAATTACTTCTTTACTTTCTGATGCCACAAGTTGCTCTAGAATCATGTTGTATGTTCTCTGCCCAAGCCCAAAATCAACCTCTGCAGGAAATTCTGGTTCCTTTGTTGGATAATCTTATTTAGAAAATAAAGTAAGGTGAAACATCTTTTCTGTAGGTTTTAGCCACTTGATTTGTATTTTCCATGCATTGGTTTTAAATGTCTTTGTTAATTTTTCCATTGCATTGTTTGCTTTTTAATTATTGATTTGCAAGTATTCCCTATATATTTTAGATAATAATATTTGTTAACAATTAAGATTGGAATTATTTGAAAAAGAAAAAGATATTTTAACAATGGCTTAATTAAAATATATATTTACTTCTCTTTTATGAGAAGACATGTCGATGTGATAATGATGAACTGGACAGAATCTAAGCTTCTATTTTCTTTCCTGAGCACATGGTTTCCATCCTCAGGGGTATTTCATGGTCCCAGATGGTATCTGGAATTCCAGATATCAAAATCAGATTCTAGGAAACAGAGCAACTGAGGAATGAAAGGCTTAAACTCTAAACTAGATTTCACAAGAAATTTTTTTCTTAAAATTTTCCTTTTTATGTCTTTTTATGTTGTGTATTTTAAATAAATATCTCTTTTATATGTTTTATTGACTGGAACTTGGTCAAGTAATTACCCCTAAATGAAATGGAGACTGGAAGAGGTCGGCTTTTACTTCGAGTGGCAAGCTGCCCACTAAAAGTCAGAGTTTTCACTCCAAAGCATTTATTGATTAGCCATGAATTAACTAGATAGGTTGGCTTCTTGAGGTTGCTGCCTATTCTGAAGTTCCTTAGCCTTCTTTCCTGTGATCTCTTACCCTTTGCCCTGACTTCTGGGCTTCTTTATATGCTGTTGCCAAGCTTCCTAGAAAATGAATGGAAGTGTTCAAGCATCTGAAATGTAGGCTCAGATTGGCACATCATCACTTCTATCTCACTCTATTGGACAAGGTGTATGGTTATAGGGTCAAACCAGGTTCAACTCTTCATGAGTGCTGCATGGTCACATTACTAGAGGGTGAACATGGAAAACTGTAGTCATTTTAATGATAAACCTACTCCATCATACACTGACTGCTGAAAATGAGTCATGCATAATCTCTCAAATTTAATTTAGATTGGTATGTTATTGCCCTTATTAGTTTTAGCTTTTTTTAAAAAAATTAACCTGCTGTTTTTCTTTTCCCTCTACCCAGCAAAGTAGTTAACAGTTGAATCAATATGTTTTTAATAGCAGAGTTGCACATTTGGCAAATTGTTAAACAATATGGAGTATAAAACCTCTGTTATAATATTTATGTTATGTTGTACCTGTACAAGTTATTAAGATCACTTTCTAGGAAAAGAAAACAAAAAACAAAACAACAGCAAAAATGATTAGGCAGAGGATCACTCCTTTATGGGTTGAGTAGAGCTTAGGTTAAGACTCTTAGAGGACAAATGTGGCCAGGACCATTTGAAAAATATAATTTGAAATTAACCAAATGACTTTAGTGACATTTTAAAATGTCATTTTGAACAGACTCGGGTAAAGTGGTTATTAACTTGCAGAATAATAAATCAATCAATGTGCTAGTATATTTACTTTTAAAGTATAAATCTTTAAGTGCTGACAATGAACCACCAGTCAGTTTTCTTCTGTCTCCTCTCAACTGGCTAGGCAGATTTTGCATTTCAGAGATGAGGATTTCTTTAAAAAGCCAGAGTAATTTATCTGTAATGGTCTCTTCTTAAAACAACCCTCAGGGTTTTTCCTATCTGGCTGCTTATTTCCTTGCCTTTACTTTTTACTTCTAGTAGTGACTTGTAAAAATTCAATTGTGTGGATTTCAGACATGACACCTTTCGGCAACGGAAAGACTGAGATTGGGTTCATGATAAGTCTAATGGGGAGTAAGTTATGTCACTGCCCTTCCCATTAAAAACAAAATAAAAAAAAAAAGAAATGCAACTAAAACACAAAAATCAAAATAGCACATTATCACATTAGAGCAGTGATACAATCCTTTTCCAAAAATAATAATTTTGAACTTAGAATCATTTCCAGGAAGGAGGTATGCAGTTACTCATAAAGCTGACTGCAGTCTACTTCTCTTTTTCCATAGTTCTCATTACACATAGTCTTTATTATGTGCAGTTCAGAACTGACAGTCCGTGGATTAGGAGCTGTGGATAAAAACCTTGCTAATGTCAATCACACTTTCCTTTTTTTTTTTTTTTTTTAAGATTTTTATTTTTTTATTTGAGTGGGAAAGAGAAAGAGCATGATACAGGGGAGGGTCAGAAGGTGAAGCAAACTCTCTGCTGAGCAGGGAGACTGATGCAGACTGGATCCCAATCCTGGGACTCCAGGATCACCATTTGAGCCGCAAGGCAGTCGCTTAACCAACTGAGCTACCCAAGTGCCCACAATCACACTTTCTAAAAGATGTTCTTATTATCCCATTGTACAGTGAAAACCATACATTTTTATATTATTTTTTAAAGATATCTCAGATACTAAACACATGAAAGAAAAAAAAAATAGGCCAGATTGGGGTTCTTCCAATTACCCTCTTTTTAAAAAGACTACCAATAATTACCAAAGAGGTTGTGTAAGCAGATATGATCTATAACTCACAAACACAAAATTTTATTTTCCCTTTTATTTTAGACATAAGATCAAATTTAATTTTTCAGCCAAAGGTGAGAGACTTTAGATCATGTATTATGATTCTATTGCTATAGTGTCTATCATAGTTTGTGATTTATAAATTTATATAATGTATAAATAGAATGTCAAGAGCTTCAATCACATAATACATGACTTGAGTCTAAAGTACACAAAAAATGCATCTTGCTAAAATTGAAGAAATGCTTCATGATATGCTACCAATCAATAAAGTTATTTTACAATGGGGAACTGATTTAAAGTTATCATAAATCCCAGTGAAGGAAAACATTTTCAGCTAATCAAATTAGCTGCTTAAATTGCTGAAGCAACTTAATTGAAATTGAATCAAATAATCTGCATAAATCACACATCAGATGTTTCTCTGGAAATCTATTTAGTTGTGATTTGTATAAAGAATAAGCACTCAAAGATATTAACACAAACCAAGCCACTGAAACTCATTGTACTATTATGGAACATTTGTAAATGTGTCATTATTTAATTAGATTTAATATTTTAATACTTTGTACAATTTAAAGTTATTTATTTTGGAAACATTTGTTCTAAATTATCTTGCCTTCAGTAATTTTTCTAAGGAGGAAATCGGTTTATGAAGTGTGTTATTAACCAAGTAACTAAGTGGATTTATTTAAATGCATTAAAGTACATGCCATGTTGCTTCTTAGACTGTGATCCATATATTTGTTTATGAGATATATTTTTTTATCACTTCACTATACATGACTTGCTCTTCAGAAATGTTAAGCTTTTCAGGGGGAAGATATGTGTGGATATTTCAAAATTACATAGAAAACAGATATTTATATATATTTACTCATATTTAAGTGTTGAATATTGTTTATACAAATCTACTCATTACTTCATTTTTAAGACATATGAGTGTATTTTTCCTTTTATATTATCTTTTCCCAGATATCACCAAGAATTGACTTATACGGTTGATGGTTAATTGACCCTGTATATGAGGAGAATGTGCTGACTTTCAAATGATTCATATTGGATCTGTTTTCCTCTATTATGCCCCATCCATTTTATTCTTTTATTACAAAATAATTCAAAAATCAAAATAGTTATATAATGTAAATGTACAGTACAAATAATAACAGTAATGACTATCATGTCCTCACTACCCATCTTAAAGAAGGGCTATTACCAATATCTTTGAAGCTGTGTGGCTTGTGGACTTTTTAATATATTCCTCTATCTCATTCCCAGAGGTAGCTACTGGCATGACACTTGTTCATAATTTATTGTATTTCTTTGTATTTAAACTATTCATGATTGTTTATAAACAATAAATGGTTTACTTCTACTTGTTTTTGAAATTTATATATACATGGAATTCCTTTATATACTCATTCAACAGATATCCCTTCAATGTATATTAGGTGCCAACACTGTTTTACAGCAAAGAGAGCAAGACAAAAATCTCCTGACCTCAAGGAGCTTACATTTCAGTGGTTGAGATGTTCAATGATTAAAGAAAATGAGCCAAATATACCAAGAATACCTAACAATAAAATTTAGAGAGAAAATGCAGCAGAAAATAACATGAAATAATTGGAGGTTTAACATGTTGCCTTAAAGTGGTCAGGGAAGGCTTCCCTGAAAAAGTGACTTTTTGACAGAAGACCTGAAAGAAGTGAGTAAAATAATCATGTAGATATAGAGGTATAGGAAAGAATACGTGCAAAGTCCCTGATGTGAGTGTATGTTAGCTCTGAGCAAGAGATCCCACAGAGTAGCATGTGGTGGAAGCAGAGTGAGCAAAGCAGAGTGTCAGAGGACTTGGGATCAATGGGGTGACAGCAGCCAGATCATAGAGGGCTTAGTAAGGTTTGTCTTTTGCTTTTAGCATTTGGATGACTTGACCAGAGGGGAGCCATAATCAGTCCTACTTTGTAAGAATCACTCTGCTCTTCTGCTAAGGATAGACTATAAGGGCTTAGACCAGTTAGGAAGTTATGTGAACATCCAGACAAGAAATCATGTCAATTTGTATCAGGAGAATGACAGCCCATACACTGAGAAGTGTTTAAACTCTGGGTGTTAACAGAATTTGCTGAAAAACGTGGAGTGTAAAGAAGAATTTAAGACCTGAGTGACTGGAAGAAAGGGTATTTCAGTGGACTACCTGAGATGGGGAGGGCTATGGGAGGTGTTTTCAATGACCTCAGTTATAGCAGTGCTAAGAATGAGAGACATAATCATCAATGGGAGTATGCCATGTCCATCTTGAATAGTACAAGTCTGAAGTTCTAGCTAGGGTTTGGGCTAAAGATACAAATTTGCGAGTCATTAGTCTTTCTGAATTTTTAGTGGTAGAAATATTTGAAACTGAATCTTCACAGGAGTACTTCTTTAGCATTATCCAACAAATTCAGACATTTTTTAAATATTATTTTTGACTTTTAGAAATTCAGCAACATCACTTTGTGTTTATCTTTATTCAGATTTTTGTCTTTAAATGTCTGGAAGAGGGTGAATTTATTTCTGAGTTTGTTACTGATGTTTAATTTGATTGCATTTATTTGTTGTGTATATGTGTCCATTTTCCAAAGTGGTTATATAATCCCATGCCAATTTATAATACTATGTATACATTTCTTTCTCTTTCTTTTCTTCTTTCTTTCTCTCTCTTTCTTTTCTTTTCCCTTTTTTTTTCTTTCTTTCTTTCTCTCTTCTCTCTTTCTCTTTCTTATTTTGTAGAGATCTTTTTAGAGCACTTTGAGGTTTACAACACAATTGAGGGGAAGATACAAAGACTTCTCATATAAACACTACCCATCCTAAGAAAAGGCCATAACTTTCCTGTATGTGTGTTTTAATATTTCTCTCTCCTGAAGAACTCCTGGACTTTTTCTCCAAGGGCTCAGTTTGCCTTCATGTTCTTTTCTGCTAATGCAAGCACTTTTTTCAACTATTTAACTCATTTGTCCTGTGCTTAAATGCAACCCTTTCTTAATTGAGTCTTAGTATAAGAACATACTATATTAGCAAAGCATTATCATAATATGTATTAATTATTCAATAAAAGTACTAATTTTAAAAAACATCACTCTATGGCATGACAGGCTTAAATCATTTCAGCCTCTTTAAAAACAAGTAATAAGGACCTTTTCCCATGAGAGCTTTTTTTCTCAGCATTCAGCGTGAAGACTGACATGTAGCAGATATTTACAAAATATGTATTCAACAAATTTAGAATGAAGATTTCCCCCTTTTTATGTAACTAAGATTATATACAAGACATGACAAATGTTGAAATAGTATAGAATTAGTATTGTTACCCATTCCCGGGTAATGATTATTTTTTTTAAACATCAACTTATCAATATTGACACACTTAAAAAAAAACCTATTTATTTATTTATTTTAGAGACAGGGAGAGGGGAAGGGGGAGGGGCAGAGGAGAATCCTCAAGCAGACTGCCCACTGAGCATAGGGCCCAACACGGGGCTCTATCCCAGGATCCTGGATCATGACCTGAGCAGAAACCAAAAGACAAATGCTTAGCTGTCAGAGTCACCCAGGCACCCCAACACTCACACATTTTTTTTAAGATTTATTTATTTATTTATTTGACAGACAGAGATAATAAGTAGGCATAGAGGCAGGCAGAGAGAGAGGAGGAAGCAGGCTCCCTACCGAGCAGAGAGCCCGATGCGGGGCTCGATCCCAGGACCCTGGGATCATGACCTGACCCAAAGGCAGAGGCCTTAACCTACTGAGCCACCCAGGTACCCCTTACACAAGTTTTAATACATAGATTAATAACACTTGCTTCAAATTTATTTTAAGAAATATGCCAATGATTACTCCAAGTCCCATTTGACTTGAACCTACTAACATATAGGTCAAACTGTAGCATATTTATTAGCCAACAGGTATTTTGATATTTATATCAAAAACAAAGGCTGTTAAAAGCTGTGATTTGTGTTAACAACTTCATGGAAAGTCAGTAAAATTTGCCTTAGAGTGAAGAAGGAAGTTACTGGTATACTGCATGCTAACTGCTGATTGAAATGATTGAATATTTAGGGGCACCTGGGTGGCTCGGTGGGTTAAGTCTCTGCCTTCTGCTCAGCTCATGGTCTTAAGATCCTGGGATTGAGCCTGGCATCTGGCTCTCTGTTCAGCGGGGAGCCTGCTTCCCCCTCTCTCTCTGCCTTCCTGTATGCCTACTTGTGATCTCTCTGTCAAATAAATACATAAAATCTTTTAAAAAATGATTGAATATTTATAAAACCTTGTATACCATCCAAGTAATAAATCTTGGAATTGTTATTAGTTTTATTGCTCCAATTTTTCTTCTATTAATTTCTTCTTTCTTTGCATATTTTATTCTATGTGACATGAATAGAAAATCAACTTATGTATTTCTCTGACTTTCAGGTATGAGGGAAAATCATTTTCAACAAATAAACATAATGCAATTATTTATCTTATAGCATAGACTGGCACTTAAATTAAAAGAGAAGATTAATGACACAAATGACTTTCTAGTTTTAAGTATGTGTAGAAAGATCTTTTTGAAAGATGGTACACCTCTTCCAGCACCGTCTCAGCCAAAGTCTTGTTACATCCTCTCTTAGATCTTCTGCAGGCCTATAAACACAAGAAAGAGCAAGGCTCTACAACCAGTTTACACATTTTTTTGACATGTTACTGAGTCCTACTCTAGTCCTTGAGAAGGCCACTAAAAATAAATGAACCATGCAATGAATTTCCAGTCATCAAATTCTATGTTAGCCTATATTATTTTAAGCTACATCTTCATAGAATGCATGTTCATTGCCTTTATTAAGGCTGAATTTTAATATGCTCTTTTATTGCTTAATAATACAGATCAGTAGTTTTCAAATTGGGCTCTGAGGAGAACAAGGATTTCATGGAATCTTCCTCAAGGACTTGTCTGATGAAGATTGCAAGGGTGAGCAAAGCAGCTCTTTAAAAAAATCTGTTTTAGCTTGTAGACAGACAGCTGCCTTCTGACTGTGTGCTCCCATGCCCACTCTTCCATGTTGCACATGGGGAGAACGACGATCTGTCCTCCTCTTCTTACAGTGGTACTTATCTCATCACAAGAGCTCACCCTCATGACATAATCTCATCCTAATTACCTCCTACCCCCAAATATCAACACATTGCAGATTAGGGCTTCATCATTTTGTAAGAAATGTGTTTATTCTCTAAAATCAGTCAATCAGTCAATAAGTTGTATGCGTTATGGGGTGGATTTCTACATAAAAGCACCATACAGACACATTAAAGAGAGGAATGCAATATGATCTAATAAGATTCTAGGAAATCTTTCCAAATGAAAAAGAATCTAAACTGATAGTGATATTATGAGCTGGAAGATTTCCTTCTATTATTTAGTTTCATTGCACAAAAAGATACAAAAATTTCTGCAGTGTGTCATATTAATAATGTATCCTATTTCATGATCTAGTTCTCTTTTTACTCTGCCTAATTTAAGGCTTGGGGCAAGTTACAGAGCACTCATTCTCAGCTTCCCTCTCTATCAACTATGGACCTTGGCTAAATTATTATCTGTGAGTTGATTTACAGTGCCAAATCCTAAGATTCACTGTTTCCAGGAGTGGCTAAGATTCACTGTTTCCAGGAGTGGCAAAGTAATAGGCTCATGTGATTCTGCATTCAGATTAACTCCATGAAATTTACATTTAAATAAAAAATGAGAAATGGTTTCAGACTATGGGGAGTATTACACTGGGAAATTTTCTGACAGTCAATAATTTAAATGTATTTTATCTAATATAGCAACTGCCTCTTGGGTTTTAGGCAAAGAAACAGATGTGATGCCTCCTGTAAATCACAAGAAAGTTTTCCAGGCAAGATGATTGACCTGAAGCCTGAAGGCAATTTTATGACTGGGAAATATAACAGCCTATGTGCTCTAAAGTGTATTTGCATAATTTAACTTATGTAAAGAAATTCTGATTCCTATATGCCTCTGGGTAACAAATACATGACAAATAAGTAATTGAATATTATGGAAAACAATATTCAAGTAACACTCTTGTCAGTCATTGATATGGGAATCACTATTCCTGATTGATAATAGTGTACACTCTCTGTAGATTATTATGTAGAGAAGTAACTTATTCTACAGACTTCAGGTTTTCTATCACTTCTTCAGTCCTAAGAAGTCATAAAAACACCTCACAATATCTGTAAAGTCTATCTAAATATAACAGCTTGAATCAGTGACATCAAAGAAAACAAAAACTGCTTCTCTAAATACCTTTGCAAGTTGTTTTTTTTTTTTTTGACATAGGTTGTAAAATAAAACAACTATAGGCCTGCTTTAAATTGGATATTAATTTGATTTACTGTCTCAAAGTATACCAGGAAAAACAGTTATTGTCACATACTATCTAGATGCAGTAAATTGCTTTTCCAAATAATTTCTGGAAGTAAAAATAAATAATTAAAACAAACTTATGAGAAAAGACTCTGTTAAACTTTCTCATTTTGAGATAATTATAGATTTGTTTGAAGATGTAAGAAATAATAGAATCTATGGGCCCTTTACCAATTTTCCCCAGTGATAAAGCTTGCAAAATGATAATAAAATATCACAAACATGATATTAACATTGAACAGTCAAGACACAGAAACTTTCCATCACCACAAGAATATCCTCTCATTGTCATTCTATACCAATTAATTATCACTTTGCTTCTGCCCCCACCCTATCCTTAATTCTTGTCATCTGTTCTCCATTTCTAATTTGTTTTTTGTAATTTTCTCATTTCAACAATGTTATATCAATGGCATAATAGAGCATGTAACCTCTCAGTATTGGGAATTTTAAGCATAATTTCCTGGAGCCTCATTCAGGTAATACATATATGAATAGTTTGTTCCTTGTTATTGCTTGGTAGTATTCCATAATAGGAACATACCCCAATTTGGTTACCCCATTCATCTGTGAAAGACACCTAGGTTGTTTCCAGTTTAGGATTATTATAAAGAAAGGTGACATTAACATTTGTGTATGTTTTTGTTTTTTGGTGTGTGTAAATATAAGTTTCATTTCTCTTAAATCAAAACCCAGGAGTACAACTGATGGCCTCTATGAAAAATGGAATGTTTTGTTTTTTAAGAAACTTCAAAAATATTTTCAAGAGCAGGCATATCATTTTACATTCTCACCGGCAATGCATGAGTAATTTGGTTTCCTTAGATCCTCACAAGCATTTGTCATGGTCACCATTTTATTTCAGCCATTCTGATGGTGTGCAGTGACATCTTACTGTACTTTTGATTTGCGTTTCCCTTATGGATAATGATGTTAAATATCTTTTCACATGCTATTTGATATACGTGTATTTTTTTTCAACAAATTTTCTTTTCATGACTTTTGCCCATTTTCTAATTGGATTTTTGCTTTTTTCCAATGATTGTATTTTGAAAGTTCCTTAGACATTAGTCCTTTGATGGATATATGGTTTGCAAATTATAGTATTTAACTTTTCTTTGTCTCTTAAGCAAAACTTTATAATTTGAATGAAGACTAATTCACAAGATTTTTAAAAATAGATCATACTTTTTGGTATCAAGAACTTTTTGTCTAGCTCTATATAAAAATATTTTCTCCTATGTTTTTTCCAAGAGTTTTATAGTTTTAACTTTGCCATTTAAGACCATGATACATTTTGAGTTCATTTTTGTGTAAGATGTGAGAATGAAGTTGAGATTAATATTCTGCATATAAATATCCACTTTCTCCAGCACCACTGGCTGAAACACAATCTTTTCTCTACTGAAATGTTTTCACATCTTTGTCCAAGGTTAGCTGGGCAAGAATTCTAGTTTTAGCTCAGACATATAAAGAACTTGGAAGTTGTCCCTTTGTCCTAATGGCAAAAGAAAACAAAATAAAACAACAACAGAATCTGAACATCCTGAAAATCAATGACTTTTCTTGGGCTTCTCAGAAAAATGAGATGCCAGCAAAACACTACTGAAATCTGGAGGAGGCAAATCCAGACTGTCACAGCCACAATATACTTATCTAGGCAGAAGCTACTAGAGCTATAAACTGGTAGTGACATATAAGTTGTAATTTTGATGAATTACTGGAGGCTGGGTATGGATTATTTTGAGAAATGACTATAGGTCACAGTTTCCTGGGCTTGATCTCCAGGAACCCCAGCGGGTACTCACAGTGAAAATTCAAGAAAGATTCCCTGTGGTATTGGTGGGAAAGAGAAGAGCAATTACTGTGAAATATATCCAGAAAATTGTCTGTAAGAAAGGGTCACTCTTCAGAGAAAATGACTTTACCAGTCTTTTTTGAACTGAGGAAGGGCATTCCTCCTCTTCATCTACTCTCTCCTTCTCTAGTCTTACTGTCTTACTTAAGAGGCTGGGGGATGCTATCCTACTAGAAAAACACTTTTGAAGTTTACAGTCCAGATATAAAAACCCACTAGAAGACAAATTTTGTCACAAGATTCCAGAACACTTCTTCTACCCCACACCTGATGACCATACAAATAGGGTTCCAAGATAATGACCATGAATTCTAGGTTAAAAATGCTTTAAGACTCATATTTTATCTAAGCGGAATTTTTTAAAAAAGATTTTCTTTATTTATTTTACAGACAGAGATCGCAAGTAGGCAGAGAGGCAGGCCGAGAGAGAAAGGGGGAAGCAGGCTCCCTGCTGAGCAGAGAGCCTGATACCATGCGGGGCTTGATCCGAGGACGCTGGGATCACGACCCAAGCCGAAGGCAGAGGCCTAACCCACTGAGCCACCCAGGCACCCTCTAAGCAGAAATTTTAAAGAAAACCGAGAGTTCAAAAATGGAGACAAAAACAAGGACAACAGAGAAATTTGAAATTTCTGGCACCTATATCTACAGAAAACATTAAACACAACACTAATTCAAGCTAAATTAACATAAAACCTCACATTAAGTGACTATTTACATCAATTGCTATAAGTCAAAACATCATATCTGGCTTTCAAAAAAATTACAAGGCATACAGAAAAACAATAAAAAATTGTAGTGTAAAAGAAGAAGCAAATATCAAAGTAAACTCATATGTGACACAAATTTTGTCTGATCAGAGAATTTAAGAGTTATGATTACTATGTTAAAGACACTAAAGGAAAAAAGTACACAACATGCAAGAACAGATGAATAACATAAACAGAGAGATAGAAGCTCTAAGAAAAAGTCAAAGGGAAGGCTAGAAATTAAAAAAAAAAAAAGACAAATGCAAATTTCCTTTGTTGGGCTCATCAGTAGATTGAACATGACCAATGAAAGAATAAGTAAGCTTGAAGGTCTGTAGAAACTTCTCAAACTGAAATGCAAAAGCATAATTAAAAATAAAAACAAACAAAAACCACAGGGCAGAGCATCCAAAATCATGCATGATTTCAAAATGTGTAAAAGATATATAATTGTAATACCACAAGAGAAGAAAGAACAGAGTTGAAGAAATATTTGAGGCAATAATGGCTAAGAATTTTCTAAATTAATAACTGATACAGAACTGCAGACATAGGAAGCTCATATAAAACCAAGCAGGATAAATAATAACAACAATAAATCTATACTTAGTTTGAATACCATGTATATATTCAAATGTTTAAACAAAGACAAAGAGAAAATCTTGAAAGAAGACAGAGGGAAAGCTGAACTTTACCTACAGGGGATCAGTGAAAAGAATTACAATGTACTTTTATTCATAAACAATGCATGCAAGAAGATAGTGGGATGAAATATTTGAAGTGCTGAAAAAAAGAAATTCCACCAAACTAGCATTCTTTATCTTGTGAAATTATCCTTCAAAGGTGAAGGAGAAATATAAGCTTTCTCATACAAAGGAAAACTGAGAGAATTCATTCTCAGCAGATCTATCCTGGAATAAATATCAAAGCTCTTCAGAAAGTTAGAAAATGGTATTGTTCAAAAACTTTAATCTAGATAAAGAAAGGGAGATTGTAAAAGGAATAAATAAATGAGGTCTGGAGATTCAGAATAGAATTCAGAATGTTGGGAAAAAATCTGACTGTATTCCCACTGTATGAAACTGCCTTATTGAAGGGGGTAGGTGGAAAAATAACTTTGAAAACCAGTGGAGTTTGTAAAACTAAAAGCAAAAGAAAAAACATACTATAGTTGATGAAAGTGTTTCCCATAGAGTTACAGGTTAACAAATTTGATACTTCTATACCTGTATCCCGTAAAGAAACAATTATGTGAATGGATGGCAGGTCGTGGAGGCCAGGTTTCTCCCTGTTGGAGTAAGAGGTCACAAATAAGCAGGGGTGAGAATCTAGAATCATCCATATGGTAATTAATTCAAGTTTGAGACATTTAGTATGAACACAGGTTTAGGTTAATATAGATGCAGATGGTTATGTACAGAACTATTCATACATATGTGTATATACATAGGTTATATACATGCATGCATTTTCTTACTACATCAGCTGTGAGGACCTAGGAACAATGGTACACCAGAAGCAACAAGCACACTCAGCACACAAATCTTAGTTTCTAATACCATTCTCCAACAAAAGCAGCTCTATGGAGAATTGGTTGATTATAGTAATGGAAAAGGAAATATACAATGAGTCTGGAGCATCTCATAGTGTTATAATGTAAATAAATGCTCAAAAAACAATCAAATAAAACATTTACAATGGTTGGGGTATATCAAAGGGACAAGATGGTCAACTAAAACAGCTTACAATGGCAAACTAGAGCAATTTGGGAAACAAGATAAATAAATTTTTACTGGCTTTTAATCTAAAGTAAAAAAGAAATATCTGAGTCCATACTGTTATAAATAAATGACTGAATAGCTAAATAAATACAGTAGAAAACAGAAATTTGTGCAAAAGAATTCCAAGTGATTTATGTAGATATTCCACTCTTAAAGAAGGAGAGCATAACTCCCCACTTATTAAGCGTGGGCTGCACATGGTGACTTCTTTCTAAATAATACAGTATGAAAACAAGAATAAGAAGAGTAACTTTATAGTAGAGGAAACAGAGAATCAATTTCTCAGCCAGATGAACCAAGTTAATATTAACAGTGTTAAATTATATTGACCATATATACTCTTGATAAGATGTGATGAAAATGGTATTTTGCCTCTTTGATCTTCCTTCCCAAAACACTGAACTCTTATGTAATTGTGAGCAAAAGATCATTAAAGTCCAATTGAGGGACGTCCTACAAAACACCTGACCTGTACTTTCAAATCTACTAAAGTTGTCAAAACCATGGAAGTCTGAGAAACTGTCTTAACCAAGAGAAGTCTAAGAAGACATAATTATTAAATGTAATATTGTGTCCTTACTAGGATCCTAGAATAGGAAAAGAACATTAGGTAAAACTAAAAAGAATCTGAATATACTACGGACTTTAGTTAATAATAATGTATCATATTGGTTGCTTAATTGTAACAAATGCACCATAATAATGTAAGATGTTAATAATAGGGTTACAGAGTGTGGTGTATATAGGAACTTTTTGTACTATCTTTGCAATTTTGCTGTAAAGCTAAACTTTTTTTATAAAATTTAAAAAATTACTGAAAGCCACACAACAGTTTGTATATTCGTGTGGATCTATTTCCGAATTCTTTATTCTGCTCCATTTATCGATGTTTCCGTGCCCTCACCAATACCACATATTCTTGGTTTCTTCAGGTACCTGATAAGTCTTGAAATCAGACAGCCTGGGCATTCACTGTCATTTTATTTTTCTTCTTCAAAATTATTTGTTATTCTAGTTTTATTGTTTTACCATATAAATTTTTGAAAATCCTTGTCTATATCAGCCATAAATCTTGCTGGAATATTTTTAAAATATTTTATTTATTTATTTCACAGAGATCACAAGTAGGCAGAGAGAGGAAGAAGCAGGCTCCCCATGGAGCAGAGAGCCCGATGTGGGGCTCGATCCCAGGACCCTGGGATCATGACCTGAGCTGAAGGCAGAGGCTTTAACCCACTGAGCCACCCAGGCGCCCCATCTTTCTGGAATTTTAACAGCAATTATATTAAACTTAAATATCAATTTGAAGAATATTGATATCTTTGTTGTATTTTCCAATTCATAAATATGTTAAGGGTCCATATTTATTTAGATCTTGGATTTCTTTCTTTAGCATTTTGTAGTTTTCAGCATATAAACTGTGTACTTGATGTATTAGATTTCCTTTTAGGTATAATAATTTTTAGCAGATACAAGTGGTATTTATTTATTTTTTTATTTGTATATAGTTTGGCACATAATGATACATTAGTTTCAGATATACAACATAGTGATTCAAGTGTCTATATGTTTTGCTCTGCTCACCACACGTGTTGTTATCATCTGTCACCATATAACACCATTACAATATCACTGACTATATTCCCTGCGCTGTGTCTTTTTTCCCCTGTGATTTATCTGGAAACCTGTGTTTGCCACTCCCCTTCATCCATTTTGTCCAACCTGTCCCCCAACCCCTTCCCTATGGCAACTATCAGTTCATTCTCTATATTTAAGGGTCTGACTCTGTTTTTTGCATGTTTGTTCATTATTTATTTATTTTTTTTAGATTCCACATGTAAGTGAAATCATATGGTATTTTGTCTTTCTCAGTCTAATTTTGGTGACTACATTTTCATTGCTAGATTACTGAAATAGATTTTTATATACCTATTTTGTATCCTATGACTATGATGAACTCACTGATTATTTCTAGTGCTATATTGTTTGGACTATTTGCAGTTTTCTTTGTAATTAGTTATGTATACAAATAAGGATTTTTTTTTCTTTGAAAATCATAGGACTTTTATTTCCTTTCACACCCTAGAGTTCATTGACTAGGACTTCAAGAACTGTATTCAATAAGTTGGTTTGATCAGATATTCTCGCCTTGCTGCCAATAGAAGTGGAAAAGTATTTAACTTTTCACCATCAAGAAGCAAGTTAGTTGTAGGCTTTTCGTAGATGCTTTTTATCATGTTGAGGAAAATTCCCCTATCTTTCAATTCTTCTGAGAATTTTTAACACAAATAGGTGTTCAATTTTGTTAATTATTTTTCCTTTATCAGTTGAAATAATCATGTAATCCTTCTTCTTTAGCCTGCTTATATGATGGATTACAATGGTTGATTTTCAAAAATTGATCCTGCCTAGTACAGACTATAGTTAGTAATTGTGATTGTAGTTGATAATATTGTACTGCTTATTTGAAAGTTCCTATGACAGTAGAGCTTAAAAGTTCTCCACACAAGAAAAAAACTTGTAACTATGTATGGTGATGGATATTAATTAGCTATATTTTGGTGATAATTTTGTAATATATACCAACATTGAATCATTATGTTGTACATCTGAAATTAATATATTATATGTCAATTGTACCTCAATTAAAAAATTGAACCTGTTTTGCATCTTTGGAGTAAGACCCACTTGGTCATGATGTACAATTCTTTCTATATATTGCTGAATTCTGTTTGAAGAAGACTCAAATCTATGCTATTACTGTTACTATTTTCTTACCTTTCGTTTATCTGTAATATTATAGTAATATCTTGCATTTTTTCATTTTACAATATATAGCCACATTTTTATATGATAACCATCTAAGACTAATATTGGGTACTCGATTTTCTAGAATTATTTTCCTAAGGATATTGTAACAATTTGTCGATTTGTCAAATCACTTTATATGTCTTTTCATCAACTGCTTCATATTGAATTTAGATATTATAACATAACTTGGATAGTTTCTTAAATGTACATAGTGTACAAGATGATGCTTGTTTTGCATGATGTGCCAGCTTTATTTTTCTTTGGTCATTCTCTTATTTGTGGGTTGAATGGGGTGGGGTGGGAATGATTGTTTATTGCTACTGAAGAGATCAAGTCCCAACAGATTGGCTGCTATCCTGAAGAGGGAGGGATCCCTCCCAAAGTCAAGGCAGCTCCAGTTAGATCTTTTATAGGAATATGAAAAAAGTATAAAGATTAACCAAAGATTAAAAGAAGCAAAAGAACACATTCAAAGTAAGAAATGCAAAGGCACATGACCCCATTTCTCTTCACCTCTTTCATTGTAAAATAAAAGAGGAAGGGAGATCTTACAAGCTCCCCAGAATTTCCATATGCTCATAACAGTACCAAATATCAGGGATCCTCTTAGGGAACTCAGAAATGTATCAGATTTGTGCACATCAACATTTTCCAACGTGGAATATATATACTATTCCATGTTGTCTTCTTTCATCAATTCCTAACTCCCTGGTCATCATGCAACACACTAGAAAATATCTAAGTAGAGACAGAGTGGATACTAACTCTGCTTCTCTACCTTAGCAGCATATAACTATTATGCTCATATTTGTTTTATAGTCTAGTGGGATGTATTATGTTATCTATAGAAAGCAGGTCAGGTCAGGTCTTTACCAATCAACTTGAGAGTTGTAAATCATAAAAACATAGACTGTTAGAACAATAAGAACATTGGAAGCAATCTAATCCATGCCATTTATTTTTACAGAGGTAAAACTATAGTCTCAAAATGGTAAAATGACCTTCTTGCTCAAGGATGCAAAAGTTAGTGTCAGTTTCATTGATAATACGTTTGTTCTTTTATGTTCTGTATGTATGGAAACACATTTGATTTTGTACCCTAAAATAAGATTTTGCATATTTTTTATTGATATAGTACAGTAGTTCACACTTTGTTTACAAAGGATTTAAAATCTTTCTAATTTACCACTATATTCTATAATGGTATAATTAACCATATTAAGCTATAGTATTTAACATTAAACAAAAAAAATTTTTTTCTATTGGTTTTCTTGAAATGAGCAGTTTGCTTCCTGTTGCTAAGGAAACAGATTTTTGCATGAAATGTAATGTAACATTGATGTCACAGTAAACCACTAAAGTGGAAATCTTCAAAGTCTGTCAACATCTTGAGAATAAGCAGTTTGCTCTAATCAAAATGAATTCAAAATTATTCTGAGCATGTGCAAATGCAGTATTTTAGAAACACATTTTTGCTGGTAAGGACTTGTTTTGTTTACCTACTTTATTCAAAATCAACATAAAGTATTTTTAATATGTGCTTATACTATATATAATTTATATTTTTATAATCCCAATTTACTACAAGTATGATTAAAAGACTATTTTGACAAAGCAGTAGTAATTATGCTTAAAAATAAAAAGGATAATTTAAAAATCAAGTGAATTTCATCGTCGATGGACTTATCATTATCTTTTATGAAAAAATAAAACCAAATGACATGATTTATCCTTTATTTCCCTAGCTCAGGTTTTCTTAATAAAATAAAAAGTCCAGTTATTTGAAGAGCAGACTATCTTAGGTCAACAGCAAGGAACCTTTTTTCTAATTAAGTGGCTTAATTCAGGAAAAATACATATACAGTTTGTAAGAAACACTACATTTTTATTAGCATTTTTAAGCCACTAAAATGTTACTTCTTCGTCCTTTTTGAGAAGTAGCAACATGCTAACAGCTGACTAATCCTTTAACTTTAAATAAGATCTAGTGTATATCATGAAATGAACTGGGCGCTTTAAGATGTAGCTCATTTACACTGGTTTAAAGGTTCTTTTGAGGGTCTGATTACCTGAATGAATCCTTTTAAGCTGGCAGAGAGCACCTTCCTGTCAAGGGAGCTGAAATGTTAGCACAGTGTCCCTGGGTCTGAACAGTGGAGTTATAATAGCTTAGGGGCCACACAGATCCCTGCTATGCTGCATCCCCAGCAATTACGATAGGGCTGTTGCCCATAACTTTTTTGTAACAGGAGTTTGGGCTGCATTGGTGGGAGGCTTGAAAAAAGTGGTCATGGTTTTTGGTTGTTTGTGGGGAAGTCTATAGCGAAGCTTATGTATTTTTCCAACTGAGGAAAATCTGGAATCTAATTTTAAGAAGAATGGTTTTGGAAATCAGGATTAACAGTTTTGGAAATCAGGAAACCTGAATTTAAGGTTTATATATTTTGATATATTCAATACTCCTTTGTACTGAAGTTTTGGGTTTATATGTTGGTTCTTGAGGACACTGTAGATTTTATTTACACATTTCTTATGAACTTTGTCACATTCAGCACCAGATGAGTATCAGGAAGTATTTCTTTCTGTCCTGTTTACAATGTAATGTTTTAGAGACAATGCAATGATTTCTCTATCTCAGCATGCTTGCAGAGTATAATGTCCTGTATGTATCACAGTCATTACATTTGCATTAGGAAAATAGAGGAATTGTTTAACTTTATTTCGTGTTGTATCAATAATTCTCCTAGCATAGCTTTTATAATTGAGGTAAAAGAAGCATTTGTGTATGTGTATATGTGTGTGTGCGTGTGTTTGTGTTGATGCTATTGCTTTCATCTTTGGATAATTTTACAGTGTAAACTTTAACTAAATGGGCTATTCATGTCAATTATGCATTTAAAATTACTAAAAGAGTTGTAGAATATTTATAGAATATTTGTTAAAAATGTGTGGTCAGTGACAGTATACATACATAAACTATTTAAGTAAAGCTGAATCATATTTTCCAAACAACAGACCTACTATTACAACCATGAAGTAACAAAATAACATGACCATTTCCACATCTCTCCTTGAGTCATTTAACAAAACTTAGACTATTTGATTTTCTCCCCAAATCATTTTTTTCTGAAGTGGTAATGAATAAATATATTAAGGAGCCCTAGAACATACCTTAAAATAAGGATTTTTTTTTTTATTGTTCTAGCATTTGGTACTTGTAGGTTTAAGAACAGAAATAAAAGAAATAGGGGCACCTGGGTGGCTCAGTCAGTTAAGCCTCTGCCTTCAGCTCAGGTCATGATCTCAGGGTCCTGGGAATAAGTCCTGCATTGGGCTCTCTGCTCAGCGAGGAGCCCACTTCTCTCTCTGCCTGTTGCTCCCTCTGCTTATGCTGACAAATTAAAAAAAAAAAAATCTAACAAGTAAATGAATTTAAAAAAATTAAAAAAAAAGAAATCGACGTAGTTACATAGTAAATCTCTGCTGCTAACCCTCTGCCCTGGAAACCCCACGTTAGCTGCCTCAGGGCTGGAGTGCTGGAGTGCTCCCTCTTCATCTGTGCTGCTCTTTCCCCTTCTCCATGGTCTCTCTGCAGGCATCATGCTGCCTTTCCCTCTGTCTACATACCACGTCCCAGTAGAAACTACGGGGCTCCGAAGCTGAAGAAAACAACTCTCATTAGACAGGCTCTCTCTTACTAACCACATAATCTTGGACATGCCCATAAATGCCCCAAACCTCTATTTTTTTTTTCAATTGTAAAGTAAAGATTAAAAAACAAACTTATCTGTTGATAACTTAAGCATGTAAATCCTGAGGCAGGATGTTTGACACAGAATTAAATGCAATTAAAGATAGCTATGTTGTTGATGATAATGATCTATGTATAGAAAGAGAAAGACCCCCTCGATATATCACAGGGTTGTGAAATCTTGTCAATAATACTTGTGTGAAGCACTCCATTGAGAAAAATAAATTACTGAAAAAGATTAAGATAAAATTATTCTAGACTGATTTTAGACCAGTTTTCCTTCCCATTCTAAAAAAGAAAAAATATCGGATACTACTATGCAGGTGATCGGAGATAAGGAGCTCAACAAGCTTTTAATTAAGTTATTTCAGTTATGGGATCAGTGCACTAGGTTGCAGAGATTTTATCTTTATCTGGCAGCTAGGAACCATTTTCATTTGGTGCCATGCTACACAACTTTCAGGCTATTCCACAATAATGCCAGAAATCTATTGCTTTAAAAGGATACGTGCAAAAATAGTCTTTACCTTCGTGATGTCAGAAGTGTAGAAATCTTGGGAGCGAACAGTGTTTTGGGGTAGGAGGACTTCTTGAGGGGGAAAACTAAGAAAAATTCCTTCAAATATTTTCAAAGTAATAAAAGAAGAGGTTTTAATGCTACAGTGTTCTGCTTTTTAGTATGTAATTCATTGTGCTAATAAAGCTTTTACATACTTGCGTAGCAGACTTGCTAAAATCAAAACCCGCTTTGACTGAGTACTAATAACAAAAAAGAGAGAAAGGAAAGGAGATAATGTAGCTAAAACTAGCATTAGTATTCATGAAAGCTAGTAAAATCTAATAAAGGTGAAATATGTATCATGGCCAAATAACCCACAGACACAGTACACATTGCTTTGGTGAGAAACTATGCTTTTCATTATAGGCCCATAAATATAAAATAAAAATCTCTATGGAACAAATTTTATTTAAATATTTCCCATGTGCTAAAATTGACATTTGAATTTTAAACCATTTTAAAGTCTACTGGAATTCATTTTAATTTGCTCTCTGAAAATATTTTCTTTTTCCCTTATATTAGATTTTGAAGGCTGTTTCCATAGAAACCACTTCATCAAGAAAGAGCTTGAACTTTTTTTAAAAAACATAAAATGGGCTTGACCATCTCTTTTCCTATAGAGATACAAGCAACCTAAAATAGCACACAAAACAATTTTAAATGTAAGCTGATGTTTACACTGTAACCCCTGCGGTCAGTGGCCAGAAAGTTCACAGAATTGTTCTTTGCTGGTTTGTCTATATAATTCCTAGATTAGAAGCTGCTGTGGCAATGTTCTTTTTTCCTTTCTTTTTTTCCTCCCTCCCTCTCTCTGTCCTTCCTTACCTTCTTTTCTGTATTAGTATCCTATGGTTGCTGTAATAAAGGACTACAAACTTAGTGGCTTGAAACAGAACAAATCTATGTTCTCTTGTAGTTCTAGAGGACAGAAGTCTTAAAACAGTTTCATTTGGCTAAAGTCAAGGTGAGGGCAAGGCTGGTTCCATCTGTAGGCTCTAGAGAAGAGCCCTTCCCTTGGCTGTTTTAGCATCTGGTAGCCACATGTGTTCCTTGACTGGTGACCTCCTTTTGGCATTATTCCAGGCACCTGACTCTATTGCTGCTTCTCTTACCACCTCTCTGCTCCTCTCACTCCTTCCTACAAGAACCCTTATGATTACATCCCACCTACTTGGATAATCCAGGATAATCTTACCATCTCAAAATCTTAATCACATCAGCAAAGACCCTTTTGCCATAGAAAGTAATATTCATGGTTCTGGGTTTATTTAGCCTACAATACTTCCTTTCTTTTTGTTTCCTGGATTTCAAGTTATTATTTGCACAGAAACAACAACAACAACAACAACAACAACAACAACAACAACAAAAATAGCATAGTTAGTAGGTTAACTAATGAATAAAGACAAAACTTCTCACCAGTAAAGATTCAACTTCAACAAGGATTTGAAGACAACTGAGGTGGTATACAGTTGCCTGTGTCAACAAAAATACCAGATAAGTTGCTGAATACATTTTCAGAGTTATCACTATCCTTAGAGATTCAGGCTGGGAATAGTATAGGTTGTTTCTTCTCCACCACTTGGGAAAAACACTCATTGTGAAATGAATATAACAATGCAAGCTTTAGAAATACATACTTCGTTTTTCTTCAGGAATCTAAGCTCTTAACAGTGCTTAGATTTATACCATATGCCAATTTTTTTTTAATTCTGAAGAGCCTGAATTTTGCTCTACCTACTTTGTATACTAAGAAAAAAACTTATTGGTAAATGATATTTTTCCAAACATTTAACAGAAAATGAAAATGAAACAGTTGTGATCCCACCACAAAAATAACGGTTTTTCTTTATTCTTGGCATTATTACTTCATATCTTCTATGCATTTTTTAACAAACATATTTTTTTCAAACTGAGAATGAATTGTGATCTTTTTTCTGTATCATTAAAATGGTTGTAAATGTTTATTATTGTATTATATTATGTTAGAAATTATTTTTGTTTTTGTGTGTACATTGGATTGGTTTTAGAATTTAAAACTAAAATTTAAATTGCACACTCGACTATGATTAGTGATAAGATTCTATTTTCAAAGTGCTAACTGATATCCATTAGAATCCTTCTAGCATTATCTTCAAATGCCCAGTTCCTTGGCATTTTGTCAATATTGGATATACAATTTTCTATGTTTTCCAATAAATACTCTAAAGTGTTATTTTTTGTTGTTATAATTTGCCCTTATTTAGTTTTTCAGTAGGATGAACTTCTTTTTTTGTCATTTATATCATTATGAGTTGTTTGTTTACATCCTTTGCAGATTTGTCTTTTTGTTGAATTTTCAAATCAATACAAATACTAATTAATCCTATTAAATCTCTGCCACTTTGTATAGAGAAATATTAAATTGTGAATATTGTTAATCACCAATTAAAGCTTCAATTTTTTTTAAAGATTTTATTCATTTATCTGACAGACAGAGATCATAAGTAGACAGAGGCAGGCAGAGAGAGAGAGAAGAGGAAGCAGGCTCCCCGCTGAGCAGAGAGCCCCGATGCTGGGCTCAATCCCAGGATCCTGAATCATGACCCGAGCCGAAGGCAGAGGCTTTAACCCACTGAGCCACCCAGGCGCCCCAAAACTCCTATTTTTTATTTAAAAAAAGAAAAAAAAATACACTCACCTTCCTTTTTTTTTATTACTGTTACTTTTTATTATGTCATGTTAGTCACCATAGAGTACATCATTAGTTTTTGATGTAGTGTTCCAAGATTCATTGTTTATGTATAACACTTAGTGCTCTATGCAATACATGTCCTCTTTAATACCCATCACTGGGTCAGCCCACCCCCCTCCTAAAACCCTCAGTTTGTTTCTTGGAGTCCACAGTCTTTCATGGTTCATCTTCCCCATCAATTTCCCTCCCTTCATTTTCCTCTTCCTTCTCCTAATGTCTTCCATACTATTCCTTATTTTCCACAAGTAAGTGAAACCGTATGATAATTGACTTTCTCTGCTTGGCTTATTTCATGCAACATAATCTCCTCCAGTCTCATCCATGTTGATGCAAAAGTTGGGTGTTCATCCTTTCTGATAGCTGAATAATAGTCCATTGCATATATGGACCACATCTTCTTTATCCATTTGTCTGTTGAAGGGTATGTTGGCTTCTTCCACAGTTTGGCTGTTGTGGATATTGCTGCTATGAATTTTGGGGTGCATATGGCCCTTCTTTTCAATACATCTGTATCCTTGTGGTAAATACCCAGTAGTAGGGCAATTGCCAGGCCATAGGGTAGCTCTATTTTTATTAAGTTTTTAAACTGCCAAGTGTCAATGGTTATATGTTTGTATTTTAAAATATATTTATTGTTTTAAAATTTTCTTCCTTCAGACTAGTAATACTAAGTGTTCTATAACACTGCATGTAATTATATGAGAAAAAATGTGTTTATACAAATTATAAGCCACATGGAGTATTCCTACATGAATAAATATGAATAAAATTCCTCCATGACTATATGTATGATTACATACATACTATATGTATGATTATAAATGATCATATAATCACTATAATAGATCATATAATCTATGATTATAAATAAAATTCCTACATGAATAAATTAAGATTTTCTTATAAAGTCTTTATATGCTTAAGGGTTTTGTTACTTCTAGGATCGGAGTAATCTTTACTGCTTATCTCCAATTCTCTTACTTAGTCATTCTTGAATCCACCCCAATCAGACTTTTTTCAGCCAGTACCCATCCCCCCCAATATCCACTCAATTCCACATTGTTCTGTGAGCTAGATGGGTGACCAAGGTCTTGAGGTCACAGGACTGACTCAAGGCACCTATGATGTTAAGTTTATAATTTGAGGTAGTCATTAAAGGTACATGTGCGAATAAGGTCTATCTATAGATATGGTGCCTGTAAATAGCATTCCCCAGTGCTGATATTCTTGTGCCCTGAGGAAGACATATCATTCAACATTCAACTAAAATATCTCTTTCTAAAAGTGGCCTCTCTAATGTCCCTGACCAAGTCGTGTTCTACCTCATTCTTTCTCATAGCACATTGTATTTCTTCATAGGGAGTCAACATCTTAATTATAATTTGTGTAAAATTTTATTCATTACTTGACTCACCGACAAATATGCCTAACTCATGGAAGGCTAAAATATATATACCTGTTGTGTAAATAGAGGACTTAATTTTGAGATGCAAAATTTGATCTTATTATAACCCCATAGATTTTTCTTAACATATTTTTCTAAAAAAATTAAGCATTACTGTCCATTGGACAAAATCCATATTACATCTATGTATTTAACATTTGACATAACAAGTCATTATAAAAATTTTTATAATATGCAAAAATTTCACAGTAGCATTATTAATAACTCAATAAAAGCTTTTTTTCACTCTCAATACACAAACTATTTCATGAAAATGTTGAATATGAAAAAAGTAATATTTTTATGTTACACATAGGAGACACACAAAGAAATAACCTGCAGATCAGGGGATGCATTTAATATAAGACAAATTCAGTCTTATTTAATGTAGAGCAATTATTACTCAGTGTAATAAAAAACATGATTGCTGGGTTTTTTAAGATTTATTTCCTCTTCCTATTAAATTCTGTAGTTCTCACTATACAAAAAGATGTGATTATTATTAAATTTGTTCAAATTTTAATGTTTCACAGGCAACTGGCATAGGATGGCAGAAAAAAAATAAGACTCAATTTTGAATGTGACTTGCTTGGAAATCATTAGATATTACACCCAAAACTTACTATTAACTCTTATCTCTACCTTAGTGTATGTAAAAACACAAGAGTTTTAGATGGTATTGAATTGAATAGAATTGAACTGTTAATTTAAGTTTAAGCAGTATAACATAGTTGTGAACAACACAAATTTATAAGTAGGAGGTACCTTGAGTCAACTCTTGGCTCTGACCTATAGTGCTTTTGTGAAGTTAGGAAAATCAAACATACCATCTAAATCTTAGGTTTCTATGAATGAACAGAAAAGTCAGATTCCCTTCCAATAACTATTTGGAATATTGAATGAGAGAAGACTAAATGCTAAACACATGGTCTGGGTCAAAGACATATAAAAAATTAGCTTTTACAAAGCTTGAAGAACAATTGATAACACACCCAAGACATAAATAGTTTAGCAGGACATATTTTTATACCTACCTGGTTCTTCTTTTGTTTTGGGAAAAGGTATGAAGACATTTATGGCAATATTAAGAGTTACTGAATAAATATCACTAAAATCAAGTCCATTCACAAAGTAGTAAAGTCTTTATAATCCTAACTGGTCATAAGCTAATGGGTACAGCTTTCATGAATGGGCTTGTTAATCAAGTTTTCATATCCATCACACACTGATGTCCAAGTTTTCAAGAATTAGAATATATTAAAACCACATAAAATAAGATATCTTCTGAATATAATATTTCTTTGTTTCAGTACTTATTTTGACATTTCGTGTTATCTAAAGGAAAATAAATGATTAATTGCCCTTGACAACTGACAGTAATTCAAACATTATTTTGTAGTGTGAGTCAGGAATGCTAATTCAGAAAGAAATCCGGTTAGTCAAATGTTATAAATGGGGATTTTATTGTATTCTAATTCCTATCATTATGCTTTGTCTTAATGCAGAATTTCTGTAAGTTACATAATTTTTCTGTGCATGACCATATATATGCTTCTAAGTAGGCTACAGGCAAATACAAACATATAAATAATTTCAAGACTTGCTATAAGTAATTTTCAAGATTAACTACACAAAATGATGAAATGAATGCTACAATAGTAGGGATGAATTTTTGCTGAACGTAAGCTCATAGAAAATGTGATCTTTAATGTTTAACAAAACCTTGAAATATTTCTATATTTCACTAATGCTGTCATGTCTAACTCTGCATTTGAATGAGCCCCATTAATATAATGTCTTATAGACTTACCAACTTACTCATATTCTGTCCTTTTGGATAGCAGACTAGATAGTTATGGCTAATAATGTTATTATTCAAGGACAGTGGGAAAGTGAGAATTTTATAAGCAGTTTACCTCAGGGCAAAGTAAGAGAAGTAAAATCATTTTTATGTTGGTAGTTCATATGCATTAAATTCTAGATTACTAAGGCACTCTGATAGAGTCTCTGTTGGACAACTTCAGAATCAGGTCTGGAGAATTAAGAAAATTATGTTTACAAGTAAAGAATTGAAGAACAATTTAAAATAGTCATTCATCTTTCTGAAGTATGTTTCTTAGAAGTGTTCTAAGCCAACAAGTAAGTGTGGGCTTGCAGTTGTATATGGTGCCTTCTGAGGTTATGCTGGAAGACAAAACATCTGCAGAGAGCTTTAACAGGCATTCAGTTTATACTTGGAAATCTACTAGGAAGTATACTGCTTGCAATTTTGTTATTGGTTTAAAAAATTGCTTGTTTGGATTAGGTCCTCTAAAATAGAATATGTTTACTATTATTGGAAATTTGAGATATTTGAATTTTTATTATCATATACATATTTAAACATAATTGTAATTTGCAGGAAATCACTGATTATCTTGCAAATTGATATTTTTTTATACCTAAAATTCAATGCAACAAGCAGTTAATAACTCCTTAGGTGCTCTGACACATACTGGTATGAGTGGGCAGTTAAACACAATGTTAACCCTTCAGGAAATTAATAGTAGATCAACATGTATAGTTCATAATATTTGTTCTCATTTTGATTATACTTGCATATACATGTACCTAGTCATAATTCACAGAAAATTAACATATACTGTTATGCTAAATAGAGAATAGCATATCTACTTATGCTGCCTTTACCTAAGTTATTTTTAAGTTTGCCTTCAGCATCTATGATATTTTCTAACAATAAATAAGAATGTCTAAGATTTTATAAGAATGTATGTCTTAATTTCCCCATGGGCTTTCAGATACCCAAGGTGCTTTCTTATATTACTCTACATAACTAAGGAAATAGTAGCTTATATAAATGGCTAATATTCATAATGAAAACATAAAAAAAAGCAAGCACAACACTGATTTCATGACTTTACTAATTTTTCTTTTTAGCTGAATAGATTACATGATGAACTTATTAAGTCAAAATAATCTACATATTGTTAAATAAAATATGCTTTGTCTAAGATACTGCCAGTAGAAGGCAAGGAGTCTGGTATAAGAAAAAAGAAAATTAGAACTTCTTCACAAACCTTTCAGAAAGAGTACCCAGTTTTTACTACTTTATTTTTCTCTCTTACTTACTTTCCTTATTTCGGAGGGTTCTTTCTCAGTAAGATGTCAAACTCAGTGAAACATGAAAATAAGTGTGAAATTCATTTACTCTGCAAACAAATATTCATTTTTGCACTAAGTATTGTCAGACATTATTCTGGGCTCTAGGAACACTAAGACATTATTCTGGGCTCTAGGAACACTAAGAAAGACAATTTCTGTTTCACAGAGTTCTTTAATAAGTAGACGATCATTACATAGTTCAATAAGTTCTATGGTTGGGAGATTTTACATTATATTATTGAAGCATGAAAATGGTAGCCCCATCAAGAATTGGGGTCAGTGAAGATAGAGTATGAGAAATGGCATAGTATATGAGACTTGAGGATGAATAGAGTTTAGCTTGATAAAGAACTTGTGAGGGATGAGAGAAGTGTTTGAATTAAAGGAAACAATATCTATAGAAATATAGAAATAAATATATCCTCTGATACCTTCTTCAGAGTTAACACATTTTATCTCCCTCCTGCTAGAATTATCTACCACTAAGTCTCAAAACTGTATCCCTCCCTGGAAATTTCCATCTGCTGCACAAATTTGTCTTGCTTAAGATTATGCTAATTCCCAAAGAACCACTCATTATGAGTAGATGTGGCAATACCAACATCTAACCTCCTTGCTACAGGGAGGTTAGACTTGAGGGAACCTAAAGAGACATCATAGTTAAAGAGCTGAATCCTCAGCTGTCATTGTTCATTAGCTTTTCTCTCTTCCCAACTTCTGCTGGCCTCATTTCCTTTTAGGTGTATCCTCCTAGAATACTCACCAATAAATCATTGACATGCAACTCTCCATCTCAGTGTCTGTTTCCAGAGTACCCAATCTAAGACAAACACAGAAGAGGACGATAATATGGAACCTGACAGAAGACTAACATGGGTATGGATCGGAGAAAGAGGGAGAGTCAAAAAATTAGACTGGAGAGGTAAACATGAGTTACCCTGTTTGGAAATCTTATTGTAATGTTATTATAAAAACAATGGAAAGTGTTGAGGTGTTTTATGTAGAGGAATGATACAGTCATCCTAAAATTTCATGAGATTACTCTGGCTGCTAGGTGGATAATGGATTAGAGGAGGACAAAGGTAAAGGCAAGGAGCCCTCTTAGGAAGTTGCAGGAGTATTCGTTGTGAGAAGTGACATTCAAAAGGGTGTGGGGATGATGGGGAAAGAGGTAACTGAATGGATGTGAGATATATTTGGAGTTAGAATGGATAGAAATTAATGTTGGATGTGTAGGGAGACAAAAATGTAGTTTCAAATGAAGCTCATATGTGTGGCACTGTGGCTAAATGATGGTGCCATTTATGGCAATAGAGGAGTAGCCTCTGTTATCTTTGTAAGTAAATTTCATTTTGCTAAGTTTAATATTTATATGTAAATATATATATTATTTGATTATATAGAGGTGGATGTATAGATTAGATATATATACACACATATGTATACAATACTGTGTAAACAGTAAGGACCTTGATAAAACTAGAATATGAATTTTAACTGATAAAGTTTTGGGCATAGAGGGAAGCTTAGAGGGAAGGTAGAGGAAAATAATTAAGGGAAAAGCAACTTGAAATTCCTTGGAGGGGATTTGGGGGAAATGCATAGGAAAAAGACTGAATTAGATTGATTTAAAAAATATTTCTTGTATAACATGGAATCTAGAGGATTTAAATGTTGGAGCTATCAGCTTTTTCATTCTCCTGGCCTTTCCCTAAGATTATTGATGGGTGTGGATGACTGTTACAGCATCAGACATTACACTGGGGTTCAAAGATAATGTCTGGGAAGAGCATAAGAGCTATTGTTTTTGCTATCCTTTTATTTTATTATTAATTTTAATTTAAAATAGGCAAATACTTTCCTCCACAAAATTCATTTTACAGTCCTTTGCCAAGAATTCTAATGTGTGGCTACCCCTAACTGCAACAGAGCAAATGCTTAGCTTTCCCATCCTTAATAACTGAGATTTGGAAGGAGGAAAAGAGGTTGGGAATAGGATGGATTGGGGCCACCATCCTAGCATCTGTCACCATCTGCCCTTTGTATTCTTAACCTTCAAACATAAGCTTTTCCCACATATATTCACTGCATTAAAAGCTTTTGCCTAAATACCAATGAGTTGCTTTATCGAATTTCAGATCCAGAATCAGTGTTTAGCAATCTCAAAAGTAAAGCAAGTTATTTGCCAAGAACACCTAACATAAAAAGATAGAAAACACTGGATTCTTAAATGGATTTTTACTGAAGGGTCTTTCTTTTACTTTGACCAAAAAAAAAAAAAAAAAAAAAAAAAAAAAAAGGTCTTGTGTCTTATCTGAATTCCTGGTAAGGCTGATCCTCTAATATTAGCTTGAGATACAGAATAAGTTGGATTTTGAGACTTTAAATCCCAAATTGTGGGACTCTTACTCAATTTAGATTGCTAAAGACAGAGTGCTTTTCGTTATTAAAGCCATATTGTGTGTGATCTGCTTTCAGGCTAGCCATTCTTTTTTGGCTGGAAGTGGTAAGAAATAACAAGGATACTCCAATTTTTTTCTATAATTTTCACTACTTACACACCATTGGTCTGCACATGGCCTGAATTCAAGGTTGCCAATCATCCTAGTTTGACCAAATATTTCATCCCATAATAGAAGTCACCAACATTGGATCAAATTGGTTGGGTCTTTGTTAACTGAATCTCTATCTCCTCCACTTACTTTGTTACCCACAACATCTTGTTGTACATATTGCATAAAAGTTTCACACGGTTATGGGGCACCTGGGTGGCTCAGTGGGTTTAAAGCCTCTGCCTTTGGCTCAAGTCATGATCTCAGGGTCTAGGATCGAGCCCCACATTGGCCTCTCTGCTCAGCGGGGAGACTGCTTCCCCTCTCTCTCCACCTGCCTCTCTGCCTACTTGCAATCTCTCTCTCTGTCAAATAAATAAATAAAATCTTAAAAAAAAAAGTTTCACAAACTTATAGTTAGATTTATTCATGGGTACTCAATTATTTTGGCTGTTAGGTTAATAGAATATAGTTTCTCTATTTCTACTTTCCATGTGAATATTGCTTGGATAGAGAAAAGATGTTGTTGTCTGATTTCCGTATTATAATTGGTCTTCTTGTTCACCTGTTGAAATCATTGCTGATTTCCATAGTATGGTTATTGGTTCTTTTGGATGTTCCAGGTCTGCTATCATATTTCCTACTAAAGATGCCTGTGGAATATTAGCTTCCTAAGGAAATAATATGTTTGCTGTAACTTTAAACACTTTCCTTGGTGAAATCTATTTTAGTTGTATAGCATTATTAGAGCAGTTTTCTCTATTTCTTATCCTCTGTCTCTTAGTTTTTCAACTTCTGTCATTTTGGCTCCTATTGAGTTCTATTTTTCAAACATGATCTCAAAGTCTCTCCTTTTAATAGTTGTATTTCCCTGTTTCCCAATTATTGACATTACTAATAGCTTTGAATTTAATTTCTGTTTTCTATTTTTTATGATTTTCCTTTGTTTCTGTTTCATTTTTTTCTGAAGTTAGTTAAAATCATGGTTTTCTTGTTTTTATTTTCCCTATGTTAGATTGAAGAATATAAATATTTTATCATTTTTAAGACTTACATCATTTAAACATTTCTGGAATCAAAATGTGTGTCTTCATTGATGGCATCTTCTAATTACAGTCAAATGGAAGTCATGGCAGAGCTGTTCTTACCTTTTCATGCATGATTTCTGTCATATAATTAATATTATAGGTAATACATCATTGGTACCATGTATTTTCTGGTGCCACATATTTATATTTAGTTATCTTTTAAAATACCTACAAAAATAACGTGATTGACTATTGAGATGTAAAATTACTTGGAAATTAATATGGGGACAGTGAAGGGGAATAAATTTGATATCAGTGAAGCAAATATCTGCTGTTGGCACAATTAAAATGATCCCATATTTTCTTGCTGAATAACAATAAGTGCTTTTTGGAACCGAAAAAAAGAAAGAGACCTGAAAGTAGATTAAGCTGCATCATGTTTTGTAACTGAGATATATAAAAAGGACTCTTGATCATACAACAAAAAAGAAAGGACCAACATCAAAACTTGTAGGATGGTTGTCAGAAACTTGGAAGGAAATACTGGAGAAAATGTTGTACTACAATCCTTATGCTGGCACAGACTATGCGGTTATCTGAAAAAAGGAAAAAAAAAAAAAAGGAGGGGCCTTTGAAGATTCCTATTTAAAAAGTTATCTGAAAGATTTAGACTTTGAATATGAAAACATTTTAAGACAAACATTTATTTCTTATATTTTTTGATGATTATATCAGAAAGATATAATAGTTACACCTAAATAATTCTTAAATATCTCCAATAAATATAAACATTCTAGAACATAAATGTGCTGTTACTGACAACATATTTTTCTTTCTTAATCAAACATAAAATATGTTGCATCTAAAAATTAATGACATAGTTTTGATGATGATTTACTTTTTTTTTAAAGATTTTCTTTTTTTTTTTAAGATTTTTAAAATTTATTTATTTAACAGAGATCACAAGTAGACAGAGGCAGGCAGAGAGAGAGAGAGGGAAGCAGGCTCCCTGCTGAGCAGAGAGCCCGATGCGGGACTCGATCCCAGGACCCTGAGATCATGACCTGAGCCGAAGGCAGCGGCTTAACCCACTGGGCCACCCAGGCTCCCTTTAAAGATTTTCTTATTCATTTATTTGATAGAGAGAGAGAGATCACAAGTAGGCAGAGAGACAGACAGAGAGAGAGGGGAAAGCAGGCTTCCCACTGAGCAGAGAGCCCAATGCAGGGCTCTATCCCAGGACCCTGAGATCAGGACCTGAGCTGAAGGCAGAGGCTTAACCCACTGAGCCACCCAGGCACCCTGATGATTTACTTTTTGAATGATCACCTTTACATTTTTAACATTCCTTTGTATACTTTTCTAACAAATTGCAACGTAATTTAATAGGTAAGATGTGAATATAGAAACAAAGAAATGACTGATTAATTTTTAAACATTTTTACAAGCTAGTTATTATATACATTTAAGAATATTAAAATACATTTGTCATTATACAGAAGTAGTTGTACATTTTAGATGTTTGTATTGTTAAAAAAACAACCCCTGACCCACAACTTTTTTACTACAAATGAGTTGGTAGATTTGAGTAGAAGCTACAGAGGCCTATTGTGGTCCTTGTATTAACAAAACTTTGGAATATGAGGTGAGTGGCAAAATCCTCTGTGGTTTACACTGTTGTTTCTCAAAGAGCTGAATTATTTCATGTAGTTAATACTACCAGGAAGCAAGTTGTTTCATCTGATTGGAGGGGCAAATGTTCACTTATACCCTCTAAAGTGTAATAATTCTGTTTTTCAAATGAAATTCATGATACTCCCTGCCTGCTCTATGACTAAGAATCTATGGGACAAAAGGTCCCAGCTAGGGAAAATTATATTAGCAACCGATATATAGTCTTTGTTCTCTAAACTTGGAATTATTAACAGTTTTCTTCAACCATATTACAGCAAATATCTTTTTCTTCATATAAAGTTTTATTTTTAAATTTTTATTGTGTACAGCAAATATTTGCAATAAAAATAATGAACAATTTGTCATTAGTGATTCATGGATTTGGATTTCGATTTATGAATTAAATTTTCAATACATTATAAAATTACTTCAAGGGTATTCTCACCCTAATGGCTTTCTCTTGTTCATTGCAGTTCTAGACCCATCGCACTTCCTGAAGCTACATACTCTATGAGTGTAATGACCTTTCCACCTAATAGAACTCACAACTCCTGGAACTCTTTTAAGTTTGGAACAACACCTAGAAGAGTTTCACTGTAAGGACCAGATAAGACTTGAAAGGATTTTCCATTTCAGGATAGATAAAGCCTTCACACACAGCAGGGTTCTATAGCAGAATCAAATACTCTCTTAGGGGAAAAAGTCTTTAATACACAGGTTATTCCTTTTGATACTGAAATTGAAGTAATCAAGGCTATATGATTCAAATGGGACATAGTGGTAAAACAAGGGAACCAAAAAATGGAAAATGGGGCTTATATAGTTAAAGCCAATTTTGTTATTATTAAAGACTTCTTCAAATCAATGAAACTCTACACAGATTTATAACTAGTAACATCTGACTAAATAGTATATATATACAGAACACACACAACCATAAAGTCATATATATGCACATATATTTATTTCATATGTATTAGATATATTATGCATATATATACATAATACATGTATATGTGCATATATATATTATATATAGAATATGTTATTACACACACAAAGTACATATATAAGTGCATGTGTGTATTTGTTATCCTTATGTGTAGTGATTCCTTTATTTCTTACAAAGCACTTTATATGTTATAACTTAGTTTATCTTCACAGGTATTACTAATTATTATTAATTTAGATGAGAAGACTTAAAGATTATGAAATAAAAACCAAGATGTCACAATGATGAGATGAAGAGACTATGATTTGATTTTGTTTTTTCTACTACATTTGTTGCTAACGTTTGTTATTGTGAAGAGCGTATTGATGTTTGGTAACATGCCTTAGAGCCAGACACCTGGTGTGGTAAGACTATTAAGGTGGGCTCTAGGACTACCCTGGCGAACAAGCCTTGTGTATCCTTTGATCTTGGAATGTGAGAAGAACGGGATGGGATACATGTAAATGTTGGTGTATGTTGGTGATGAGATTTTGCAGCTGTAAATAAGGTCCAAATCACTTGTCCTTGACTTAAGTAAAGGGGAGATTATCCTGATTAAGCTTGACCTAATCAGTTGAACTCTGAAACAGTTAAAGTGAGAGATGGTTTCTTGCTGACCTTGAGGAAAACAACCATGTTGTAACCTGCCTATCACGTGGCAAGGACTTAGGGGCAGCTTCCAGGAACTAAGAGTTGTCTGGTCACCAGCCAACAAGAAAACAGGTACTTTGGTCCCACAACAGCCACAAGGAACTAAATTCTCCATATGACAGTAAGCTTAGAAGAGGACCCCAAATCTCTTTGTTTTCAACCTGGTAAGGTTCTGAAGAGAGGACCTAACTAGCCTGTACCCAAACTCTTTTTTCACAGTAACTATGAGATAATAAGTCTGTTTTATGTTAAGCCACTATATATATGATAATTTATTATCATGCAGCAATAGAAAAACAGTTCAATTGGTAAAGTGCTCCATGTTCACTACATGTGAGTAAAAGTGGTGTGTGTGTGCATGTATGTGTATGCACATGCATGTGTGAGTCTTAATTTCCACATGTTCCTAATAAGAGGGACATTATTTTTTTTAGAGATTTTATTTATTTATTTGACAGACAGAGATCACAAGTAGGCAGAGAGTCAGGCAGAGAGAGAGGAGGAAGCAGGCTCCCCACTGAGCAGAGAGCCCAATGTGGGGCTCGATCCCAAGACCCTGAGATCATGACCTGAGCTGAAGGCAGAGGCCCAACACTCTGAGCCACCCAGGCACCCCAAGAGGAACATTATTATGTGTTAATACAAAATCTCCCAGCTTTCTGTCCCATTCATTTCTGAAGAAATTTCTTTGGGAATTTTCAACCCATTTCCATGGAGGCTGGAGCACTATGGATAATTTATCACACATGTTCTGCAGAAAATCATCACTTCTGACATTTCTTTGAAGTCAATTGCAAATGAAACCTGGAATTTCACAGGGAAAATAACCCCAAAGGTGATTTTCTTTTTGTCATTTACATTGCTTAAAAAGTTCACTAGATAGTTTTTCAAAGTATTTACCCTAATTTTTTGACAGTTGGACTCTAATTTCTTCCTTAGAAATAAAAAAGTAAACATATAAAATATAAACTATAAGACAAAAAGTCAATAAGCTAGGTTCTCACTCTTTACGCCATGAATTCAGTGTCAAGTTGGTATTAAAAAGGTATCTTCACTTATGAATGGTTAGCCCTTCCTCTTAATGAGACTCAATATTTCTACACAGTATGAAGCTGAAATAATGTGAGAACAGTGAGGATGGGCTAACAAGTAACATGGAAGTGCAGTGATAGCTCTGCTTTTTCTTTTTTTTTTATTTTATTTTTAAGATTTTAATTATTTATTTTGAGAAAGAGAGAGGACAAGAAGGGGGAGCTGCAGAGGGAAAGGGAGCGCAGGCTTCCTGCTGAGCAGGGAGCCCCACTTGGGACCTTGATCCCAGGACATGGGGATCATGACCTGAGATGAAGGCAGACACTTAACTGAGTGAACCATCCTGGCGCCCCTCTAGCTCTGCATTTTCACATTACCTATACAGTGTAAATATGAATCTTATTGAGACGATGCATTTTCATCCGTTTTTGTAGTCAGACAATAAAAGCACAGCTTCAGAGGGTTTCTAAGTATAGCCCTGTGAGGAAGGATGCACAGAACAATAGTGTCTGAGCTTTTTCAAAAGGTGGACTGAGGCATGGCCATCTTTCAATCCCCAGCAGTGAACATGGTTACTATGACACAGAGTGATTGTTTACAGTTATTTTTTCTTCTGCACTGAGATAATGGCACACGCATAAAAAAATGCACAACTAACGCATAAATGGATAAATAATAAATATGTTACTCTCATTCCCATTATGCCAAGTGAAATTCAAAGCACTTTCACTCTAAGAAATGCCATGTTGCCAACTCTGTATCTAATTATATATTTTATATCACTTTGAAAAATATTGTCCTCTTTTCTTTTGTAGACTGAAAACAAGAAAGAGAAACATATTTAAATTTTAATGTTATATTGTATTTGGCCAGATTTTGAAATCACTCTCAGATTTAGCAAGACTGCATCTATTTTCTTTGATAACTTCCCAGTGTTAGCATATGTTAGAAACTGAAAAAAATCTGGAAAGCAAAACTAGCCTTCTGGTCAGCATTTACTGGATAGATTACATAATAGTATTCTAAACTGAACCCCTATAAAACAGCAAAGAAACACTAAAATGTTTTGGATAATTTCAATTAAATCATATTTTTAAAACAATATTTCAAAATGAAAAATAAATAAGAGTTGATGATACCAGTTCTATGGGTTTTGAATTTCATTCATTTATAATTTTTTTCCTGAGACAAATATTGATGTTTCCTTCTTCATCTATACTTTTGGATATTGAACATTTTGTTCTAAGATGAAAATTCACTTGTACTTTTTAATTTTTTTAATTGTTGCCTTTAAACAATTGTGTTTTGTTTTGCAGTTTTTTTTAAATAATATTTGCTTATATGTGGAATCTGAAAAGCAAAAAAAACAAGCAAAACGGACTCATAGATACAGAAAACTGGTGGTTGCCAGAAGGAAGATGGTAGAGGAAGGGCAAAATAAACAAAGGAGAGTAAAAGATAGAAACTTCTAGTTATAAAATAAATAAAGATAAAAAGTACAGCATAAGGAATGAAGTCAATATGATTACTTTGTATGATACAAGTGGTAATTACACTGATGGTGGTGAACATTTTGTGATATATATAAACACTGAATCACTATATTCCTGAAACCAATATAACATCGTATGTCAACCGTACTTTGATTAAAAGTAAAAAAAGAATATAATTCAGTATAATTACAAAATTAGCTATGATTATATCACTACTGAATGTTTAGAAATAAATTCTTATTGAATTTGTAAAAAAGAGAAGAAATAAATTCATGGTATTATATAATGGATAAAAACATCAAACAAATATTATACTTCTACACTTTGAAAAATATTCTAGCATCAGCAACGAGTTTGTCCTAAGGTTATAATGATCATATCCAATGGACCTGACATTTAATTAAGTTTTATTCATGGGATAACCCATGATTTCAAGTGTAAGCTTTCTCCCATTTATGGAGATTTCCTGATATTTCTCTTTCATGCAGAAAAAAAATCTCCATGATGTTTAATATTTGTCCATTTTAGAAAATTGCAACATATTTGTATATTTTTTAGTAAATATCATTAGGTGTTTAATCCCTTGAAAATAAGGGCAATACATTGGGGGTATATTGTACTAGAATTTTTTAATACAATATATATATATATCTCCAGCACAAAACATTTGTTATTCTTAGTCAATAACTCTGTAAAAATTAAAATAAAAAGAGGTTATTAGGGGCGCCTGGGTGGCTCAGTGGGTTAAGCCGCTGCCTTCAGCTCAGGTCATGATCTCGGAGTCCTCGGATCGAGTCCCGCATGGGGTTCTCTGCTCAGCGGGGAGCCTGCTTCCTCCTCTCTCTCTGCCTGCCTCTCTGCCTGCTTGTGATCTCTCTGTCAAATAAATAAATAAATAAAATCTTTAAAAAAAAAAAAAGAGGTTATTACACAAAACAGAAGGACATTTCTCATTACACCTGACCTCAGAAAGTATTAGAAAAATTAAACCCAGTAAAACATTATTTTACCATAGTCCTCCTGTTGCTTCCTTGCTTTGCAGATAGAAATTCCTTTGTCAGTGTATCAGTGATAGTTTACCTGGGCAATTTCCAACTTTTGTCTATGTGTTCAACCTACCAGAGTCTTCAGTGAAGATTTTACATTGACTATGGCTGAGAACTTTGAGATTAGTTAACATAAATTTTATCAAATTTCTTCTGGTTTATATTAAAATACTTGTATCTTGCATATAATTTCATTACATTTTTATTTAAAAACATGTTATTTTCTGTTTCAAAATTAATCTTTTTACCATGTTTTTATTTTATGCCATCTTATATATTTTCAATGAGATATCTTTCTCTCTGTTGGATCTTCCTTTTCATTATCTATTTCCTCTTTGATAAATGTTAAAATTCTAAAAGTAATTAGGATGAAACAAATCATAAAGGAAAAGAAAATATTCTTTCTTTCCTATTGTTCCTAAACTAGTATTTTGTTATTTTTTTCTTCAATTGATAAAGCATTTAAATATCCTCATTAATTCCATTTCCTTTTGTTTAAAGATTTTATTTATTTATTTGACAGACAAAGATTACAAATAGGCAGAGAGGCAGGCAGAGAGAGAGGAGGAAGCAGGCTCTCCGCTGAGCAGAGAGCTTGATATGGGGCTCAATCCCAGGACCCTGAGATCATGACTTGAGCTGAAGAGAGACACTTAGCTGACTGAGCCACCCAGGCACACTGGTCACTTTTTTTCTTTTCTTTTCTTTTTTTTTTTAATAGTTGGTTCCCATATCACCTTGAAGAGTGTAAGTTTCCTTTTCTTGAGTTTCAACTTTCTTTCTTTCATAGTTTTATTTTTTAAAGATTTTTATTTATTTATTTGACAGACAGAGATCACAAGTAAGCAGAGAGGCAGGCAGAGAGAGAGAGGAGGAAGCAGGTTCTCCACTGAGCAGAGAGCCCAATGTGGGGCTCAATCCCAGGGCTCTGGGATCATGACCTAAGCTGAAGGCAGAGGCTTAATCCATTGAGCCACCCAGGTGCCCGTTTCTTTCATGGTTTTATTTGTTATAAAGATGAACCTATTTCTTCTCTCCATGAGGTCAAAGATCACATTGGATTCACTTTCATAACAACTTTAGCACCTAACCCAGTATTTGACTCATAATTGGTTTTCAGTATATTCTTGATGATTTTAACTTATAAGATCTCAATTAAATATAACATTTTTAAATAAAATGTTCAACTAAATATTACATATAAATGTTCACTTATAAAATTTCTGTCAAACTTTTAGGCTTAACTTCTTATCATTATTGATCTGTGCTTTTAGTCATACTCTGGGCTGGAATCCCTTTAATTATTTGTTTTTTATATAGCATCCAGTAATATAAATTTCAAAACAATTAGGCTGCAGTCAGGAGCTTGAGTGGGGTTTCATGGGTGAAACTCCCTGGCTTTGGTTTTTCCAGTAGGGTCCCACAGATGAGGTTCCAGTGGGCTGGGATAAGGAATTCTTACATTTCTAGCATACTGAAGTGTTTGCTACTCAATACATATTTGTTAAACTGTGTTTTAACTTTATTAAAAGGAACACTGATGATTAGAAAGACCTTAGAGTTTCAATGAACTGAGAAGGAAATAGCTGATGGGAGAGCAAGTTTGGAAAAAAAAAAGAAAAAAAAAAGATAACTAGTGGGGACACTAAGTTTGAGCTTTCTATAAGAAAATGCAATAGAAATATTGAGTCTGGAATTTAAGCCTAGAATTTAGGAATGGAGCCTGGGCCAGAGATACACATTTGGGGGTCATGAGTGTCTGGTTCTGAGATCACCAAGGAAATAAGGGTAGATAGGAAAAAAATAGTGACACAAATACTATCTATCAGTCCTTGAGACACTGCAAAATTAAGATGTTCCATGTAAGAAAAAGGAGGAACCAACAATGGAGACTGAGAAAAAGTCAGTGAGAAAGAAAGAAAACCAAGAAATATGGAATTAGGTCAAGTGAAAAGATGGTAACCAATAGTAATAATCAATCAAATATTATGGAAATCAAAAACTGATAATTGGTTTTATCAACAATAGACTTCTTTGATGACCTTGACATGATCTGATTATGGTGTGTCAAACATAGGATAGGAAGAGAAGAGTTGGAGAAACTAAATAAACATCATTCTTTGTTTTTTGTTTTTTGTTTTTTTTTAAACATCATTCTTTAAAGCAATTTTGGTGCAAAGGGTAAGCTGGTCAGATTAACATGGTCAAGAGAAAGTCTTCTTTTTTTTTTTTTAAGTTGGAAGAAATTATCTCATGTTTGTATATTGTTTGGAGTGATCAAGCACAGTAACACATGCACACAAATATCACATAATGTTATAAGAGTGGGAAACATAATTGAAGCAATGCCTATGTTTTGTTTTATTAAAATAAAACTACTACATGGTAAGAAAGGAAGTGAGAGTTATCTAAGTAATCCATTACATGAACAAAACATGAACACCAAAAAATTAACTTGATATGACTAAGAAACATTTTAGGGTAGAGTTGGGTCTAGCCTCTCAAATTTCCATCCTGGAATCCATCAAGATCCTAGAGGAGAACACAGGGAGAAACCTCTTCCACCTTGGCTGCAACAACTTCCTACTAGACATGTCTCCAAAAGCAAGGGAAGCAAAAGCAAAAAATGAACTATTGGGACTTCATCAAGATAAAAAAGCTTCCGTACAACAAAAGAAATAGTCAACAAAACTAAAAGGCAACCTATGGAATAAGAGAAGATTTTGCAAATGACATATCAGATAAGTGGCTAGTATACAAGATCTATACAGAACTTATCAAACTAAAAACTAAAAAACCAAAGAATCCAGTAAAGAACATAAATTTCTCCAAAGAAGACCTACAAATGGCCAACAAGCACATGCCAAATGATCCACATTTGGTATCAGGAAAACACAAATCAAAACCCCAAGGAGATACGATCTTATCTCAGTCAGAATGGCTAAAATTAGAATGATAGGGAAAAAACAAATATTGGCAAGGACATGGAGAAAAGGGAGCCCTCTTACACTCTTGGTGGGAATGCAAGCTGGTACAGATACTCTGGAAAACAGTATGAAGTTTCCTCAAAAAATTAAAAATACAACTACCCTATGACCCAGGGATTGCACTATTAGGTATTTACCCCAAAGATACAAATGGATTGACCCAAAGGGGCACCCCAACATTCATAGCAGTTATGTACACAATAGCCAAACTATGGAAAGAACCAATATGTCCATTGACAGTGAATAAATGGATAGAGAAGAGGTGAGATTATACACACACACACACACACACACACACACACACACACGATGGAATATTATTCAGCCATCAGAAAGGCTGAATACTTACTATTTATATTGACATGGATGGAACTGGAGCACTACATTTCCACTCATTATGCTGAGAGAAATATGTCAAACAGAGAAACCAATTATCAGATGGTTTCAGTCATATGTGGAATATAAAAAACAGCACAGAGGGTCATAGGGTAAGGGAGGGGAAACTGAGTAGGAAGTCATCAGAAAGGGAGACAAATGATGAGGGACTCTTAACTAAAGGAGACAAACTGAGGATTGCTGGAGTGGGGATGGGTGAGAGGATAGAGTAATTGGGTGATGGACTTTAAGAAGGGCATGTGATGTGATGAGCATGGGGTGTTATAAGCAACTGATAAATTATTGAATACTACATATGAAACTAATGATGTACTATATGTTGGCTAATTGAATTTAAATAAAAAATTTAAAAATCTGTACACAAGAAATAACTAAAAATTTTCTCATTAGTATTTATTTATTGAATATCTGTATGCATAATACTCTTTGTTAGAAGCAAAGTGGAATAAAGGAGCTGAACTCTGACCTTGAGAGTTTATACTCTGGTTATATAAAAAGCTAAATGTAAAATATTTAAATAATGATACAAGGTTACATATGAGCAAATACCAAAATAGATGGTACACATAACAGGTGATTCAGTGTAGAGAGAAATATTTGGACTGAAATTATCAGATAGTTTGTTATAAATGAGGTAGACATGATACTAAGTTTCAAAAAATTGAGTATCTATTTAGTAGCAATCCCTCTTAAATACTGTGGATGAATAAAGCAAATTTCTAACATTGAAAAGCTTTCACTCTAGTGGAGGAGAGGAAAAAACACAAGCAATTATAAGATAATTTTTTAATGTATGATAAAAATATTATAGAGATATATCAAACATCAGTTTGGAGTAGTGGGTGTGAGTCAGAATGGTAGATCATAAAGGTATCTAGGATATATGGCAAAACCAAGCTGGCATCTAAGAGTCTGTCTTGATGCGTTTCACAGGATGAATAGAACCTAGTCAGGTAAAGAGATCTGAATCTGTCACTAACCCATTAAAAAAATTCATAAATTGGGTTATTTGTTTTTTTGAGTATTGAGTTTTATAAGTTCTTTGTATAATTTGGATAGTAACCCTTTATTATCATCTCATGCATGTCAGAATGGCTAAAATCAACAATGCAAGAAGCAGAAGGTGTTGATGAGGATGTGGAGAAAGGGGAAACATTGGTGGGAATGCAAACTGGTGCAGTCGCTATGGAAAACAGTATGGAGTTTCTTCAAAAAATTTAAAAATAGAACTACCCTATGACTTAGCAATTGGACTATGAGGTGTTTACACAAAGAATACAAAAATACAAATTTAAAGGGATACATGTACACCCAATGTTTATAGCAACATTATCTACAATAACCAAATGATGGAAACAGGCCAAGTGTCTATCAACTAATTAATGCCTAAGGAAGATGTAGTGTATATATACAATGAACTATTACTCAGCCATAAAAAAGAATTAAATCATGCCATTTGCAATGACATGTATGAAGTTGGAAAGGATTAGGCTAAGTGAAATAAATCAGTCAGAGAAAGATAGATATATGTTTTCACTTATATGTGGAATTTAAGAAACAAAGCAAACAAGCAAAGGGGGGGAAAAAAACAGAGGGAGAGAGGGAGAGGGAGAGAAACTAAGAAACCGATTATTAACTATAGAGAATAAACTGATGGTTACCAGAGGAAGGTTGGTGAAGGAATGGGCTAAACAGCTGATGGGGATTAAGCAGTGTACTTGCTGTGATGAGCACTGGGTGTTGTATGGAAATGTTGAATCACTATATTGTACACCTAAAACTAATATTAAACTGTATGTTAACTAACTGGAATTTTAATTAAAAATGATGCTTGAGAAAATAGAATCTATGTGTCTATCTATGTTTCTATTTATATCATAGGTATATATCTATACCTATGTCTCTATAAAGTATCCATACCTACAGGCCCCTGCACATATTTTGCTTTAGAATATGCTTACATTTGCAAGGGTTCTCTGGGAGGAAAAACGTAGGAGGTCTAGAACTTGATGTGCAGGAATAGGGGATTAATCTTCCTACTACCCTTTCTTTCATAAACCAATATTAGATGTGTCCCACCAAATCTTGAAAATGCCCTTTATTGAAACATACTTCTCAGATGTTAGGCTAAATGTTAAATATTTACAGTAAGATCCATAAGTTATAATTAGAATAATCAATAGGTTAAATATTCTATGCTGACAGTCAGTGAAGGAAATCATGAATTAAAGTAGCCAGAAGAGCTAGGGATTTCTCAAAGAGCTGTTTTTGTTTGTTTGTTTGCTTTGTTTCAGTTTTGCTATGTAACTGGTTCAGTACCCAGTGAATGATGAAGCCAATGTTTGATTAAATTGTGAGGATATGTAAAAACTTCCTGACAAGTGTATCGACTGTATTCTACATTCTTGTGATCTAGTCATGCATTCCATTCCAATAAAAACCAACTACTCAGCTGGACCAAATTCTATGTATATTCACAACTTCTACAGCAGTAATGTGAAGTAATTAGTTAATTAGTTAATGGTATCTGAATACAAGGAAGAAAAAAATACCACTGGTGGTTAAACAAGGAGAACTTCTTAAGAACAGTGAACTCTTGGGATGCCTGGGTGGCTTACTGGGTTAAGCTGCTGTCTTCGGCTCAGGTCATGATCCCAGGGTCGTCCCGCATTGGGCTCCTTGCTCGGCAGGGAGCCTGCCTCTCTCTCTGTCTCTGCCTACTTGTGTACTTTCTCTCTCTCTCTTTCTGACAAATACATAAGTAAATAAAATCTTAAAAAAAAAAAAGAGAACCCTGAACTCTGAAGAAACTTTTTGAACTTCTGGGTTATTTACTAAAATAAAACTGCATATACATATTATTTTAAGATTTTATTGATTTATTTGAAAGAGAGAGAGAAACAGAGCATGAGCTGGGGGGAGGAGACAGAGGGAAAGGGAGAAACAGACTCCCACTGAGCAGGGGGCCCCATGCAGGTCTCAATCCCAAAACCATTGGATCATGACCTGAACCAAAAGCAGACACTTCACCCATTGAGCCATGCAGGCACCCTTGCATTTACATTTTATATGTAAGAAACTTAATGTATAAAAAATAGATATATGCTACAGTAATTGTGGCAGCAAGAGTTACAAATCTGTTAAACACTTTCAAATGAAAGTTCATTTCTAGCACCTAAATCTTATACTTCTATCTTTGTTTTTATTAAACAAGAATTCAAAATAATTTTTTGTAAAAGCTTTCTGAAATGTATTCACACAGAAAATATGAATTTTATTCTACAATAACCACAAAACTGCAAATTTATTCTACAGTAACCAAATGATGGAAACAAGGCCAAGTGTCTATCAACTAATTAATGGCTAAGGAAGATGTAGTGTATGTATACAATGAACTACTACTCAGCCATAAAAATGAATTAAATCATGCCATTTGCAATGACATGGATGAACTTAGAAAGGATTAGGCTAAGTTAAATAAGTCAGTCATAGAAAGACAAATATCATATGCCTTTTTTGTAATAGCTTTTTGAAATGCATTGCGAAAGTGCAATGAAACAGAAAATATAAATTACTAAAAATTCAAATTATTAATTTCCCACTTTAATCTCTGATAGAGTTTATTTTCTTATAATTAGATAAGTGTGTCTGCTCAAGCATAATACTGGTTTAAAACTTAAATTCTGATAAGTGGATTCTTTTCTAAAATAATGTAAAGAGAAGCCTAGAGGGCATGATCTCTTCTGATTAAATTTGGGCTTTATTTTCCTACATTTAATTTAATTAGGATTTATACTTTGGTCAAGCTCAATGATTTTTCTTCAGGCTATGATTTTGGTTTCTTAAGAGTTCTTTTTAAAGTTCTGTCTGACATCTTCTACCATATTTTGATTATTGCCCTCCCAAATTTACCTGTTTATCATGTTGGTAGGTCTATCAGATCATAAAAAACATCTATTTATATAAATATATCCTGTTCTCTAACTCATTCTTAATTTAATAAAAAAATAAAGTAAGGCGAACCATGAGAGACTATGGATTCTGGAAAACAATCTGAGGGTTTTGAAGGGGCTGGGGGTGGGAGGTTGGGTGAGCCTGGTGGTGGGTATTAAGGAGGGCACATATTGCATGGAGCACTGGGTGTGGTGCAAAAACAATGAATTCTGGAATACTGAAAAGAAATTTAAGAAAATAGTAGAGGGACATCACTCCAGAGGCTTAACTGGGGTGAAGCCCATGCAGGGTCAGTGTGGCCGCAGGGTCACAGAAGGATCAGGGGTGTCTGAGTGTCACAGAGCTTACAGGTATTAGAATGGGGAAGCCGGCTATAGAGACAGAGCCAAGGAGTGAGCTCTCAGCTCAGGGTTACCTTGAACCGGTCTCAGTCTTGGTCAGCTCGGAGTGCGGCCGGAGGCCAGGGTGAGGGGAGTAATTGGGCGCTGTTCTCTGAGGGCGCACTGAGGAGTGGAGCCCCAGGTTCTCGGCTCCTCCGGGCCGGAGACTGGGAGGCCGCCATCTTCACTCCTGTCCTCTGGAACTCTACAGAAATCGCTCAGGGAACAAAAGCTCCCAAAAGCAAACCCGAGCGGATTACTCAGCCCTGCCCCTGGTAAGGGCGGTGCAACTCGCGGGGGGGCAAAGACACTTGAGAATCACTACAACAGGCCCCTCCCCCAGAAGATCAACAAGAAATCCAGCCAGGACCAAGTCCACTTAACAAGGAGTACAGTTTCAACACCAAGGAGAGCAGCGGTATTCCAGACGAGGAGAAAGCAAAGCACGGAGCTCATTGCTTTCTCCCCATGATTCTTTAGCCTTGCAGTTAATTTAATTTTTTTTTCTTTTTCAATTTTTTTTCTCTTCTTCTGCTAAATTTTTTTTTACTTTTACCCTTTTCTTTTTTAACGTTTTTTAACTAGCTTATCTAATATATATATATATATATTTTTTTTTCCTTTTTATATTTTTTCTTTATTCATTTTCTTCTTTTAAATGTTTCACTTTTTTTTTTTCTTTCTGAACCTCTTTTTATCCCCTTTCTCCCCCCTCACGATTTGGGATCGCTTCTGAATTGGTTAAAGCATATTTTCCTGGGGTTGTTGCCACCCTTTTAGTATTTTACTTGCTCCTTCATATACTCTTATCTGGACAAAATGACAAGGCGGGAAAATTCACCACAAAAAAAAGAACAAGAGGCAGTACCGAAGGCTACGGACCTAATCAATATAGACATTGGTAATATGTCAGATCTAGAGTTCAGAAGGACGATTCTCAAGGTTCTAGCCAGGCTTGAAAAAGGCATGGAAGATATTAGAGAAACGCTCTTCAGGAGATATAAAAGCCCTTTCTGGAGAAATAAAAGAACTAAAATCTAACCAAGTTGAAAACAAAAAAGCTATTAATGAGGTACAATAAAAAATGGAGGCTCTCACTGCAAGGATAAATGAGGCAGAAGAAAGAATTAACAATATAGAAGACCAAATGACAGAGAATAAAGAAGCTGAGCAAAAGAGGGACAAATAGCTATGGGACCACAAGGGGAAAATTCGAGAGATAAGTGACACCATAAGACGAAACAACATTAGAATAATTGAGATTCCAGAAGAAGAAGAAAGAGAGAGGGGAGCAGAAGGTATATTGGAGAGAATTATTGGAGAGAACATCCCCAATATGGCAAAGGGAACAAGCATCAAAATCCAGGGGGTCCAGAGAACCCCCCTCAAAATCAATAAGAATAGGTCCACACCGTGTCACCTAATAGTAAAATTTACAAGTCTTAGTGACAAAGAGAAAATCCTGAAAGCAGCCCGGGAAAAGAAGTCTGTAACATACAATAGTAAAAATATTAGATTGGCAGCAGACTTATCCACAGAGACCTGGCAGGCCAAAAAGAGCGGGCTTGATATATTCAGAGCACTAAATGAGAAAAACATGCAGCCAAGAATACTATATCCAGCTAGGCTATCATTGAAAATAGAAGGAGAGATTAAAAGCTTCCAGGACAAACAAAAACTGAAAGAATTTGCAAACACCAAGCCAGCTCTACAGGAAATATTGAAAGGGGTCCTCTAAGCAAAGAGAGAGCCTAAAAGTAGTAGATCAGAAAGGAACAGAAACAATATACAATAACAGTCACCTTACAGGCGATACAATGGCACTAAATTCATATCTCTCAATAGTTACCCTGAATGTTAATGGGCTAAATGCCCCAATCAAAAGACACAGGGTATCAGAATGGATAAAAAAACAAAACCCATCTATATGTTGCCTACAAGAAACTCATTTTAAACCCGAAGACACCTCCAGATTTAAAGTGAGGGGGTGGAAAAGAATTTACCATGCTAATGGACATCAGAAGAAAGCAGGAGTGGCAATCCTTATATCAGATCAATTAGATTTTAAGCCAAAGACTATAATAAGAGGTGAGGAAGGACACTATATCATACTCAAAGGATTAGTCCAACAAGAAGATCTAACAATTGTAAATATCTATGCCCCTAACGTGGGAGCAGCCAACTATATAAACCAATTAATAATAAAATCAAAGAAAAACATCAACAACAATACAATAATAGTAGGGGACTTTAACACTCCCCTCACTGAAATGGACAGATCATCCAAGCAAAAGATCAACAAGGAAATAAAGGCCTTAAATGACACACTGGACCAGATGGATATCACAGATATATTCAGAACATTTCATCCCAAAGCAACAGAATACACATTCTTCTCTAGTGCCCATGGAACATTCTCCAGAATAGATCACATCCTCGGTCCTAAATCAGGTCTCAACCGGTATCAAAAGATTGGGATCATTCCCTGCATATTTTCAGACCACAATGCTCTGAAGCTAGAACTCAATCACAAGAGGAAATTTGGAAAGAACCCAAATACATGGAGACTAAACAGCATCCTTCTAAAGAATGAATGGGTCAACCAGGAAATTAAAGAAGAATTGAAAAAAGTCATGGAAACAAGCGATAATGAAAACACAACGGTTCAAAATCTGTGGGACACAACAAAGGCAGTCCTGAGAGGAAAATACATAGCGGTACAAGCCTTTCTCAAGAAACAAGAAAGGTCTCAGGTACACAACCTAACCCTACACCTAAAGGAGCTGGAGAAAGAACAAGAAAGAAAATCTAAACCCAGCAGGAGAAGAGAAATCATAAAGATCAGAGCAGAAATCAATGAAATAGAAACCAAAAAAACAATAGAACAAATCAACGAAACTAGGAGCTGGTTCTTTGAAAGAATTAATAAGATTGATAAGCCCCTGGCCAGACTTACCAAAAAGAAAAGAGAAAGGACCCAAATAAATAAAATCATGAATGAAAGAGGAGAGATCACAATTAACACCAAAGAAATACAGACAATTATAAGAACATACTATGAGCAACTCTACGCCAACAAACTTGACAATCTGGAAGAAATGGATGCATTCCTGGAGACATATAAACTACCACAACTGAACCAGGAAGAAATAGAAAGCCTGAACAGACCCATAACCCGTAAGGAGATTGAAACAGTCATCAAAAATCTCCAAACAAACAAAAGCCCAGGGCCAGACGGCTTCCCAGGGGAATTCTACCAAACATTTACAGAAGAACTAATTCCTATTCTCCTGAAACTGTTCCAAAAAATAGAAATGGAAGGAAAACTTCCAAACTCATTTTATGAGGCCAGCATCACCTGGATCCCAAAACCAGACAAGGATCCCATCAAAAAAGAGAACTACAGACCAATATCCTTGATGAACACAGATGCAAAAATTCTCACCAAAATACTAGCCAATAGGATTCAACAGTACATGAAAAGGATTCTTCACCACGACCAAGTGGGATTTATTCCAGGGCAGCAAGGTTGGTTCAACATCTGCAAATCAATCAATGTGATACAACACATTAAGAAAAGAAAGAACAAGAACCATATGATACTCTCAATAGATGCTGAAAAAGCATTTGACAAAGTACAGCATCCCTTCCTGATCAAAACTCTTCAAAGGGTAGGGATAGGGGGCACATACCTCAATATTATCAAAGCCATCTATGAAAAACCCACCGCAAATATCATTCTCAATGGAGAAAAACTGAAAGCTTTTCCACTAAGGTCAGGAACACGGCAGGGTGATCCATTATCACCACTGCTATTCAACATAGTACTAGAAGTCCTAGCCTCAGCAATCAGACAACAAAAGGAAATTAAAGGCATCCAAATCGGCAAAGAAGAAGTCAAACTATCACTCTTTGCAGATGATATGATACTTAACCTAGAAAACCCAAAGACTCCACTTCAAAACTACTTGAACTTGTACAGGAATTCAGCAAAGTGTCAGGATATAAAATCAATGCACAGAAATCAGTCGCATTTCTCTACACCAACAACAAGACAGAAGAAAGAGAAATTAAGGAGTCCATCCCATTTACAATTGCACCCAAAACTATAAGATACCTAGGAATAAACCTAACCAAAGAGGCGAAGAATCTATACTCAGAAAACTATAAAGTACTCATGAAAGAAATTGAGGAAGCCACAAAGAAATGGAAAAATGTTCCATGCTCCTGGATTGGAAGAATAAATATTGTGAAAATGTCTATGCTACCTAAAGCAATCTACACATTTAATGCAATTCCTATCAAAGTACCATCCATTTTTTTCAAAGAAATGGAACAAATAATCCTAAAATTTATATGGAACCAGAAAGACCTCGAATCGCCAAAGGAATATTGAAAAAGAAAGCCAAAGTTGGTGGCATCACAATTCCGGACTTCAAGCTCTATTACAAAGCTGTCATCATCAAGACAGCATGGTACTGACACAAAAACAGACACATAGATCAATGGAACAGAATAGAGAGCCCAGAAATAGACCCTCAACTCTATGGTCAACTAATCTTCAACAAAGCAGGAAAGAAGGTCCAGTGGAAAAAAGACATACTCTTCAATAAATGATGTTGGGAAAATTGGACAGCCACATGCAGAAAAATGAAATTGGATCATTTCCTTACACCACACACGAAAATAGACTCAAAATGGATGAAGGACCTCAATGTGAGAAAGGAATCCATCAACATCCTTGAGGAGAACACAGGCAGCAACCTCTTCGACCTCAGCCGCAGCAACATCTTCCTAGGAACATCGCCAAAGGCAAGGGAAGCAAGGGCAAAAATGAACTATTGGGATTTTATCAAGATCAAAAGCTTTTGCACAGCAAAGGAAACAGTTAACAAAACCAAAAGACAACTGACAGAATGGGAGAAGATATTTGCAAACGACATATCAGATAAAGGGCTAGTGTCCAGAATCTATAAAGAACTTAGCAAACTCAACAACCAAAGAACAAATAATCCAATCAAGAAATGGGCAGAAGACATGAACAGACATTTCTGCAAAGAAGACATCCAGATGGCCAACAGACACATGAAAAAGTGCTCCATATCACTCGGCATCAGGGAAATACAAATCAACACCACAATGAGATACCACCTCACACCAGTCAGAATGGCTAAAATTAACAAGTCAGGAAATGACAGATGCTGGCGAGGATGCGGAGAAAGGGGAACCTTCCTACACTGTTGGTGGGAATGCAAGCTGGTGCAACCACTCTGGATAACAGCATGGAGGTTCCTCAAAATTTTGAAAATAGAGCTACCCTATGACCTAGCAATTGCACTGCTGGGTATTTACCCTAAAGATACAAATGTGGTGATCCAAAGGGGCACGTGCACCTGAATGTTTATAGCAGCAATGTCTACAATAGCCAAACTATGGAAAGAACCTAGATGTCCATCAACAGATGAATGGATAAAGAAGATGTGGTATATATACACAATGGAATACTACGCAGCCATCAAAAGAAATGAAATCTTGCCATTTGCAACGATCTCGATGGAACTAGAGGGTATCATGCTTAGCGAAATAAGTCAATTGGAGAAAGACAACTATCATATGATCTCTATGATATGAAGGAGAGGAGATGCAACATGGGAGTTTAAGGGGATGGGAGAAGAGTAAGTGAAACAAGATGGGATTGAGATGGAGACAAACCATAAGTGACTCTTAATGTCTCAAAACAAACTGAGGGTTGATTGGGCGAGGGTGGTTGGGAGGGGGGGGGTTATGGACATTGGGGAGAGTATGTGCTATGGTGAGTGCTGTGAAATGTCTAAACCGGGCGATTCATAGACCTGTACCCCTGGGGATAAAAATATATTATATGTTTAAAAAAATATATTATATGTTTATAGACATTTCATATAGACATTTTGAGTCTATTTTCGTGTGTGGTGTAAGGAAATGATCCAATTTCATTTTTCTGCATGTGGCTGTCCAATTTTCCCAACATCATTTATTGAAGAGTATGTCTTTTTTCCACTGGACCTTCTTTCCTGCTTTGTTGAAGATTAGTTGACCATAGAGTTGAGGGTCTATTTCTGGGCTCTCTATTCTGTTCCATTGATCTATGTGTCTGTTTTTGTGCCAGTACCATGCTGTCTTGATGATGACAGCTTTGTAATAGAGCTTGAAGTCCGGAATTGTGATGCCACCAACTTTGGCTTTCTTTTTCAATATTCCTTTGGCGATTCGAGGTCTTTCTGGTTCCATATAAATTTTAGGATTATTTGTTCCATTTCTTTGAAAAAAATGGATGGTACTTTGATAGGAATTGCATTAAATGTGTAGATTGCTTTAGGTAGCATAGACATTTTCACAATATTTATTCTTCCAATCCAGGAGCATGGAACATTTTTCCATTTCTTTGTGGCTTCCTCAATTTCTTTCATGAGTACTTTATAGTTTTCTGAGTATAGATTCTTCGCCTCTTTGGTTAGGTTTATTCCTAGGTATCTTATAGTTTTGGGTGCAATTGTAAATGGGATGGACTCCTTAATTTCTCTTTCTTCTGTCTTGTTGTTGGTGTAGAGAAATGCGACTGATTTCTGTGCATTGATTTTATATCCTGACACTTTGCTGAATTCCTGTACAAGTTCAAGTAGTTTTGAAGTGGAGTCTTTGGGTTTTCTAGGTTAAGTATCATATCGTCTGCAAAGAGTGATAGTTTGACTTCTTCTTTGCCAATTTGGATGCCTTTAATTTCCTTTTGTTGTCTGATTGCTGAGGTTAGGACTTCTAGTACTATGTTGAATAGCAGTGGTGATAATGGATCACCCTGCCGTGTTCCTGACCTTAGTGGAAAAGCTTTCAGTTTTTCTCCATTGAGAATGATATTTGCGGTGGGTTTTTCATAGATGGCTTTGATAATATTGAGGTATGTGCCCCCTATCCCTACCCTTTGAAGAGTTTTGATCAGGAAGGGATGCTGTACTTTGTCAAATGCTTTTTCAGCATCTATTGAGAGTATCATATGGTTCTTGTTCTTTCTTTTCTTAATGTGTTGTATCACATTGATTGATTTGCAGATGTTGAACCAACCTTGCTGCCCTGGAATAAATCCCACTTGGTCGTGGTGAAGAATCCTTTTCATGTACTGTTGAATCCTATTGGCTAGTATTTTGGTGAGAATTTTTGCATCTGTGTTCATCAAGGATATTGGTCTGTAGTTCTCTTTTTTGATGGGATCCTTGTCTGGTTTTGGGATCCAGGTGATGCTGGCCTCATAAAATGAGTTTGGAAGTTTTCCTTCCATTTCTATTTTTTGGAACAGTTTCAGGAGAATAGGAATTAGTTCTTCTGTAAATGTTTGGTAGAATTCCCCTGGGAAGCCGTCTGGCCCTGGGCTTTTGTTTGTTTGGAGATTTTTGATGACTGTTTCAATCTCCTTACGGGTTATGGGTCTGTTCAGGCTTTCTATTTCTTCCTGGTTCAGTTGTGGTAGTTTATATGTCTCCAGGAATGCATCCATTTCTTCCAGATTGTCAAGTTTGTTGGCGTAGAGTTGCTCATAGTATGTTCTTATAATTGTCTGTATTTCTTTGGTGTTAATTGTGATCTCTCCTCTTTCATTCATGATTTTATTTATTTGGGTCCTTTCTCTTTTCTTTTTGGTAAGTCTGGCCAGGGGCTTATCAATCTTATTAATTCTTTCAAAGAACCAGCTCCTAGTTTCGTTGATTTGTTCTATTGTTTTTTTGGTTTCTATTTCATTGATTTCTGCTCTGATCTTTATGATTTCTCTTCTCCTGCTGGGTTTAGATTTTCTTTCTTGTTCTTTCTCCAGCTCCTTTAGGTGTAGGGTTAGGTTGTGTACCTGAGACCTTTCTTGTTTCTTGAGAAAGGCTTGTACCGCTATATATTTTCCTCTCAGGACTGCCTTTGTTGTGTCCCACAGATTTTGAACCGTTGTGTTTTCATTATCGCTTGTTTCCATGACTTTTTTCAATTCTTCTTTAATTTCCTGGTTGACCCATTCATTCTTTAGAAGGATGCTGTTTAGTCTCCATGTATTTGGGTTCTTTCCAAATTTCCTCTTGTGATTGAGTTCTAGCTTCAGAGCATTGTGGTCTGAAAATATGCAGGGAATGATCCCAATCTTTTGATACCGGTTGAGACCTGATTTAGGACCGAGGATGTGATCTATTCTGGAGAATGTTCCATGGGCACTAGAGAAGAATGTGTATTCTGTTGCTTTGGGATGAAATGTTCTGAATATATCTGTGATATCCATCTGGTCCAGTGTGTCATTTAAGGCCTTTATTTCCTTGTTGATCTTTTGCTTGGATGATCTGTCCATTTCAGTGAGGGGAGTGTTAAAGTCCCCTACTATTATTGTATTGTTGTTGATGTTTTTCTTTGATTTTATTATTAATTGGTTTATATAGTTGGCTGCTCCCACGTTAGGGGCATAGATATTTACAATTGTTAGATCTTCTTGTTGGACTAATCCTTTGAGTATGATATAGTGTCCTTCCTCACCTCTTATTATAGTCTTTGGCTTAAAATCTAATTGATCTGATATAAGGATTGCCACTCCTGCTTTCTTCTGATGTCCATTAGCATGGTAAATTCTTTTCCACCCCCTCACTTTAAATCTGGAGGTGTCTTCGGGTTTAAAATGAGTTTCTTGTAGGCAACATATAGATGGGTTTTGTTTTTTTATCCATTCTGATACCCTGTGTCTTTTGATTGGGGCATTTAGCCCATTAACATTCAGGGTAACTATTGAGAGATATGAATTTAGTGCCATTGTATCGCCTGTAAGGTGACTGTTATTGTATATTGTTTCTGTTCCTTTCTGATCTACTACTTTTAGGCTCTCTCTTTGCTTAGAGGACCCCTTTCAATATTTCCTGTAGAGCTGGCTTGGTGTTTGCAAATTCTTTCAGTTTTTGTTTGTCCTGGAAGCTTTTAATCTCTCCTTCTATTTTCAATGATAGCCTAGCTGGATATAGTATTCTTGGCTGCATGTTTTTCTCATTTAGTGCTCTGAATATATCAAGCCCGCTCTTTCTGGCCTGCCAGGTCTCTGTGGATAAGTCTGCTGCCAATCTAATATTTTTACTATTGTATGTTACAGACTTCTTTTCCCGGGCTGCTTTCAGGATTTTCTCTTTGTCACTAAGACTTGTAAATTTTACTATTAGGTGACACGGTGTGGACCTATTCTTATTGATTTTGAGGGGGGTTCTCTGGATCCCCTGGATTTTGATGCTTGTTCCCTTTGCCATATTGGGGATGTTCTCTCCAATAATTCTCTCCAATATACCTTCTGCTCCCCTCTCTCTTTCTTCTTCTTCTGGAATCTCAATTATTCTAATGTTGTTTCGTCTTATGGTGTCACTTATCTCTCGAATTTTCCCCTTGTGGTCCCATAGCTATTTGTCCCTCTTTTGCTCAGCTTCTTTATTCTCTGTCATTTGGTCTTCTATATCGTTAATTCTTTCTTCTGCCTCATTTATCCTAGCAGTGAGAGCCTCCATTTTTTATTGTACCTCATTAATAGCTTTTTTGTTTTCAACTTGGTTAGATTTTAGTTCTTTTATTTCTCCAGAAAGGGCTTTTATATCTCCTGAAGAGCGTTTCTCTAATATCTTCCATGCCTTTTTCAAGCCTGGCTAGAACCTTGAGAATCGTCCTTCTGAACTCTAGATCTGACATATTACCAATGTCTATATTGATTAGGTCCATAGCCTTCGGTACTGCCTCTTGTTCTTTTTTTTGTGGTGAATTTTCCCGCCTTGTCATTTTGTCCAGATAAGAGTATATGAAGGAGCAAGTAAAATACTAAAAGGGTGGCAACAACCCCAGGAAAACATGCTTTAGCCAAATCAGAGGCGATCCCAAATTGTGAGGGGGGAGAAAGGGGATAAAAAGAGGTTCAGAAAGAAAAAAAAAAAAAGAAAAAAGAAAAAAGAAACAAATAAAAAAAGAAAACCAATAATGAAAAAATATAAAAAGGAAAAAAAAATATATATTAGATAAACTAGTTAAAAAACGTTAAAAAAGAAAAGGGTAAAAGTTAAAAAAATTTAGCAGAAGAAGAGAAAAAAATTGAAAAAAAAATTAAATTAACTGCAAGGCTAAAGAATCATGTGGAGAAAGCCATGAGTTCCATGCTTTGCTTTCTCCTCCTTTGGAATTCCGCTGCTCTCCTTGGTATTGAAACTGCACTCCTTGGTAGGTGAACTTGGTCCCGGCTGGGTTTCTTGTCGATCTTCTGGGGGAGGAGCTGTTGTAGTGATTCTCAAGTGTCTTTGCCCCAGGCGGAGTTGCACCGCCCTTACCAGGGACCAGGCTGAGTAATCCGCTCGGGTTTGCTTTCGGGAGCTTTTGTTCCCTGAGCGCTTTCCGTAGAGTTCCGGAGGACGGGAATGAAGATGGCGGCCTCCCAGTCTCCGGCCCGGAGGAGCCGAGAGCCCGGGGCCCCACTCCTCAGTGCGCCTTCAGAGAACAGCGCCCAATTACTCCCGTCACCCCGGCCTCCGGCCGCTCTCCGAGCTGACCGAGCCTGCGACCGGTTCAAGGTAACCCCGAGCTGAGAGTCACTCCTCGGCTCTGTCTCTGTAGCCGGCTTCCCTGTTCTAATACCTGCGAGCTCTGCGACACTCAGACACCCCGATCCTTCTGTGACCCTGCGGGACCTGAGGCCACATTGACCCCGCATGGGCTTCACCCTGGTTAAGCCTCTGGAGCGATGTCCCTCAGCGGAACAGACTTTTAAAAGTCCTGATTTTCTGCTCCGTTGCTCCGGGGCTTGCTGGGAGCCAGCCCCTCCCCCCGCGGTCTATCTTCCCGTCGCTTTGGATTCACTTCTCCACCAGTCCTACCTTTCAGAAAGTGGTTGATTTTCTGTTTCTAGAATTGCTGTTCTTCTTCTCTTTGATCTCCCGTTGGATTTGTAGGTGTTTGCAAGCTTTAGATAAGCTATCTAGCTGATCTCCCGCTACCTGAAGTAGTCTCAGCCTTGTACTTCTCTGCCATCTTGACTCCTCCCTCTGATGATAGTTTTTTATATGCTCATTCTACTCTCCATTGTTCATCCTAGTGAATTATTATAGTACCTATCTGTACCATTTGGAAAATTATGTGTCATTTGGGTAAAAATAATAAAATAAAAACCAAAGTATTTTAATATTTAAATACAGTAGTAGGTCTTGTATCAAATGGTATCCTATTTTTGTATGTGCTCAATAAATAATCAATAAATGATTCAATGTGGTATCAAAATTTGCCTATATTAGCATTATTTTACCTGATGATATTTGCATTTTTTCAACTCCCAGTATATTCCATTTTTTAGAAAATAAAGCTATCTGGTAATTGTGGGAAAAGAAACTCAAAGATTTCTAGGTCTAGTGGTCTCTGGGTCACAACAAGTTAAAAATATTTAGTCAATGATAGTGTAGTAGCATTGTATGGTGAGAGATGGTAGCTACACTTGTGAGCATAGTATAATGTGTAAACTTGTCAAATCACTACACTTTATACCTGAAACAAATGTAATATTGTGTATCAAGTACATGCAAATAAAAGCAGATAATTTTTTTTTTTTTTTTTTTGGTGTTGAGCTCTAGATAGGTGTTGAGCAGTAGATATAGTAAGGTGCTGAGAACTAGGTATAGTAAAATTTTCATGAAACTTTAGAATAAGCCCTTTTTTTTCCTTTTCTTTTCTTTTTCTTTTTCTTTTTTTTCTCCTGCTTTCCATAGCTAGGTAATTCAACATTTTCTGGAATGTTAACATTTAGTTTTAGGATTTGTAAAAAATCATAAATGCACAAGCATTTATTATACTTATTGGTTATATTTATCATAAATATTATAAACTTAGTTCTCCTTTGAGGTTTTATTTTTAGAAGATTTGACCTGGACAAAATCCATTATTTATTTTTTAATTAAAAAAAATTCTCATTTGTTTAATGTCATTGATTAATTTAGTCTTTGAAAGCTTAGTATTATTTCTTATCTATCCTGCAGAATCACATTTTTTTTTTTGTTCTAAAACCAAGATGACCTTTATTGATTTCTTTTCTCTCTCTCTTTTTTAAAAGATTTTATTTATTTATTTGACAGACAGAGATCACAGGAAGGCAGAGAAGCAGCCAGAGAGAGAGGGGGAAGCAGGCTCCCTGCTGAGCAGGGAGCCCAATGCAGGGCTCAATCCTGGGACCCTGAGATCATGACCTGAGCTGAAGGCAGAGGCTTTAACCCACTGAGCCACCCAGGTTCCCCCCTTTATTGATTTCTTATAACATGTATCTATGAATTAAGTATTATATAGTCATATAGAAAAGTGCAATCTAGGTTGCATTGCCCACTAGTTGTATGAGCATTGGTATTTGATATCTTAGAATTGAGTTTTCTTTATGTGTAGAAGGACGATAATAATTTACTTTGAATATTGAATAAGACAACACAGGTACAATAATTAAAAGTGCTTGTTACATAGTCAATGCTAAATCAGTTTTTCTTTCCTTTACCTCATGTTATAATTATATTCATAATAATTTGTAATTATTGATACCACCTAGTGTGGCTTCTAACAAAATATCTCAAGGTAGGAGAAAAAAGTAGGAAAAAAACCTCTGCAATCTGTAGACATGAAGCAGACTCAAAATGACACAGAATTTAAATTGACAGGCAAAGAAAAACAAACAACCATATGATTTTACTCATATGTGGAATTTAAGAAAACAGATGAACATAGGAGAAAGGAAAGTATAAAAAGAGAGAGAGAGGCAGGCAAACCACAGAGACTCTTAACTATAGAGAACAGACTGAGGGTTGATGAAGGGAGGTTGGTAGGGGGTATGAGCTAAATGGGTGATGGGTATTAAGAAGGGCACTTGTGATGAACACTGGGCATTATACGTAAGTGATGAATCACTAAATTCTACTCCTAAAGCTAATATTACACTATATATTAACCAATTCAAATTTGAATAAAAACTTAAAACATTGAAAAAAAACCCCAAATTTCCAGACAGGAGATTTAAAACAAATATAATTAATATGTTTAGGGCTCTAAGTAAAAAGAGATAATGTACAATAGTTTGGTAGTGTAATAAAGAGATGGATACTCCAAAAAAATTGCTAGAAATCAAAAACACTGTAACAGACCCACAAATACAGAAAAAAAAAAAAATGGTGGTTGCCAGAGGTTAGGGGATGGAGGATGGGCAGAACAGGTGAAGGGGAATGGGAGGTATAGGCTTCCAGTTATAAAAGAAGTAAGTCGGAAAAAAGGTACCTCATAGGGAATATAATCAGTGATATTGTAAAGTGCTGTATGATGATCCATGGCGGTAACCCTTGGCATGAGCAAAGCATACCATACAGAGTTGCTGCATCACTATTATGTTGTACACTTCAAACAAATGTAACATTGTGTCATCTACACTTCAATTTAAAAATATACAACAAAACAAAATTTAATAGAAATGAAATCCCTTTTATAGGATAATTAGAGGACTAAACAGAGCTGTGAAAGAAATCAGGGAATATGAAGATATGTCAGTATAAACTTCCCAAACTGAAGTTTGGCAATGATAGAAAGTTAATGAAAACAGAACAGAATGTCCAAACACCTTGGTACAACTTCAAAAGACACAACATACATGCTGTTGCAATAGCTGAAGGAGGAGAGAGAGAAAAGAGAAAAATATTTGACACAATAATGTCAGAGAATATTTCAAAATTCACAACAGATACCAAAGAGGAGTTTTAAGAAGCTCATCAAACACCAAATGGAGCAAATGCAAACAAAACAAAACAACAGCAACAACAACAAAAAAAGAGAGCAAAACAAATCTATATGTAGGTATATCATATTCATACTGCAGAAAAAGAGAAACTATCAATGAAGCCAGGAGAAAAATATACCTCATCTATTGGAAAACAAATGTATGAATTAATGCTGATTTCTTATCGGAAAACTTACAACCAAGAATAGAGTAAAATGCTTAATGTATTGAAAAAAGAAAAAAAAAATTTTCTATGCTCAGTATCCTTCAAAAAGTGAAGGAGAAATAAAGAATTTCTCAGACAAAGCGATACTGAGGGAAGTAATCACCAGCAGACCCACCTTGCAAAAAATTCTAAAAGAAGTTCTTCAGGGGGGGTGGGGGAAGAAGTTCCTCAGGAAGAAAGAAAAGAAAGATATATAAGTCAGAAACTTGGTAGCTAAATCGAGGCAAAGAAAGGAAGAACATTAGAGAAAGAATAAATGAAAATAAAATGAAATCTATGCTTTTATTTTTTTTAAATATTTTATTTATTTATTTGACAGACAGAGATCACAAGTAGGCAGAGAGGCAGACAGAGAGAGAGGAGGAAGCAGGCTCCCCGCTGAGCAGAGAGCCCGATGCAGGGCTTGATCCCAGGACCCTGGGATCATGACCTGAGCCGGAGGCAGAGGCTTTAACCCACTGAGCCACCCAGGAGCCCCTATGCTTTTATTTTTAAATGATCTTAGATAATTGTTTAAAGTAATAATGATAACTATGTATTGGGTTATTATAAAATACGGATTAGTTCAATGAAAGACAACAATTTCACAAGGGACAGGAGGGAGGAAATGGAACTAATGTGTTTTCACTACGCATTAGGCTGTATAGTATTTGAAAGTGGACTTGGATTATTTTAAGTGTTTCTTGCAAATATGGGCAAGCACTAAAGTAATGAAGAAAATAGAATAAGGTAAAATCATCAAGTAATCAGAGAAGACAGAAAAAGAAGGGAATACAATAAACAAATGACAAGTGTCATAAAAAGAAAAGTTACAGATACTATAAATATTAATATAACAATATCAATAATAACATTAAATGTGAATAGTTTAGGTAAACCCATTATAAAACAAAGACCATCAAAATAGTTAAAAAATGAACTATATGTGGTTTTCAAGAAACACGCTTTAAATATAAAGACATATATAATTTAAAAGTAAAGAGAAAGAGGAAGATGTACCATGCTAACATTAATTTTTTAAAAAAAGCTGGAACCACTTTATTAATTTCAGCATAGGGAGACTTCAGAACAAGTAAATTTATTATAAATAAAAAGGATAATTACGTTAAGATACAGGACGCCATTCTGCAAGACATAATAATGCTTAACATATGTACATCCAAGCATGGAATATCAAAAATATGAGGAAAAAATGATAGAAAAGCAGAGAGAAATAGGGTAGTTACACCATTATACTTGAAGACTTCAACATCTTCTTTTCAGTAATTGATGGATAGAGTATGCTAAATATTAGTAGGATGTGGTTATCCTGAACAGCACCACCAACCAACTGGATCAAATTGACATTTATAGACTATGTCATCCAATAACAGCAGAATACATATTCTTCTCAAGTTCACATAGAACATTTACCAAGATAGACTACGTCTGGGCCTAAGCCATATTAATGAACTTATTTGGATCATACAAAGTATGCTCTCAGACCTCAATGGAATTAAATTAGAAATCAATAATAGCAATAGACCTGGAAAACCCCAAAATATTTTGGGGATTAAATAACACAATTTTGAATCATACAGGGATCAATAAAGAAATCTTAAAATAAACTATAAAAATATTTTGAACAAAATGAAAAGTGAAAATACAAGTCAAACTATAGAAGCAGCAAAAGTAGTAAGATTTATAGCATTTATTACATATATTGGAAATAAACATGTAAAATCAATAATCTAAACTTCTACCTTAGGAAACTAGAAAGTGAAATTTAACCCCAAAGCAATCAGAGGAAAAATAAAAATTACAGCAACAATCCATGAAACTGAAATAAGAAAATAATAAAGAAGTTCAGCAACACCCAAAGCTGTTTCTTTGAAAAGATTAACAAAATTGATAGAACTATAACTAAGGTAAGCATGAAAAAACAGAAAAAAAAACCACAAATTATTATTGTTAGAAATGGAAAAAGGTGTCCTCTCTACTGATTTCATGGACATTAAAAGGATAATGAAGGACCACTAGAACAATTCTGTGTGTACAAATTTGATAACTTAGATAAAAAGACCCATTTCTCAACGAACACAAATTACAGGGGGCACCGGGGTGGTTCAATCTGTTAAATGTCCTAACTCTTGATTTTGGCTCAGGTCATGATCTCATGGAGGCTGAACTCCAGCTCAGGCTCTATGCTGACCTTGGAACCTGCTTAAGATTTCTCTCTCTTTCTCTCCCTCTGTCCTTCCTCCTCCCTGCCCATGAAGAAAGCTCACACACACACACACACACACACACACACACACACACACAAATTTTAATAGGCTTATATCCATTATAGAAATTGAATTAATAATTCATAATATTAAAAGGAACACCAGGCTCAACTGGATTATCTGGTAGCCTACTAAATATTTAAGAAAGAAATGATGTCAATTCTCTAGAATATCTTCCTTACAGAAGTAGAAGAAACATTTCTAAAATTATTCTAGGAGACCAGCATTACTCGAATACCAAAATCAGACATTATAAGAAAAAGGATTTTGAGAAAGAAAAACTACAAACCATTATTTTTCATAGTATAGATGAGAAATTTACAAAAAAACAGCAAATCAAAGCTTACAATGTACCAAATAATTATACATCATGACCAGGTAGGATTTACTCCAGGTATTCAAGGCTGGCTCAACATTAAAAAAATGAATTAATGTAACCCCCCACATCAAGAGAATAAAGAATGAAAATCATATGATTATACCAATTGATTCAGGAAAAGCATTTAAAAAATCAAAATCTTATTCATGATAAAAACTCTCACCAAACTAGGAATAGAGGGGAACTTCCACAGTTGTTAAGGAACATCTACAACTACACTATAGCTAACAACATATTTAGTGGTAAGAACCTTATACATTGCCCTGAGAATAGAAAAAATGAAGCTGTGACTTATTCTGTGAACATTCCTATTTAACATTATAATAGAAGTCCTAGTGTAATATGAGAAGGAAAGAAAATAAGTTATACAAATTGGGAAGGTAGGAATAAAACTGTCTTAGTTCATAGGTGACATGTTTTTGTATGAAATCTCAAGGAATCCAAAAAAATATTTTCTGACAATAAACAGTTATAGAAAATCGCTAAGTACAATGTGAATATACTACGGTTAATTGCATTTCTATCTACTGGCAATAAACAATTACATTGAAAACATAGTACCATTAAAAATACCACCAAAATATGAAGTACTTACAGATAATAATATAGGTATGCAAACTGTATGTAGAAAAAGTATGATGAAACAAATCAAAGATTTAAATAAATTGAGGCATATTTCCATAGTCCATGCTCATATCCTGGAGAGTCAATATTGTAAAGGAGTCAATTCTACCCAAAATGACATAGAGATTGAAGGCAATCCCAATTTTGTGTATATTGTCCAACAGGCTCTCAAATTGTGTGGAAAGACAGAACTGAAACAAAACAGCAACAGAATAACAAACGATACTGAATAAAAAGAAAGAAGTTGGAGGAATGACACTACTGGCATTTAACCAACTTCAAAACTTACTTTAAAGCTACAGCAACCAAGACAGCATTCTGTTGATGGCAGAATGGATACACATTACTATGAGACAGAATAGAGAGCCCAGAAATGATTCTGTATAGACAGAATCAACTGATTTTTGACAAAGGAACAAAGATAGTCAAGGGACAGTCAAGGGATAGTCTTTTTAACAAATTGTGCTGGAACAAATGGAGATTCATATGCCAGAAAGAAAAAAAAAAATCATGATAGACATTACAGCTTTCACAAAAATTAACTGACAATGGGTCATGGAACCTAAATGTAAAATGAAAAACTATAAAACCTTTAGAAGAAAAGAGGAGAAATCTAGGTGAAGTCAGATTTACTGATGTGTTTTTAATAAGACAGCAAAAGCAAGATCAATGAGAGAAATAAGGTACACTTTATTAAACAACTTTTCCTGCAGAAGCAGCTCTGTTAGGGAATGAAAAGACAAGCCACTGATTGGAAGACAATATTTGCAAAACGTATATCTGATTAAAAAAAAAAAAAACTTGTATCCAAAATATACAAAGAACTTTTGATATTCAACAATGAAAAAAAAATCCAATTAATTTAAGTAGGCAAAATATCTGAGCAGACACTTCACCAATTAAGAGACAGATGGTAAATGAGCATATATAAAGATGCTCAACATGATGGTAAGGCTATAAAACAACAGGAACTCTTACTCATTCCTACTGGAAATGCAAAATGATACAGCCGCTTTGGAAGACAGTTTGGCAGTTTCTTAGGAAGCTAAACATATTCCTAGCATATGATTCAAAAATTACTCTCCTAGATATTTACCCAAATGAGTTGAAAATGTGCGTCCACAAAAAAGTCTGTTTATAAATGTTTATAGCAGTTTTATCCATAATGTCCCCAAACAGAAAATAACTAAGATATCCCTCAATAAGTGAATGGATAAACTGTGATATATCCATTAAATAAATATTAATCAGTGATAAAAGAAATAAGCTGTGAAGCCACAAGGAAGACAGGGAGTAATAGTTAATGTATATTACTTAGTGAAAGAAGTCAACCTGAAAAGGCTACAATGCCCTAAAAAATCTAATCTAAGATTAAAGTGAACAAATGTGACTACTTTGGTCATTCAACCCAGATTTTTATAAGTTCTACAACTGTGGCTTCTCTATCACATTGCTATAAAAGAGGGTTTTAGATTCACCAGGAACTTACGGGCATTTTTCTAAAATGTGGAGATGTTATACTATAGTAGAAATAGAACTTAGAAATAAGTTACTCTGGGGTTTCTTCACATATCAGTAGGGACACCTCTGAGATCTTTATTTACTGATATGACTCTCAGGACTTGGTTGGCTTCTGCTCTACCTCCTAGAGAAGCTAGGGAGATGCCAGGGAACTATTACCATGCACTTACATCCTTTCCCAAAATATCTTTTGCACCTTTGTTCTTGCTTCATTGGAGAAAGCCCCATTGTAGCAGTATCTGGCAAATAGCCACTGAAACTTGTGAAAAATTTAACAAATAGTTACTGACTTGGTCTGGACTAAATTGAAAACCTTCAGTGAAAGACTGGACTAGGACCTTGGGAAATACAGACCAGTATGCATTATGGTCTTAAATGACAGGCTGCAGAATGGAATAAGACTTAGATCCCTGTGCACTTCTGTAAGCTTCCTACTTGGAGAACTTCAGAACTATTTTTATGCAGAAAATTATGCTTGTCTAATCTATCAGTATCATTTGAGGACATAAATAAATGCAGAAATGCTTAGACCTTAACATTTCTTTGGCAATTTTCTACACAAAGACAATTTCTACATGCACAGATATGGAATTGAGAATAATGTTTTACTACGGAGATCTTCCTGTGACAGGCAAAACAAAAACTTTTCTTAGAGCAGTGTTGTGCAAGAGACGTATAACATGAACCACATAAGTCATTTTGAATGTTTCAGTAACCAAGATAAAGAAAGTAAAGAGAAATAGGTGAAACTATATTAATGACATATTTTATATAACTTCATCTTTATACCCAAAACTTAATATAAAACTATCAATATAAAATGCATGAATGTAATATTTTATAATACTTTTTTTATACTAAGTCTTTGATATCAAGTACACTTTTTACAGTACATGTCAGTTTTGGACTAGACATATTTTTTTGCTTATTGGCCACCTGTGGCTAGTGGCTGCCATATTTGACAGTACAAGCTTATAACAATGTGTCAAAGAAGAAAGAAAAACTACTTTAAGGGGCGCCCGTGTGGTTTAGTGGGTTAAGCCTCTGCCTTCAGCTCAGGTCATGATCTCAGGGTCCAGGGATTGAGCCCCACATCGGGCTCTCTGCTCAGCAGGGAGCCTGCTTTCCCCTCTCTCTCTCTGCCTGCCTCTCTGCCTACTTGTGATCTTTTTCTCTGTGTCAAATACATAAATAAAATCTTTAAAAAAACCCTACTTTTAATGATACCCATTAGTTTCTCAGATACCTGGGATTATGCAAATCGTACTAGCGTTGGAGAACATGTGAAAGATATAATTAGTAGTAAGGTAAAACAGCAATCTAATGTCTCAAATGGGCACAAAAAGACCTTCAGTTACTTGCTTAACTAGTAATATGGTGTATTATCCACATGGTATGTGTGGTTCTGTCACCTCTTAGCTCTCAAAATATCTGTTGAATGAATAAATGAAAGACAAAGAAAGAACCAGCCTTAATTCTATTGTTTCAGAATTGGTCAGTCTCTACTCCAGAATCTCCCAATGCTTTGGACAAATAAGCTTCTTCCCATACCATCCTAAACAAGGAACCCTCTCCTGATTTTCTAACACTAGCAACCAAGAACTGAGAACCTTAGCTAGTGAGGGTGACTATGATCTTTCAGATCTTGGGCGGAGACCTTTTCCATCATTTTGCCTATTTCCTGCACAATACGTTAAGGAAAACAAGGGGAAGAAGAAAGAAGAGCAAAAGAAAGAGAAAAGAAAAAAGAAACTGGGGAAGAGAAAAGGGGGGCAAAATAGAGAAGTTAAAGTGAAAGGCATACAGAAAAGTGGTAAAGTAACAGGTAAAGAGGAAGAGATAGAGGAAGAGAGTGGAGGAAAAGTGGGACATCTCAATGAAATTTTTTTAAATTTTCTGGTATAAAAGTCAAATCAGTCTTTTGGAAAAGAGCATACCAATATTCCCCTCCTCAACCCTTCCTGATTCTTTCTTTAACCAAGCAATCAATTTTTGACAAACTCAACTATATAGCTATTTTAAACATCATTAACTTTGTTTAAGGAGTTTCATTTTCAGTTAATTTTATAATATCATGGATGATGAGATCTGAGCATCAGTAATATTTTAAGATAAGCAGTTACCTTTGTAAACTATTTCTTGTAGTATCTACATAATGTATTACTGTTAATAATTTAAAAAATAAAAATTCACCTTGCATACTCAGAAAGTACAATAAAACGAACACTCTTTGCCACTAATCAGTTACTGGGTCTTGATTTTCTCATTTTTAAATTTGAGAATAATAAACTATGTCATAGGGTTCCTGTGAGGCCATGAGATAACAGATCTAAAGCATTAAATACTGTGTGTGATAAGGAGCCAAGGCTCAATATTATTCTCATTAATAATAACAACAATACATAAAAGCAGGGATTATTGGATGAAATAAATGGTCTTATCTACAGAATATTATTGAAAACATAAATATGGAGATGGCTTCTGATAAAGCAGCCACAAGTGCATGTTTAGTAGAAGGAAAGGGCTTAGCCTTGCCTACTTAACAACCAATAGTCCTTCCTATGTCTTCAAGGATGCCCTGCAGTTGTGTTTTTGGAAAACCCTAAGAAAGATCATTTGAAAAAATCTGTATCACATCACCTGAAAGGTTTTTTGTCACGGTTTTCAAATTCTAAGACCGGCAGCTTTTGAAAAAAATTCCAGTCGTCCCTCACATTAGAAATAGTGGCTCATTCAAGAGTCATACAGTAAAGCTAGCAAGGTCCTTGACAGGCAGACTAAACTTAAGGAAGGTGAAGACTTGAGGAAATAAATAAAGGAGTAGGACACGAAGGTTTAGTATGATATTCCAAATATAGATGAGGGATATCACTGAGTACTTGCAGTTATAGAGAGAATGGATATTGTAAACTCATTTATAAATTCTGGAACGTACTAAGGAGATTCCAGCTACTTCAATCACTGACAATCATAAGACAGATGATTGCAGATACAGGGGTATTCACTATTTATTGTTTCTAAGAATCTGTAATACTCATGCTGCATATCTTGCTGCTCTATTGAAAAATGAGCTTTATTGTCCTGATGTCCTATGGTTGCTCTTCATTACCTGAAATGCTACTCAGAGATGTGGGGGGTGTGTATAGCTGATAACAATTAGAGTTTCCCTGATTGTATAATTATCACTGTTGGCAGATTATGAAGTGTTCTGGTCTGTTGTGCATAAAATCTACTCTCACAATCCTAGAAAAATTCCTTCTTAATTTTGAAGCAACTTGCTGTACAAAACAGGATTTGTTAAAGAAATTTTTTAAAAAGCCATGGCACTGCATGTTTCATAAAGTAGTAGGTCTGCATTACTCTCTGCAGAACAAATCCTGTGAGAACTTCATGTGCTTTATGTCATGGTTCTTTATTCGTAAATCCTCATGTTAATATAAGTGAAAAATTGATGGAAATCAAACAAATTTTGGGTAGTTCTTCAAAGAGGCCATCAAAGTAAGAAACTGATTGGATGTTTCCCAGGGCTATTAATTAAGGAACTATGTGAGAATAATTTTATTAAACCCAGTGATTGCCAATTAACAAAGTCAGCAACCATCACTAAGATAAATTCCATACTTACTCTTTAAAAATATTTTCCTTTAAGCAGATATTTTTCTAGTTTTAGCTTTATACATTTTGATTAAGAGATCTTTCCTTCCCAATGTCATTAAGATTTCCCTTCTGTATTTCCTAATATTTTGCATTCATTTGCTGAATATTTATTAGGTAGACTATAAAATGTCAAAAATTAAAAATGCATATAACAGTCTTCCCACACTTGTCCTCCATCTACTAAGATATTATACCAGCTAAGTAGAAAAGTTGTTAGGTTTTTGCTTACTTTCCAGAGATCTCTCTGCAAACATGTCAATGTGAAAGATACTACTTCATGCCTTTTTTAAACAAATTTTAACATAATTTTTGTGCTTCCTTTTTTCATTTAAGTATAAATTCCCAGTTAATGGTAGAAGTGTTTATAAGTTTTAAGGGTTTTAACTTTAAGAAGTTCATCAAAATAGATTCTCAAAAATCATTTATTAATTGTTTTCCCATTGTTCCATACATGTGGATGTATGGCTCAGGTTTATACAATTATCCATTGGTCTACTTATCAAATCCCACACGTTAAATCATTACAGCTTTACATTTCACCCTTAGAATAAGTCTCTTTCAGGGCACCTGGGTGGCTCAGTGGTTTAAAGCCTCTGCCTTCAGCTTGGGTCATGATCCCAAGGTCCTAGGATCGAGCCCCATATCAGGCTCTCTGCTTGGCAGGGAGCCTGCTTCCTCCTCTCTCTTTCTCTCTCTGCCTGCCTCTCTGCCTACTTGTGATCTCTGTCTGTCAAATAAACAAATAAAATCTTAAAAAAAGAACAAATCTGTTTCCCTCTCTCCTTTTCCTCTTCTTCAATATCATCTTGCCTATTAGTTGTTCTTTATTCCATATAAATTTTAGAGTCAACTTACCAAGTTCTGTGTGGGAAAATAATATAAGTAGAAATTTTACCAGAAATGAGAGTTATGTAATAATGTAAAATAGGCAGTTATTTGTGCTGACTGTGTTTTGTAGTTACCTGCACAAAATATTATTATTAATAATTTAAAAATTTTTAAATTTATCTTGCAAAATCAGGAAATTTAATGGAATGAACACCTTCTGCTACTAATAATTTACCACACATCATAGGGTCTTGATTTTTATAAAATTGGGTATTTCCAATAAATTCCAGTTTCCAAAATTGGTCTAGCTCTTAATTTTTATTTGTTTTAAAATTTCCATATTAGTTTTCTTCATAAGATTATATTCATCTTCTGTTAAACTTATATTTAATAGTTTTGGGGTTGTTGTTTTGCTTTTTGGCAATTATATTGGGCTACAAATTTGTCACTACTAAAGAAAGAATGTCTTCTAGGACTTCTAAACCAATCAGTATATACTTTCTTGGAAAAAAAAAAATCCCATGTGAAGACTGCTTAAAGTATATGGTGTTTAGTAGATTCTTTGCTGAAAGAATGTGTTGTTTAGTAGATTCTTTAATTACTATAGTAGGAACTGATCAGTCAAATCCAGAATACAGGGCATCCTAAATATTTTTAATCCAAAAATTCAAGTACCATAAAATAAAGGGTGGGGACACTGCAAGAAAATAAAAGAGAATTGAATGGCCAATCAAAAAAAAATGTGCTTTATGGGTCCTAATTTGAATAAATCAACAATAAAAAGATGCCTTTGACACTATTGGAGAAATTTAGGTATGTATATTAAATAACATTAAAGATTTATTGTTAATGACTCTCTGATTTATTTAAACATGTCTTTGTTGAGCATAATAATGTATTTAGGAAATAATGGCATGATGCCTGGATTTTCTTTTTAATAAACAATAACAACAACAACAGCGCGCACACACACACACACACACACACACACACATTAAAAACAACTCCAGGGGATGTGAATAAGGGTTTCAATCAGTGTTTTTCTGGAGATTGAGAAAACAAGAAAAGTTATTGTCAAAATATTAATAATTGCTGAAGCTAGTAAGGGGTACATAGATTTTCTTGGGGTGGGGCACAGAGATTTAATTATACTGTTTTTTTTCTCTTCATCTGTATATTTTTAAAATTTTTTATAGTAAAACTTAAATTCTTTTAGCAAAATTCTGCATTCAGATTATTTTGCAGGTATCTTTCACTTATTGCTGACTGAAAGAATACAATTGAGAATTGTAAACTATGCATTACCAAGATAGCTTCACAAGAATGAATATCTGGAACCCAAAACCCAAATGGAAAAATAGGCAAAGGACATAATCAGATAGCTGGCAAAAATAGAAATATATGTTTTCAACATATGGAAAGATGTGGAGCTTCATCTATATAAGAGAAATACTATTTGAAACTACAGTATACATAATTTTCAGTAGTAAATATTTTCTCTTACATAATTTTGGCCACAACTGAGGAAAACATGTATTTTCAGGTATTGTTAGGGAGGGAGTAAATCACTCAATCTCTTTGGAGTGTATTTTGACATTAAATTGTTAGGAATTTATCAGAGAGCATACCATCAGTATAATGACATCTGTGCTGACAATGACTGAAATGGAACAAAGTTTATAATAAGTGCATATGCATATATTCATTAGATGAGTCTCACAACTTGATACTTCCTTCACCCAGATAATAAAATTGTTTAAAAAATCTAAGAAAAAACAAGAGGACAACTATACATGAATGAATTAGTATGTAGGGAATAACTTCACTTGAGTGAGCTTTTTATTGAATCACATTGCATATTTTGCATTAAGGACTGTTAACAAATTATTACTGGATAAAATTGTGCATTCCAGTACTTATTTCACTATGTTAAATCAAATTACTTTCATGGGGCGCACGGGTGGCTCAGTGGGTTAAAGTCTCTGCCTTCAGCTCAGGTCATGATCCCAGAGTACTGGGATTGAGCCCCGCATCAGGCTCTCTGCTCTGCGGGAGCCTGCTTTTTCCTCTCTCTCTCTGTGCCCGCCTCTCTGCTTCGTTGTGATCTCTCTCTTAGTCAAATGAATAAATAAAATCTTTAAAAAAAATGGTTTAAATTAGAATTCTCTAGTATGAATGAGAAAATTCAGTAGACAGCACGTAATTCTGCATTTATTGGGTATTAAGCCAGGAATTTAATAGATCTTAGATATTTCAATAAGCCCTTCATCCTACATGCATCAAAAATGAAAGAAGACAACACTAATTATATTTTTTTTACTGTAGGCCAAAAATATTCTTAAATTCTTCTTCATTGATATTTATTTGGTACCTTGAAGTGGAGTGCTCCATGGAAACAACAAAATAGGCTATTTTGAAGAGAGATGCCCTTTCCCTAAGAAAAGAAAATCCTTGGGTCAATTGTTTGTGTCAGTGAAAACATTAAAATATAAATTGCCTTGCCAAGGATATTGGCTTTAAACAGAACCAACTCAACTAATTTGCATTTCTAAGTTATAAAATCAGATAATTTTCCTACAATCTCTTCATTATTTAGCAAGTTGAATTTGAGACTTTTAATGAAAATGGAAGTCTTGAGTCAAAACAAAGCAGGAAGTTATAATTAATAATGAAATATCAATCACGTGCTTCAAAAATTAAATAAATTAAGGTGTGGCATTCTTAAATTTATACATTGTGTATCTGTTGAATAAAAAGCAGTTTTTTCTTTAGAAAATGCCGTCGGGGCACCTGGGTGGCTCAACTGTTAGGCATCTGCCCTGGGCTCAGGTCATGATCCCAGAGTCCTGGGATCAAGCCCCAGATCAGGCTACCTGCTCATTGGGAAGCCTGCTTCTCCTCCCTCTCTCTCTCTCCCACTGCTTGTGTTCCCTCTCTCTCTGTGTCTCTCTCTGTCAAATAAATAAAATCTTCAAAAAAATTTTAAATAAAATGAATGCTATTTTTTTATTATGTTATGTTAGTTACCATTCAGTATATCATTAGTTTTTGATGCAGTGTTCCATGATTCATTGTTTGCATCTAAGATTTCTTTAACAGGAAGATCTTAAGGGATCAGGAATGACAATGATACTCTTGATCATCAAAGCAGGAGTTCTGAAAAGATCTTTTCTACAAATTACATGTATCTAACCCAGTGTAATAAACTTTTAAAGATAACTCAATGTGTTAAAACTCTTTTTCTTATTCTAAGTTTGGACAAAATTACAGAATTATTGATATACATCCATACTTGAATGTAATCTGTATGTAGATATTTGCCCAACTTTTCCTTCATTCATCCAACAAGTGTTCATTTTAGAATTATGATATTTGAGGCACAAAAATGCTAATGAGTGGGATGAAATATGTATATAGACATTTGTTCATATGTCACTTCATTCAGCCAACAAATACTTATTTGAAATCTATTATATATGCACATATGTACATATAGTATATATTTTCCTTATACAAGAGGATCTGATCACCTAAAAATTGCCTAACAATTGAAACATTTAGATCAGTGGGGCTCGGTTATCCTGCAGTAATAAAATTGATCCATATCTCAGGAATTTAAAACCACAGAGATTTATTTCTCATAATCATGACACATAATTTTTTTAAGGATCAGCTGTGGAAGCTTTTCAAATATTGCTACTGAACTACACCAAGGACTGTGGCTGATATAGCAGCCATACTTTTAAATATTACTGGTCATTTTGTAAGAAGAGGGAAAAAAATCCAAAATGAAATCATTTCTAACAGATAGCTCCTCAATGATAAAGTCACCAATTAAGTTGTATGTGGGTGATACAAAAATGAAGAAGTTGAAGGAAGAATAGTTCTTACGAGGCCTTCTGAAACAGCGAGATGTCAAACTCCTCCCACACTTGGTAAGGTGTAGAAATTAGCAAGAATTCACTGAAATAAAATCATAATGGTTGCTAATCTGATGTCTAAAAGCACTTTGAAAGTGACTCATTTGGGGACACAGAAAATAACTGGAACAATATGAAAGGACTCCTGTTGACTTAAAGTCAAAATCTAATGTAATTTAAAATGATCATGCAGGTCTCTTTAAATAGCCAAATTCCTGTGTTGTTCTTTATGAAGCTTTGCTATCTGAATATTAAGGAAACTTCTTCCTCAATTTAATTACTTAATGGAATGAGTAAAATGGAATACATAGGAATTGATTGTATATTTCAGTATTAATCTATAAATTAACCCTACAAAGAATTAAGCTGTACATTCACATTAGTAATAATTTCACTGAATACATCTACTAATATTTGATCTTTGGTAAAACAAATATGCTGAGACACAAGACTGGAAGTAATTCAATCTAGAGAGTTCCAGAGCCAACTCTGCAGCCTGGATAATCAGTTATCCAAAATATTGTATTTGTCCTTCTTCATATCCCAACTGCTTTTGCTAAGCCTGGCTAGGGGAAAGAATGCAGATGAACACCTGATTTTATGAACATTTAATGCAGTCATCTATTTGAACAGTCACCCAGGCAAAAAATCCAGTTGTTATAGCACATGACTAGATACTATCATAATATAATTTAAAAAATAATTACTTTAATATCAAATAATTGATTTTGTGTGCATGCCAGCTAAAAACTGTTTTTCACAAAATGGATGACAAGAATGTATACATAGAAAACTCTTAACCCTTGCTTTGAAAAAAAATGGGGCACTCTGAAATATTTCCCCCTATTTGCCATACTAAAACTAAAGGTGCCAAGAAGAAATGGGGACAATAAAAGTAGAATATAAATTGAATAATGGTCAGTTTTCTCAACCATGAGATCTTTGACTTTTTCATAAACCCAATCCTTCAGATTTCTACTTTCCCATTCAGATTGAGATGGTATTTTACAGACATATTGGATAACATCTCTGTAATAAAATTGCAAATCACCTACACATCCATGAAGAAAATCTGATCATGTGAAAAAAAATGCCTTCATTGAAGTTTTACACACTTTCTTTCACTTATTCTCACATCATGCAATGGACGGTGGTTTGCTTTGGAAACTAGGTTGCCATGGAAACATAGTTCTGCTGATTCATTAGCAGAGAGCGTATATTGAGGGTTTTTGTAGCTCTGGAAAATGCATTTACAGGATACTGGGACCGCACTCCAAAATCGGCATGGAATAACATAGGATCAAGTGGACTGATGAGGTACCACTTGGTGCAGTGGAGCAACATAATTATACTTCTAACAGATTTAACAATTATGACATGTAAGAACTTGGGATCTATTTTTTAATTCAACTGAGTGAAGTTATTATTCTATTTTCATGTCTGTTGAAAATTCTGCAATACATCTGGACAATATGATGTTAAGATGGTGCACAAACATGAGAAAGAGATAGAACAGTTCATATGTATAAACTCCTTTAAATGTGAAATGGGTCAGCAATATGAAAATCAAAACTCTAAAAGCCAAATGGTGAAATTCACATACTATTTTTGCCACTGAATTTTGTGTATTTGATGAAGGTGTCAATGGAACTGAAAAAGATAGCAGAAGGTCAGCAAATACCATCTGTCCGATAAATAGTTGTTAAGTTACACTGAAAAAAAATCTCCCTTCTAAAAATGGCCTCTCTGGAAGGAAAGAGTTTTTCTTAAGTATGAATATGAGTGGAATGATGTGTACCTGAATTTCAGAGATGAAAAATATTTAGGATAATAGTAAATGACTCAAAGCTCAATATTATAATAATTTGAAGTTACTCGAAATTCATGTGTAAGCTTCCAAGGATTAAAAATTTTATATATTTAAGCTTATCAATTTTGGAATTTTTAAAATTTTCTCACATAAAAAAGTGTAAATATGTTTTACAAATAAAGAGAAATATTGTTACTTATGTTTTAACACTATATTCTTTGATAGGTTTTAAAAATATCTTTCTATATGTTTTTATTTATTAATAATTTATATATTTTGTCAATTATGATACTATGTTGTTCCACTTATATTAGAATGTGCATTTTAAACTCAAGTCCACTATGCAAATAATGACCAAACTCTAAAACCATTCTAAAATTCAGGAAAACACAGCATATATCTCAGTTTCTCAATACTTTTACATATAAATAATTTCCAGATTACAGTACAGTTATATAAATCATTCTGTACTAAATGAGGAAAATCAAACTGATGGATCCAATGACTTCAACAGAGCATGGCATAGAGAAAAATACAAAGACTGTGGAATTAGATTGTAATTCAAAACCCTGATCTTTCAGGGATTGCTATTTTTATCAGAGCATTTACTTCTGTGAAGTTTCTGCTTTGTAAATGCAGAATAGAGTCTGAAAACATACATATTTTTAAAATCAGCATTAATTATGGTCATAGGTTTAACAGTATTCATAGATATTTTAAAGCTTGTTAATTTCATTTTAGTTTTTCATATTACAAAATTTGCATATATTACATAGGAAAAAAAGAAAGATGCTTTGAAATACATAATATAAAAAGTTAAAAGTTTCCAACCCCATATAATTCCTCTTTAACATTACTTCCTCTGCGGAAACCACTAATAATATTTGAGTGAACCCTGCTCCTGCATCCTTTCAATGCATAATCAAAATCAGTATCTCCTTCAAATTTTGTCTATATTACAGTAACTCTGACTTATCTATCTTTTCATCTACCCACTGACCTATCATCATCATCATCACGTCATCTATCTTACCTTTTGAAATTTTTTATTTAAATGGAAAGATACCCTGAGCACAGTTCTATAACTTACGTGCTCATTTAACAATGTATTATGGGTCTCATTTCACATTTGAAAATGCAGAAGATGCCCCATTTATAAAAAATACCAATGTAGAATTACCTTCTATAGATACTTTATGGTTAATTAATTCAACCAGACATCTACTGATAGACATTGATTTCTATGTCTTACTTTTTACAAACATCACTGAATGGAAGTACATGCATACATTATGGAGTGCATTCTCTTTTGAGAAAGAGATGTTTATTGCATATCACTTCCTGTATAATTTATTTCCCACTTGTATACATCAACTGATTTAGCATCTAAAAAGTCACTATATCTTCAAAATCTTCTTGGCAAATAGTAGTTTATGACAAGCGGACTTGCTATCTCAAAAAGAAATTTAAATACTGACTAAATTGGCATCTTTGAAATGTCCCTCATTATAGTTAAATGATGAGTTTTGCTCTTTTGATGTGAAAGCAGCAGATAGGATAGATGGCAATCATTATGCAAATAAAGCTTCTTTTTCCATTACAATCTCAAACATTCACTTCTTTGCACATTTTACTTTTTTGCTGAGATTACCTTTCATTAAAATGAGACTTAATAGTGACCTCTATAACCTACTCTATTAATAAAATCTCTTCAGTATTCTTCTCTTTGGGTCTTCATTGAAGTTTTGAATGTATTTTTGATGAAGGTTCACTTGCATTTTCCAGGAAGCATTAAGTGATTTAAGTTTTTTGAGAATTTCTGCAGTGAACATATCACACCACATTGATTGCTACTCTACTTACATTTAGGTGACCACCTGAATCTTACTATTTTGCCAATCTATTTTCTTTTTCCAGATTATTCATTACCATTATTATTTAATTTCCCCCTAGTTTTATTTACATATTAACATGCCAAATAAATACAACATAAATGAATTTGCCTAATATAAAATATCTAAATTTATTCTGATAACCTGATTTTTAGGCACAATCTATGTAGCCTATTACTACTGTAAATTAGATACTTGAATGCAAAAATTAGCAGTAGGTAGAATGTATAAAATTTGTCAAATATTTTGTTTTTCTGAGAAAGAATTACTAAAGATTTAAAGAAATCTTAGTGTATTACATTTACGAGAATTACCTGTTTTCTTCTTCCCCTACTTTTCTGCCTTACTTTATATAGAATAGAAGCATTATTTTCTCATTACATGGAGTTTTAGAAAATTAGCTCTGGCTTTTCTATTTCCATTCTTTTCTTAAAATTTTCTCCAAAAGAAACAAAAATGTGGCTCTGTCATATGTGAGTAAATCTTGCCTCACATTTTACCAGTGAGTAGGATTTGACTTTTGTTTTTTTCCTTTGATCTACCTTTGTTAACAGTGATGAAACAAATACTTTCTTGTAATTTTATTTATATGCCTGTAAGCTGCCTGTCTTGTTCAGTTCAATGACCAAGTATGGTCACTTGGGGTTGGGTTCTCTCTTGGTGTTCCCACCTCAAAGTCTATGACTTCCTATAGAACAGTCAGCTGGTGTCTACACAGTAGGATAGAACTCTGGTAAGTGGCAAGTGGTGGTACACTTCACCTTGGGTTGAAATTTTTTTTGCTTTGGTGATTTTGAGACTGGCTGACCATTTTAATACTGGCACTTACTCAGATTCCTTCTCGAGAAGTGTGACTTCACATTCCTAGCATTTTTATTCCTGTAAAGATTGAGGTCTTCATGATCCCTATTAGCAATTTTCAATTGTTTTATACAAAGCCACAAAAATAGCTGGCCTTATTACCCTGCACAGCTGAACATTGTGAGATAAATGTCTAGGTTGCACATAGTAGAAACCAGATAAATAATTACTGAAAACAGATTACATAGAGAAATAATTTTCCTACCTGTAGAGAGAAAAAATGCATATTTGTAAGGAAACATAATATTTCCAAAATTGTATATATGAAATAGCATAACTCTCCACAAATCATTTTGCTATTTGCAAACCTTTTGCTATCTATATTTTCCAATCTAATTATATCTTATTTTTATTGATTACTCATTGATTAAGACTGATATGCAATGAACATTCTCCTTGTGTGTGTGCATATAACTGTCCTCTCCAATTCACAAATGAAAATAACATGTGAAGGAAGAAATAGATTTTCTGACTTTGTTTTAAAGAATGTCAGTGTAGGGCCCAAGTTGTTTGTTTCTACTCATAGGATTAGCAGCTCAAGCCATTTTAGATATTAGCAAAGATTAATACAACTCCTCTGAATAACTTGTCATGAAATTAATTCCAAATAATGGAAGTGGATCAAGTATTTACATGTTAGTTATGTCAGTTTGAGAAGAGTGTCTGATGGCCAGTATCAACTATCATCACTATCAACTACATACATATGAACAAAATATACCTAAAGCAATAATTATGATAGCATAAACATAGATTTACAGCTCTTCCAATCTGAGTTTTAACTTAGTGATCCCTTGGGTGGTTTTGTGATTTTCTGTTTTGGCATTGGATATCGATATAAATCAGCCTAACCTAAAGAGTTTGGCAAGCATATTAAAAAGACAGTTTCAAACTTCTACTATAATCCCATGTTATAGTTCTAATTTTACATTTCTACTATTTTCAAGATACTCTAAATATGAAAAAAATGAAAGATTAGGCTAGTAAAGTTTTGTTTTTCTTTTTTTATTATTCTTTCATAAAAGAGCACTTGACATTTTCTGTGCACAAATAGATCTAAACAAAGTTATTAATGAGTCTAAAGAATATTTCATTTCAAACTAAAATCAATTTAGAACATAGGTGAACATGCTTCCTAAAATGGATACCTAAATCCCTGTTATGATAAAAGGTCCTTTTATATTTTTACACTGGTAAAATTTTCAGCCTCTTTGTTACTTAGACTCAAAGAAAAACACAGATTACCAATCCAAATATGTATATGCAATGCAATAAGAAAAAATAAGTTGAAGAATACAACCAAAAACATGATCACTTATGCTAGTTGCTGAATATTCAAAGCAGAAAAATTGAATCTCTTAAAGAGTATTGGAATAATTTCAGGAAATCAGTTTCCCAAATTACTCTATAATATAAGTAAATGTGGATACATACTAAAATAGATTTCCCTTCTTGTTATATTTGGTTCTAAAATGTAATTCTCTCCTTTTTATTTTAAGATTTTATTTATTTATTTGAGAGAGAGAGTGAGAGAAACCACAAGTAGAGTAAGGGGCAGAGGGAAAAGTAGACTCCACTCTGAGCAGGGAGCTGAATGCCAGGTTCAATCCTGGGACTCTGGGATCACAACCTGAACCAACCCAAGGCTTAACCCACCGAGCCACCCAGGCACCCCTAAAGTGCAATTCTTTTATGAAATATGAATTTAATTTCATGTGACCAAAGATTTTTAAAGCTAGGAAAAGTGATGGCATAATCAATAAAACATTTTAAAATTAGTAATAGTTTTAATTATCTGACTCCACAATGTTATAATATTCTACTCTCCAATCATATATAGAATTAATTAAAACAGCAACTTGGCAAAACTGGATGCTATACTGAAATATATGCAATTGCTTTAAAATAATCTTACCTGGAAAGGAAACCAAAGATTACAAAAATGATGGGAGCTAATATAGTAATTAGGTTGACATATTATTTTGCCCTATCCAAAAATGGTTCTTATATCTTACTTTATAAGAATCACTACAGAGTCATCTTCATTACTTCTGTCATACCTGCCAGTCATGATTATTGTCACTATAATCAATGAAATGCTTCAAAGCCATACAGTTGGTTAAGTTATTAAAGCAGAGAAAATATATTAAATGAGAATTTGAGGACATTAAGGAATTTCTTTAAAACACATTTGGGGGTGCCCTGGGTGGCTCAGGCGGTTGAGTCCAACTCTTGATTTTGGTTCAGGTCCTGATTTCAGGGTCATGGGATCAAACCTCACCTCAGCTCCACACCTGGGTGAGAGGTGGTTGTCTGCTTGGGATTCTCTCTTTCCTTCACTCTCTGCCCCTCCCCTCTGCACTCTCTCTCTCTCAAATAAATCAGTCTTTAAAAAATAAAAATAAGTAAATATACTATCAAGATTAGTTCTTATAGTTACAGTGTGTATATGTGCACATAATGTGTGAATAAACATGTGTTTGTGTGTCTGAGAGAAAGAGAAGAGTAACAGAGTAAGAGGCAACTGAAGACGTGAGTGCTTATGGATTTTCAAACTCACTTTATTTTAGATTATGCCAAACCTTGCATTTCAGCTGCAAATAGATAGCTTCAGTTTGTCCAGTTCATAGCCACTGATATTTAGAGGTAAAATGAAACACAACAGAGAATAACAAATAACATTTAAAATGTCTATCGCTAAAGAATGTAGATTTCTTTGATCATTTGTTATGATTGAAAAGCAACGTGCAGTATGAAAGAGAGGTTCAACTAATTTGGAAATATAAACTGTATTCTGAACTCTGACACTATCTCATTTTATGACCTTGTATAAAGAACTTCACCTCCTTGATTTAAATTTCTATGTATACATATATATCTGGACTATAAATGTGCTACATATATAGTGTGTGTGTGTGTATATATATATATATATATAAAAAACCATTTATGTATGTAAATAATTTCATAACATATACATACCATAAAGTTTTGATGTCAGATACCTCTTATGGTACAAAAAATGTGAATGATGGAACTAAAATTGATTTTAAAATTTATACTGTAATTACTACAATAAATATCTAACTTATAGAATTATAAAAATATAATGGTATGTCATTTATAAAATATTCATGTATTGCAATAACTATTTTGATTTCAAAATTAAAACTTAAATAAATTGAAATTTGAAAAAAATAGATAAAACCCGGGAAATAATGCAGAACTATTCACAGTGATAGATTTTGACAAGTTAGAGAAAATTTTTTTCTAAAAAGCTTAACTTTTTCTGTTAATATACGACTGCCTTCAACAAAAATTAATTTAAAAGGAATATAAAGTTTCATGGTAAGAAAAACACCGTTTGTAAAACACTTCACAGTTACATGTGATTTGTAAAAATAATTTTTCATTTCTGTAGACAGAAAATGAATACAAATATAATCATTAATGATAATAAAGAATAAGTAATCTAAGCTTGTTGAAAAAAGCTTATTTTATTCATATATCATATAAGCAGGTGTCTGTGACGATTTTCTATAGTTCATTTTTTAATAATAACATGGTATGGATTGATAAGCATTTATTACTTTGAGGATAAAGACGACTTTAGGTAAACAATCTGATATTTTTAATATAATAAATATTTTAATTCAGAGGTTTAAAAACCTATTGAAGCATTTAAATGCTATCATCCACCATATTAAAATCTAAATTGAAGTTTGGGAAAGCATACTCATTTCACAGAACAGAGGCAGAATTCATGATTTGTCCTGAGTCAAATGCCAAGCTAATATAATAGAAATTCTCAAATAAGAGACAGGCAATTGCAAAAATAGAAAGACTGTGATCAGACAAGGTTCAAAAGCTGATGGAAGCAAGACAGGCTGGAAGACTAAAGCAATGGAGCCAGCAGTCCACAGTGAGCCTACTGGACTGCAGATAGTTTATTCTGAATCCTTTGAAGAGCAGAATTTTTTACTTTATTGTTATACATTCATTAATGACAGAGAAGAAGAGCAGAGCTCTCTGAATCAGTGATTTCACAGAATGTTCACCTCTCCTCCTGCCCCAGAATGCAAAATAGTGTGATGAGAATGGAGGTAAGTAAGGTGTAAGTGGTAGAAAGAGCAGGGCAGGTAAATGTGCCGTATAGCAGCCCAGATGTAGAATACAGGGCAAGGAACTGCTGAAAATGAAGCTGGATTTATTGTTAGAGTTCTCAATATGAAGGATAGTAGCAGCCTGTCTAAGAACTTGGAAAATGATCTGTTGAATAAAAACGATTTATTAAATGGAAAAGCATGATCTAGTAAATGAAGAATTTTGAAGACAATAAAATGATCAGTACCTTCATGTGAAAAACTATGTGAGGAATGCACTGGAAGCAAAACAGAATGTGTAAAGGACCAGAAGGTGTGTGTTCACTGTTTTTGCTTCTCCTACATCTAATCTCTGGTCTAGCAATTTACTTCTGGAAACAGCCTACCTAACCACTGTCAGTCCTTATGTTTTGTCCAGAGTTAGCTTGCTTACATTTTACAGTGGGCCTATGATCCAAGGCCAATTTGTGGTATAGTTAGAGGTCTAGGAATGAACTGAGACAATGAAAATAGAGCTACCTGTTGACTGAGAACAGGGTGAACCATGAGAGGGGAAACAAAACAAAACAAATAAAACAGCAAAAAACATCCCTGGAAATAGGAGAGAGTAATAACTAGTCTTGAATATTTTGTTTACATTCTTGCTTCCAATAGGAGAAACAATTAAATACCACTTTTTAAAAGTCAGTTTGGGTTGGTTGAGTTCTATCACTATTAACCAAAACATGTCTAATATGAACGTCTAACATGTAAATCTAGGTGAGCGTTCAGGATCCACAATGCTTTCTTTGCTATGGTCCTTGGAGCTGCTCACTTGCTCTTTCCCAATAATAACAATGGTGACATCACATAAAATAATCTCAGTTGTAGCTTCTAATACCACCATCAGAATGTCTGAAACATGCTTAGAGGCAAATGAATTTCAACTATTAAGAAAACATAATCTTTGTGTCTGAATATGGTCTTAAAGAATTTTTCCTAGTAATATAATAAATGGAAATCACTTAACAATAAGGAAATTATACAGTAAATTGTAGAGTAAATGCTTCCATTCAAGGTCATTTTATGAAGCCTCGAGGAATATAAATATGAAGGTAGGAAATTATAATAAAATTATTCACATAATAATAGACTTGTTGGAAAAAAGCTAGCTAAGAACCTATCCATACAAGCACACATAATTATAGTGATATAAAATGAATTTACATATGATTAATATTGGTAAATAAATAAAAAATGGAAACCATTGTTAGATTATGGTGGCAGGCTTACAAAGGAACTTATTTTTAAAATTTAAGTTTCCTAATATTTCAAACATGCTTTTGGTGTCACAGTATGCAAATATTTCCTTCTTTGTTGACTAAGTCCCAAGTAACATATTTTTACATCAATGGCTTTTTCTAGATCATTTAATCATTTGTATCCATGTGCATTTATTTTAGGGGTTATCCGTAAGCCTAATTAAAAAGAAGTCGACTGCTTGTTCTGCTTATCTGAGTGTTCAATTTCAGTAACTCTGAAAAGCAAAGTCAAACAAAAAGAAATACAAAATAAAACACCTACTATTTCCCAGAAGAATCTTTTTCTGTCAAGGTATAATATACTTAATCTTTCTCCAGTTGTATTTTGGATTACTTTTGTGGTGGTGAAATTTGAAAAAAGAAATTAAAAACCAAAACATGCATAGCTAGATGATTCCTCAATTTAACATTTTTAAACATTTTAATTATAAGATTAGAGTTTTTCCATTTCCTAAAATCCATTCAAAAGTATTTCAATCCTTTCATTCTTCAGGTATTATAGAACAATTTAGGGTCATATTCAATCAGTCTTATTAAAAGCTCTCACTCCCATTATGATTTCTCTGTACAAAATGGAAAAATAAAGTGGATAATGCAGTAACTCTCACAGAGAGAAACACATGTCATATTCATTTCTGCCCTCTTTAGCTTTGTTCTCTATGCTTGTTTTATTACATTGTTCCTCTTTTCTTGACAGTTATTCTCTTACTTTTTATTCTAACCTATTTCATTTAATTTTTCTTTATTCTGGATGAGATTTATATCTATGAAATGGGAAAAAAAAAGTCCCACTTGGAAATGTACCTGTGGTTTAAAGGGATATGGTGCTTGTGGAAAGATTATGGAGTTAAGTGCATTTTCTTAATTACTCTATCATGTATTGGAGTTGGCTGTTTTCTTACACATGTTAGGAGAACACGTAAGGAGAGACCAGAACAATCACTCATCACTATTTATATGTGCAATGCATCTAGGAAATACTGAAGGAGAAATAAACAATGATGAGCTATTCTTGGGGCTGAGGGAAGATTTATTGAGAGGAAGAAGGACCTGTTAATGTTTAATTGGGTCTTAGAAGATTATAGTAGATAAATTTCATTTAAGAAGCATCGATCCTAGAAGTTAGAAAAGTATTCCTTGGTCAGAGACTAGGACTTTCTTTCTCTCAAAAAGTTGTTAACTATAGGAAGTCTATGAATGGTTTCAGGGTTTACATGAGCCAGATAAGCAAAACATTTATATGTCGATTTCCTTCTTTAATTTGAAAATTGTTCATGTGAAAGCTGATTTTTGTCAATGTCCTGAGGTACTTATGTGCTTGTTCTAAACAGAAGTATGTGGTATGAGATACTATTTTAATTCTTACTAATTCTTATTTTTTTTATTATGCAGCATTATAAAAGCAGAACCAAAGATTCAAGTAATCACCTTCTTAGCAGAATTCAAACTTGATTTTGTATTTTTGCAGAATATTGTTTTTTTTTTTTTTTAGGCAGTGGAAACTTATTTTTATAAGAAAAAATAAACAAGTATGAAAGCCGTATTTTTCTGTGCCAGTGCTTGAAAAAATCTTTTTTTTTCTGACATAATAAAGTAAATTATATGGAAAAATGTGCTTTAGTACAATTACTCTGAGGAGCTTTAAACATTTAAATAGTTTTTTAGAATGTCCATAATGCCCAGAAAGTTAACAGCTCTTGCTGTGAGTGGGCTGTGTTCCTTTCTACACTGAGAACCAGAACTTTGAATGCAATTGTCATAGACTCAATCAATCTAGCAGATCTGCTTACATATACCCACAGGTCTATAAGTACAGAACTAAGTAAGCACAAATTATTTAATGACTTCAAGCCATGTATACATAGGTAAAACTAGGATCAAGATAACCACAATCTGATTATGTGGATTTTTTAAAAAATAACATCTTCATTGAGATGCAATTTATATACCATGCAATTCATCCACTTAACCTGTGCAATTCAGTGGTTTTCAGCATATTTACAGATATGTACAATCAATATCACAGTCAATTTTAGAACCTTTCATAACCTGAAAAGGAAACCCCATGCTCTTTAGCTATCATCCTCTTATCCTCCATGCCTAAGAAATCACCATTCTAATTTCAGTCTCTATAAATTTGCCTATTCTGGGCATTTCACTGAAATGGCTATATATATATATATATATATATATATATATATATATACACACACACACACATATATATATATACACACATATACATACATACACATACAACATATACATGGGTCTTTTGTTTTCATGATTCAACCATGTTGTAGCATATATTAATACTTTACCAATAATATTCCATGGCTGAACATATCACATTTTGTTTATCTATTCATCAGTTGATGAACTTTGGGGTTGTTTCCAACTTTGAGCTATTATGAATAATGCTTCTATAGACATTTGTGCACTATTTTTGTATACAAATATATTTTCATTTATTTGGGATATATACCTGTTGTGGAATGCTTCAAAAGCCTCAATCAAAAAAGAAAGGACAATTCATGGAATGTGAGAAAATATTTTCAAACCATATATCTGATCAGGGGCCCAAGTCTAAAATACACAAATAATTATTATAACTCAATAATAGAAGGACAAACAACCAAATCAAAAAAAGGGGCAAAGGGTATGAATAGACATTTCTCCAAAAAAGATAAACAAAATCGCTATTAAGCACATGACAACATTTTGATGTCCTTAATCATTAGGAAAATGCAAATCAAAACCACAAGGAGATACAACATCACACCCACTAAAATTACTATAATCAAAAAGTCAGATAATACCCACTATTGGCAAAAATGTGGTAGATAAATCAGCAGCTTCATACATACATACATACCGATGGGAATGTAAAATGGTGCCACCACTTTAGAAAACAGTCTCACAGTTCCTCAAAGAGTTAAATATAGTTACCATATAATCATGTGTTTTAAAATTATTTGCAGTTCCCTCTAGTAGTAAACTTATGATATTTTCAAGAGGATTGCATTTTTGTCAGTTTGTATTTTCAGGATAATTGGTGAGAAACAGCTGTGGCCAGTTATCATATAAAAAATGCTTTACATCTGTGTCATGTGGTTTTCTAGCAGTTAAATGAATGAGACCCTGAAGAATTCACTGGCCAAATTAAGTTCTCATCCCTGCATAATTTCTAATGGAATAAAGGAATCAGATATAGATGTTTCAGGGTCTGGAGAAAGATAGATCTGCAGGGGAATCAGAACTGAAGTTGGTGGGAACTGATTATAATAAAGATGGATTCCTGATTATGAACCAAAATCACACTTTTCCCATTGATTTATAAAATTTTGCCTCCTAGTCTCATGTACTTCATTGCAATCTACCATTGATTCCCTTTACAATATTTTTCAGATCTTCAATAACCCATAGTATCAGCCCTCACCATTGATTAAAGCACCATTGCAATAGAATCTTTTTGATTTTCCTTTCAGGCTCTTTCCTCTCTTATCCGTCCTATATAGTTCAGTGAAAATGTTTCCCAAATGTCTATTTGCCTATTAAGTGTCCATACACTCAAAATAAAGCCTGTATTAGGGCTTTCCAACCATTGGGGAAATCTACCTTTATTTTTCTCTGTACTCTAACCTTGTGAAGATAATAGGAACTTCATATATCACCCTTTCTCCATTTAAAAATAACACATATGCCACGTTTGTTTTCTTTCATTCAGATTTTTATCTGAATTTTTTAAAACAAGGTTTAACTGATTTTTTTTTTTTTCAATGTACTTGATTTGACAAAGACTGATAGCAATGTGCCAAAGACTACTACTCTGCTATTCAGGGATAAAAGATGGAGACCCTTGTATCTTCACTTAGGATTATATTTATTAATATAAAATAACCCCTGTTTCATAATACCATTTTTTTTGCCTTAAATATTACTTCAGTCAACATTAAAATTACACTGCTGCTTTCCTTTGTCAGGTTTAGTCTTTATCTGTTTTTCTTAGTTGCCAGTGCCATAGCAATTTTTATTCACATTTTTTTTCCCTCAGTACTTATAAACATTTTAATTGGAATTTCAAAGAAATGAAACCTGCTACTGATACTTGTCAAGGTCTGAACATGGAACACACCTTCATATGTTATATATTTCAGTATGAAGTTTTTAACTCTGGTTTTTCTAAGTCTCCCCAACTTTTTAGATTTTATTTAAAAAATGTCAAATCTCCTATATACTTCTTTTCTTTATAAAGCATATAATTCTATCATAACTTACAGAGAAAAACAAGCACTTACAATACTTGTCAGAAAACAAATTCAAGTTGTCTGCACTCCAGGACCTATCAAAAGCTTAGAGAGAAGTTATATTTAGAGAAGGTTGTGTAAAGGTGCTAAAGAGTCCTCCCATGCTCTCTTATTGTAAGACATATTCTTTGATTGAGGTGCATAATTGAACATAAGTATAGATGTTCATAGAATCACTTTCCAGGAATCATATCTAATGGTGAGAGCTTGACTTTCTTTGATTAAGACAAGGAATGGTAGTAAGAAAATCACTTTTGGACTTGATACAAAATTATTTCCAAAGACAGTAACAAAAAAACAACATTAGAAAACGTTCTCCAGTGACAATGAGAAATATCTACAAAAATTTTATTTATCTAATGAATAATGTCTAGCATTTAGTTTCCCTTTCGTTTTCACTATTAGTAAGTATATAGCTTATGTTTGCCATTGTGTTAGAGAAGAGATATATGGGTAGTGAGTATTGAAACTTCCATACACCAAACTGAGTGACAAACTTTGGACATTTGCTATTTTCTTGCTTGATCTCTGAGCAAATATATTAAAATATGGCAGTTGAAAGAAAGGAATTGAAATATATCTGTTGGAGAGCGTGACAGACTAAAGCCATCATCTAGCTTTGATAGAATATTTTTAAAAGGGAAATAAAATAAATGTATAGTATAATCTTGAGTTTTTATCTGGAATTGTGTAAGGGAAATATCGTCATGCTTGCTACTTTGTAGTATCTCTGCTGGAAAATAGGAGAAACTCTGCTTAGAAATCCAAGTTAAAAAGGAAAATTACAGTTGTGTGTCATCAATGTCAATCATGTTGGTGCAAAAGAGGGAGATAGGCCACCTTTAAAGAAACACTAGGCATGTCCTATCCATTGAGTTCTTTCTGTGTGCACCTTCTAATAAGCCATATGTTCAGCTCTCTCAGAGTTTTCAACTCTTTAAAGGCCAAAAGATCTTGCAATTAGAAAGCTAACAAAGCAAATTCTGGTAAAATATTGTTACTTAAATTTATTCCGTGTAAAAAGCAATCTAAGAATTTCAAAATTTGCATTCACTGACAGGAAAAATACTCTTTATTTGTTATGTTGAGTAATTTTGAAGCTTCCTCTTTTTGTGACATGTAGCTCATTGTTAAAATGTAGTTTAATAGTTTTATCTTTTTACTACTACATTTTTGTATTTAATTAGCTTTTAAAACATGAGATACTTAAAAATATCTACTTTAAATCCAAGGAGAAAGATCATATTTTCCATTAGATTGGAAGAATATTATGGAATATACTAGGCCATACTTATACTTAATAATGGTAAATCATAAAACCAATGTCATAGAACTAGGGCCTGACTAAATGAGAAATATTACATCATTAACATATATAAATATGTTAAATAAACTGAAATAAAGTAAAATAACCATGTTAAATAAAAATAATCTTGTGTCCAGCAGTCATGTTTAATTGAAAATCTTTAGCAATGCTCCCAAGGTTCTTGTCTACAGGTTTTAAAATGTGGCCATGAAGAAATATGAATCTTCCCTATATTTCTGAACAAGTCTAAACTAAATTAAAGGTATGATCACTTGTAATAAATACTTATAAAAATATTTCATGTGTTAGTTTTTAAAAGAATGGTATAGAGGGGCACCTGGGTGGCTCAGTGGGTTAAAGCCTCTGCCTTCGGCTCAGATCTTGATCCTACGGTCCTGGGATCGAGCCCCACATCAGGCTCTCTGCTCAACAGGGAGCCTGCTTCCCTTCCTCTCTCTCTGCCTGCCTCTCTGCCTACTTGTGATCTCTGTCTGTCAAATAAATAAATAAAATCTTTTAAAAAAAAAAGAATGCTATAGAATAACAGACAAAATCCTTAGATCACAAAATTAGGTGCTATTTTATAGGAAGAGTTAAGTTTAAAAAATGTGAAAATTTGATATACCTTCAAACCTACCAATTTACTTTCTGGGATCCAGGCCTGATGTCTATTATGAACAGGAGAGGAGAACAATGATCTATCCTCAGTCAAGACTGATTGCTTTCACTCATTCCCAGGTCTTTATTTCAAAGATTAAATGATTTATGTCTAATCTATAGATCATGCGAGACTCCCTATATAATTAAATATCTGAAAAATTAAGAACAGGATTTAAGAAAAATATGACCAAAGACCAGTTAGTAGAGAAACCATTTTTCAAAAAGTCAGAATATAACTTAAAAGTAAAGTTCAAACAATCTAGTTCTAGAATATTGAGGAATAAAAGTGGAACCTCAGTCAAGTAGGGACTTACTGAGTTGGCAGCAATAGGGATTTCAGTGATGATAGTCTTGTGACTGTTTTGAAATAAGATCTGAAAGCACAGAAGTATTAACATATTTTTGGTGTTATACTAATATAAAAATCCAAAGAGCTCTGATTATTCATGATAACAATCCTGGTAATGAAAAACCTTAAGTAAAAACAATGAAAGCAGTGACAAAGGAGGATCTCCATTCACATATCATCCAGATTTACTAAAGAGAGATATCCCAATCCTCTATATAGTAAAATTTGCCCCTAAAGTTAAAAGACATTGAGTTGTTACCTGTTTTCTAATATATCATTCTTCCCCGAAGACCTTTTGATAGAGGCTTGGCTACTGAGAGGAGAAAAGAAACAATTCAAGATGCCCATGTTTTGTTTAGTCTCTGTGACACTTCCTCAATTCTGGAAAGAGACAAGGTGATGAATAATTACTTATTGATTTCAGAATAAAACTGATCTTCAAACTACAATAAGCCTATGGGTTAATCAATAAAATTCAAGTATTTTCACCTCAGGTCTGGGACAAGAGAATTTGTTCCCAAACAAGCTACCCTAAAGAATAGCTAAAGGAACTTCTTAAGATAGAAAGGAAAGGATAAAGGAAGGAACCATGGAACATCAAAAAGGATGAAATCACAATGTCAGAAGTGAAAATGCAACTAAATACAACAAACTTATGAGTTTTCTAAATTACGTTTGACTATGGAAGGGTAAAAATTATTATATCATCTGATGTGGTTCTTGAGTATGTAGAAGAAATGTTTAAGACAATTATTTTAATGGGGGAAAATGTAAAGGGACCAAAAGGGACATACGTTTTCTATACCTCACTCAAAATGGTGAATGTAAACAATTGTAGTAAATTATACATGCATAATGTAGTACATAGAGCAACTACCAAAACATCTTTACAAAGAGATATACTCAGAAATAATATAGGTAAATAATACTGAAATTGTAAAATAAGTACAAATAACCCACAGAAAACAGAAAAAAGTAAAAACAGAGAAATGAAGAACAAAGGAAACAAATCTAAAAATGAAATGCCTCACTCAAGCTCTAAGAAATCAACAATTACATTAAATGTAAATACTCTAAACATACCAACTACAAGTCAGAGATTGGCAAATTTACAAACATGATCCAACTACATGCTGTGTACACGAAACTCACTTTAAATAATGACATAAGTGATACTGATGCAGTATCTGAATTTGTTAAACTCCACAAATATCAGAAGCATAGCAAAACATTTCATCTTGCTGAATGACAGTTACATGCCAATTTATTGTATGTCTGTTGTTTACCAATTGCTCTTAATAATGTAACATACAAACTTAAGGGAAAACAAAAATATAGACATCTTACGTATCTTAAAACATGTTAACCCCTTTTATCTCTGTTCTTTCTCTTGGTTAGGACTGCCCAACATCGTGGTTAACTCTGCCTTCTCCCCTCCAAATTTAGAAATTATCATTAGTTTTATACAGTAGACATTTTCTTATAATTATTCACCTACTTATCATCATTTCTTTCTGATTATTTATTGAATTTCATATTTTCTCAGGTATTATTTACCATTTTAAAATGTATTATTTATTTATTGAATTTCATATTTTCTCAGGTATCATTTACCATTTTCTTTTTTTATTTTTAAAGATTTTATTTATTTATTTGACAGGCAAAGATCACAAGTAGGCAGAGAGGCAGGCAGGAGAGGTGGGGCACGGGAAGCAGGCTTTCTGTTGAGCACAGAGCTGGATGCAAGGCTCTATCCCAGGATCCTGAGATCATGACTTGAGCCAAAGGCAGAGGCTTAACCCACTGAGCAACCCAGGTGCCCCTCATTTACCATTTTCTTGATTTACCCATCTTTAAAAGTTATTTTAACAAGTCTACCATAGCAAATTGTTAGTTTCTTTTAGTATAAACTGTTACATTTCACTTTAATATATAAATTAGCATTAAGTTGATGATATAGTGTGAGAATTTCCTTCTTTCTGAAAATTTGATATTATTCTACTGTCTTCTAACTTTCAGTATTGCTATTGACAATTTTTGTATTGATTTTTATTTTTTAAGGATAAAATGCCTATATGCTCTGGACATTTTAAAATAACTCTGATTTTAACATTCTATAGTTTTACTATTATATGGCTTACAATATATTTCATTTTATTTATACTGCTTAGTGTTTGCTGTGCTTCTTGAAACTATAAATTAGTCTATCATCATTTTTGGAACTACTCCATTTCAAATATTACCTCTTTCACAGTTTCTCTTTTCTATTACTTCAGGACTCTGATTTCATATATATTCTATCTTCTATGTAATTTATCCTCTGTTTCATATTTTCTACTGCTTTCACTTTATGTCCTGAATTCTGAGAATGTCTTTAAATGTAATTTCCAGTTCATTAATTCTTTATCTCTACACTGGTGTTTAAAATATCAATAGTTCTTTTTTTTCTTTTTCCTACAAAGCTTCTGATTTTCATTAAAGTTCTATTTTTTAAAATATTTATTATTTTTTCTAGATTGATTCTACATTCTACATCCTTTACAAAATAATTTTATATTAGATTTCTAATACTTCATTTTGAATTAGCTTTAATTCCAATCAACCAGATAGTATATTAGAAAACCAAATAGACTCTTTAAATTCAACCTTAAGATCTCACTAATTCTAAATTATTAATACCATACCTTATATCTGTATTTTTTAGGAATTTAGAAAAAAACTAAATAAATTCTGAGATTCTTATGGCCCTTTCACCATATTTAAAGATGATTATTTATCCTATACTCATAGATACATCAACAGTTGATAAAAAAATGATAGAAAGTGGGATCTTCCACCATAAGTTGGTTAAATAATTGACCCAACTTGTTCAATATTTTAACCATATATAATGTGTGTCTTTGTGTGTGTGTACACGTGAGTGTGTGTGTGTGTGTGTGTGTGTGTGTGTGTTAGTAAGGGGTCTCAAGGCCAACCTCAGGTTTGTTTGCTAGGAGAACTCACAGGACTCTCAAACATTAAGTCACAGCTTTGTCATATTATGTTGAAAGATACAAAGCAAAAACAGCAAGAGGGAAATGAACATGGGACAAAATCCAGAGGAAACCAGGTACAAGCTTGCAGAAGTCCTCTCCTAGTGGAGTCACACGATGTGCTTAACTCCTTCAGTAACCAGTTGTGACAACACTTAAAAATATTTTCTACCAAAGAAACTCATCAGAGACTCAATGTCCAGAGTTTTTACTGCAGGCTATTCATATAGGCATTCTTTGTTTAGCATGTACCATATTTGAAGACTCTTAATAGGAAATAGGTATTAGCAGAAAATCACATTTTTTTGTACAGTTTATACACTCTGCGCCAGTCTCTTTAGTTATGAATGCTCCCATGATTCAAGTTTCTAAACATCATTAGTAAAAGAACAACTCTGCAAACAGATCTTTCTCAGATAGCAGTCTCAGGTCTTCAGCGTTAACTATTTTCTGCACTATATTTTTGTGCGTGTTCTACGTTCACACTTTAATTTCACTGAGAAAAAGAACAGAAGAAAAATGTCATGCATTCCTAGAAGCACATTTACAAAACCATTATATATAAATATGCACATGTTCTCTCAATACTCCAGATGGGTAATCCATGGTTCTCTCTAAGGCCAACTTCTCTGCCTGCGGGACCATATTCCATCTACTCTCATTCCTTCCTCTCACTACTCTTAGCATATGGACATCCTGTCATATGAGTATCTGCAAAGCAAACAAAAAACCCCTAATATTTAGTAAGTGTAATAATAAGAATCCCATTGCCAAATCATCTCTAGATCATTAGAATAAATTCTACATGATTAAATTTTCTTTTGCTTAAGGAGATTTTCTTATTTTTAAAAAATTTATACTCAATCCCTTATAAAGGTAGCATTTGCATTATGTAATTAGCTAACTGAAATGTAACAAAAGTGATAGATATTTCCTATATATACATACATATTCATATATATTCCACTTAAAACCTTTAAAATGAGGCAAATTTTTAAAAGATTTTATTTATTTGTTTGTCAGAAAGGAAAAAGAGAGAACTAGAGCTCAAGCAGGGGGAGCTGCAGATAAAGGGAGAAGTAGGCTTCCCACTGAGCAAGGAGCATGACTTAGGACTCCCATCCCAGCACTTTGGGAATCAGGATCTGAACTGAAGGCAGATGCTTAACCAACTGAGCCACCCAGGCATCCCTAAAATGAAACAAAATTAAGTTCAAATCATGGTTCTGTCATCAAGTCCTCAGATTTCTAAGTTTGGAAAATTTACATTTATCTTTTCTAAACTTCAAATCCTGTATCATGAAAACAATTTTTCATGAAAATTATCTATATATATGTTCGTCAGTGTGTTTGTGAGTGAGCATGTTTTCTCTAATATTGTTATAAAGCTTGGGGTATCAAGTTTTACTGTATATTTTCTTCCAATCCTTGCACATTTTCCCATTAAATATCTTTTGTAACTAAAGAATGATTGAAAATATCACATAAATATTTATATATTTAGATGGAATTTTGTATTAAGGAACTTGCTCCTTGATATAGCATGATGTTCCTTCAGCTTTTAGCAGTTAGGTTTGAAGAACAATGTGAACTCCTTGATTGGCTCTTGTTCACCCTTGCTGACACTATCTGCCAGAGCTTTTTATTTTAATGAGTGTCTGGGCAAACTGTATGCCCATTGTTTTAATCTTATGTATTGTGTTTATTGTAAAGCACATTTTTAATATAGCCATTCTGCAGATAATGAGTATTAGACTACTTTTTCTTTGTTTTTGTTTTTTTTTTTTTTCAGAAGGTTAGGCTCAATTACAATTTCAACATGTATTTTTAATAGCATCTTAATTGAAACAGATTAATTTAAAATCCAGGTTGAAAAGCTGACATGCAGTAAGATCTATTTAGAAACAGCTTTTTTATTTTTATAAAAAGCCTAAAGTATCTATTTCAAAACAACTTCTTATATTTCTGCATTTCTATAAATGGAATTGAATTTAATCTATAGATCAGTTTGGAAGAAATGGACATCTTTATAATGCTAAATGTTCTAATCCTTATGCATAATGTATTTATTTAGCTGTATTGGTCTTTATTTCAGCAGTCAGAAGTCTTCAGTTATAGAGGTCTTGCAAATATTTTCATGAAATTTTCTGTAAGTGTTTTATGTTGTTGAATTTTTTTGTAAAGGACACTTATTTTTAATTTCAATTTATAAACATCCATTGCTAGCACTTAGACATCCAATTGGACTTCTACATGTTGATTGTGTAACTTGTTAACTTATTAACTTATGTGGGATTTTTTTGTAAATCTTATGGGATTTTTATATACAGACCTTCCTGTAGTTTTTAAACAAAAATAGCTTTATATTCCCTTCTGATGTATGCAAATTTTATTTACTTTTTCTTGCTTTAAGGTACTGGCTAAGATTTTTCTTTTTTTTTTCAAAATTTTATTTTTTCAGTGTTCCGAGATTCATTGTTTGGCTAGGATCTTAATATAATAGTAAATGGAAGTAGTAAGATCAAATATCCTTGTTTTTCCCTCAATATTAGAAAAAAACAAAACTCTCTATTTACCCACTAAGTATCATCTTAACTGTATTTTGTATATGTTCTTTATCAGAGTGAAGAAGTTTCTTTCTGTTCCTCATTTGCTGAGGGTTATTTTTTATTTTTTAAATCATGAATGAGTGTTGAATTTTGTCTAATGTTCTTTATGCATATGTTGTGATTACTACAGAAGCTTTGTATTACATAAGACATTAGGCAGTGTCTTTAAAGTGTCATGCTTTGAGAGTAGATCAAAATTAGGCCCAAAGTGAAGGTTAATCTGTCCATACCATAACAAAGCTTAAAAACAAGATTTAAGAGTATCAAACTGATTTAAAATAACTTGGCTACCTGAAAAAACAATGTGTAATACTATTTAAAGAAATATTAAAACTGGTATAGATAATTGTAAACTTTACAATGTCCAACACCTAATAAAAATTTACCAAGTTTGCATTGCAGCAGAAAAGCATGACCTATAACTGGGAGAAAAATAAATTAGTAGAAAGAAATTTCTAAATGCAGAAATGATATTTAGTATCAGAATCTAAAACCAGGTACATTTATTTTGGGGACAACTGGGTGGCTCGGTCAGTTAAGCATCTGCCTACAGCTCAGGTCCTGATCCCAGGGTCCTGGGATGGAGTCCCACATCAGGGTCCTTGCTGGGCATGGAGCCTGCTTCTCCCTCTGTCTGAGACTCCCCCCCACTTGTGCTCATTCTCTTTCTCTAACAAATAAATAAATAAAATCTTTAAAAAATAAAATAAAATAATGTACATTTATAGCTTTTTTAAAGAAGCATTTTGATATATCATCCATTCAGGATTTATTTTGTGAATGGTGTATGATAGAAACTGATGTATATATGAATATGTATGTGTTTATATACACGCATTATATATGAAAGTTTCTTTGAATTTTTTTTTT